>NC_140661.1:30414205-30913705 GCF_978046115.1 Saccoglossus kowalevskii | reverse complement strand
AGGGTTTAGTGTATATTTGTTGAATTAGATGTATTTTTATCTGGTTCGATGTATTTGTGTAAGGTACGATGTACATGTGCTGAGTTTGTTGTATATGGGTTGGGTTCCATACATTTGTGCACTAGGTTTCGGTGTATATGTGTTGAGTTCGATGTATATTTGTTGAATTATGTGTATTTGTTTAAGTTTCGATGTATATGGGTTGGGTTCCATACATTTGTGCACTAGGGTTCGGTGTATATGTGTTGAGGACGGTGTATTTGTGTTGAGGACGGTGTATATGTGTTGAGGACGGTGTATATTTGTTGAATTATGTGTATTTGTTTAAGTTTCGATGTATATTTGTTGGGTTCCATGCATTTGTTTAGTTCGGTGTGTATGTGTTGAGGTCGGTGTAGATGTGTTGAATTAGGTGTACTATTTATGTTATTTTCGTGTACATATGTTGAGTTCGGTGTATATGTGTTGAGTTAGATGTATATGTGTTGGGGTTAGAGTCTTTGTGCTGACTTCATATGGCAGTACTATAAGTTACGTGAATATGTTGCACAAATCGAGCAGTGAAATTTCTGTTTGAATGACCAAATACTACGATAGAACCAGAACAATGTTCGTGTTTTGACATCACGCGGGAAGGTTAATTACTAAATCAAATAATACTGTGCCAGTACAGTTGAAAGTGATGGATAATTAAATTCATGTGAACTATATGTTGCCAGATTTCATTGTGTAACACGTATAAATCAAAATGTTATGCAATGTACTATGATTTTCACACGAGCACAGAACAAGGGAGTCCAGAAAAATGCGTGAAGGCCGAAGGGATTGTACCTTCGAAAGAAGTGGTCGGCGATCACGTGATGATAAGCTATCAATGGGATGTTCAAAAATTGATGATTAAAATTAAGGAACAGTTGCTGAAAAGTGGATATCGAGTCTGGTTGGACTTGGATGAGATGGGAGGGTCGACTTTACAAGCAATGGCGGACGCTGTGGAAAAGGCTTCGGTTGTACTTGTGTGTGTCTCACAGAAATATAAAGACAGTCCTAACTGTCGTGTAGGTACGTAAACGAGGGCTACTTGCAGTGAGTACATTGTCTGCATAGACACGAAATAGCAAGTGCGAACATACAAATGAGAGTTCGATAATGGTACTCTTTGTAGCGAATTGTCTATACCTCCCTCTGTACATTACAGTTATTTGTGCTTCCTTCACAGAAGCGGAATACGCATTTCAACAAAGAAAAGAAATAATTCCTCTCCTCGTTGATGAGAACTACAAACCCACTGGTTGGTTAGGAGCCATAATCGGCACGAAGTTTTACATCAACTTCGCCAACAAAACCCAGCCGTTCGGTGTCTGCATCCAACATTTGGTCAAAGAACTTGGCGATAAGGGAAGAACGATCCGTTCTCCGGGGAAGAAACCCGATTCAGATATCAGCGCTATGTCGCCATCTATGGGCATGAATAGACCAATCACAGCACACCCTGTCAGTAAATGGACGAACAGAGACGTACATGATTGGTTGAAGAATAATGAGATTCAATGGTACGTATATCAGCGTGCAAAATTAAAACACAGGAAGACCAGAAAAAGATGTGTGATTCTAATAGAGTGTATCAGTAATGAAATATTGGGCATCAAACTGCAGTAGAATAGCCTGTATATATGCGTACATAGCTTTTAGAGGGAGAAGTAATGGCGTACATTTACATATAAAATGGGTTTAACAAAATCATAATTTCTGAGCACTGCTCAAATTATATATGGCACTAAGAAGTAGCCCGATATTATAACTTTTTGTAACCACAATTCTCAAGTCTTGGAAATCGACGTCAACGCTTTTCGTTTATTTATGCCTATACCCCCAAAGCATGTGCAATGAGGATTCGAGTCACCTTTCAATCCTGCCTTCCTCCGTCCCTCGTAAATACAATCTCCAAACCTTGTTGTCACTCCCAGATTGTCCGTCCTTGCTACTGCATAACAACTCAAATATTCGTGTGCA
Source organism: Saccoglossus kowalevskii (assembly GCF_978046115.1). Taxonomy (NCBI): domain Eukaryota; kingdom Metazoa; phylum Hemichordata; class Enteropneusta; family Harrimaniidae; genus Saccoglossus; species Saccoglossus kowalevskii. Next base: position 30,911,692 of record NC_140661.1, on the reverse strand, counting down.
CAATAGGATAGCATCAACTCATTCTAATTGGTTTTTTTTTTGTTATTAATGCATAGCACAGCCATGGAAACCGTGATTGGAGAAGATATTGTGTTTCTCCTACATATGAAAGCAGAGGTACGTAACGCAAACTATGATTGTGCAAGAGCCAACCCTCAATAGTACGAACCAGTTATACAAAGGGCATGCGCAGTTACTCATGCAGTTTATTATTGTTATGAATAACATTTCATACAAGTATTTAGTTTGCACGTTATGAAATACCGAGCAATATACAATGTATCGTGTTTATCACTAATTGTACCCATTTTCACCCAGAATGGTTCTTTATATACAAGAGTGCAGGGACAACATAATTCGAGGCGAACACAATTTTTGCAGTTAGTTTCAACGTATTTCAATAGATGAACATTGCAGTGAATATTAAAGAGTCATCGTCGTCGAGACACATGGTATTCGACTTGGGTCAAATGCAACGTATAGGCAATCGCACCGTGACAATGTTGCCATCATATAAAGTAGTTTTATTAACTTGGACACTAACATGTATATTAATATCAACATCAGCAAACTTCGGATGCGAACAACAGGTTATTGGTAGCTGCACAAAACGAAAACTAGAGCGACCGCATGTACAACTGTTTTACAGGTGCAATTACATTGTTTGTTTGCACGAAATTAAGCAGTTTTATTTACCAACGCAAATAATTCCACAAATTATTCAATTCAAATTAAAGTTTACCTACCTTTACATCTTTCAGGCACCTGAGTTTTTCTATTACTACACTCTGAAAAATCTTGGACTTACAAGCCTTCCGGAAATGAGAAAACTAAGAAATGCCCTGGCGAGATTATCCTGACTTACGTTGACGTTACTGAGCAATTAACGGTGCCACATGGAGGGGGATTCATAAAAGGACGTTTCATTCTCATAATAACTGTTTTGTTTTATATTTGACTTGGTACTGCAGAGACATGACATCTACTATCGAAATAAACGACGGAGAAAGAGTTTCTTCGTACCCCTCACCCTTAACTTAAACCCTCACTCAAGCGCCTAATTAAATTGTATATGTCCCTCTAGATAATCATAGGCTTCCCTGCAAGGGGCATACATAATTTCCGGTAGTAGCTCACAGAATTTTGACAATGAAACTCATCATACTGTGATATTTACATACTTGTTTTAGTTTTTTTGGGATTACTTCTAAATCAAACATTTACCTGGTGTCAAATCATGGTGTGATGAGGAAAGCGGTACAAATCATTATCACGTGTCACTGAAACTGACAAATATTCCATTGTTTACTTAGAATACTACAGAGCACATGCTTTATTATCAAGCAGTAATTATTTCCTAATACATATATTTGACATACATCAGAACATAAGTGTATGTTGTTAACAAACGGCATTGTAGGGATGTTAATGTAAGAATCAAACAATTAGCGCACAGGTGTATTCGAGAATGTTCATTGAAACTATATTCACTTACGTGAAAATTGTTTAACAAAATCATTTTAGTGTAAGATAACAAATATGCAAATGTACCATTCTATCAACCTGTACTATCAATATATTGTCACGACGTGTAAAACAGTTTGATCTATATATTATTCATGCTCTTCTTGTTCATTACGACAGAATTTACATTGAAAACAAAGTATTTATGAATACAATGTTCCGAATTTGAAAGCTCAGTATTTTAATATTGCGCATAAACGATGTGTTTCCGACGAAAGACACAAATACATTCGAACTACCTGGACACTTGATACCAGGTACATCAATGTGCTTTACATGCGGCCGGAGTACTACCTTCCAACTAGCACAGCGATATCTTAGTTGAAATACCCGCCTGCCAGCCAGCACAGTGATTTATATGGGCCGATCAATCATCCATCTACCTACCAACGAACACACACAGTGGTGTCCAGGCCACACCTGCCAACCAACACAGCGGTATCTGGGCTGGATTCCGAGGTGCCTGCCTGACAACTAACGGATTCCAATTGGCGGCTGATCTGCACTGGCTCGGAAGATGAATTCTGATTGGCTAAAAAAACAAAAAAACTTGTGGCGTTGAATGCACGTTCATTGTCAGTATTGTTATGCAAATTCAAACTAGCTAATCATTTACAACCTTCCGAGCCAGTGCAGATTAGCCCCCAATTGGTACCAAGAACGGATACCAATTGTCATCGAGCAATGTGGTATCTAATCCAGATATCATTTGCTTAGCAAAACATTGGTATCTGGGATGGTAAACACCTTGGCCAATCAACACAGTGACATCTAGTTTGGAATAAGCAACTGCCGACCAACACAGTGGTATCTCCGACAGTTACCACCTGTCAACTAGCACATTTGTTTTATAACTAGGCCTTGCTACCGAAATAACAGCGTTGTTCGCAACTGCTGTACTATTATTTACAAATGTACTAGTAAATATACATGTATATGTTCCTGTTAACAAATTAACTTATGGGCAAATTTGTCAGCTCGCGAACTAGTGCCGATTACGATATTAGTTATCAGACATCGGCATACTTGTTGAGTACGATGATGATCTTTATTGTAGTTCAATGGCCTGTGGCTCAAAAATACAGATTGCATAAACAAAAGAAAAAAAATACAATATGCTGTAAAGTCACTCAATGTTTTGATAAATTTCATAACTTATTTTTAATATGGAGGTAGCATAAAACCTCCATGGTTTTGAAGAATGATACAAATAAGCTACCATGGATTGTAGTTTATCAAACGTCTTCATCAATTCCGAAAATTTATTATATGAAGGCCATGTAAAATACTATCTTGGAATGTATTTTTTCCCAATGATCTCAAATAATTAACAAATTAAAAGTAAATGGTATCCGTCTTCAATTTCAGAATTATTACATAAAGGGCAGACTCGGCCACTTCTTTCAATGCCATTGGAACTCAGAGATGTATCAGGGGTAAAGCACACATGGCGGGCACCTGGCACGATGATGTATTCAATAGTAAAACTCTATTTAATAGATCTAAAGAAATAATTAAGGCACTGTATCAAAAAGACACACTTTGATGATGCCCAAAAATAAGCAATATGAAACAAGACATCTTTTTTGAAAGCAGAAGGTGACAATGACTAAGCTACGTATCAGTGCATATATGCGAAATATAGTAGAAGGTAGATAATATAATATAGATGAAAATGAAGAACATTTTCTGTTACATTGTAAGCACTATCAACAAAAACGGCTTGTTGTTTTCCCGTAAACATGAAGATAAATATGATTTCAAACAAGCATACTCGCAAAGAAAATTTAATAAACATACTTAAAAAGCAAAATATGTGAATAGTTGAAATAATTAATACATTCATAACTGTTAGGGAAGATATAAGTATCAGCTGCGTCATATTGAGAATGGGTAGAAGAAATTGCGTTGAAGTGTAATCACTTGTATTCCCAAGGCAGAAAGGAAACGATACATTACTTAATACAGAATATAAAATTACATCAGGTATATTTGCAAAAAAAAAAAAGGTCATACCAAATATAACTCACAGTGATCGAAATGTCGGAATAGCGGTGATAATACACGCTCGTTTAGTTTACGAGTTGTCGCTTTTCTAAATAATAAATAAATTTCCACTGGCAGGTATGATAGTACTTCTCGTATTTGCCAATGCATTCGGTACTTTTTCATGGCAATTCCTTAATCAAACTTTACAAGTCCCCAACTTCGGGGAACCGTGCAGAAAATGGATTCAGATGTTTTACGCTGGCACTACAAGTTGTGTGATTAATAAAGGTAACTTTCCAACCTTTTTTTATTTTGAGTAGAGGTGTACGGCAGTGAGACCGTATTTTCTTTCATGTATATGTAGCAGCTTTAGCCATATTATAGGCATCTCCATCAAACCAATCGCACAATGTCCGACGCTACGCGCCCCCATCTGGGGGGGGGGTAGGGGGGGGGTAGGGGTAGCTGGTACAGTTTTACGAGAAATAAAAAGGGCTTTTTACAATTCACAAGGAAAAAAGAACGTTTTTACAGTTTACAGTGGAAATTAAATTTTGCAGTGAATTGTATCATCTAGTCGTTTTACAGTTTCGAAAATGTAATTTCTCGGGATTATTCTTTACGACTTTTTTTTATTTGGATGTAAATTCGTGAACGTACCGAGAATGACACATTTTTACAGTGTACGAAAACAATATTTGATTGATTACGTTGTACGTCTAGCCTGTGTTTACAGGATTACGTTGTACGAACAAAAAAATATTACAATTACGTTGAACGAAAATAACCCTTGCCCCCCCCCCCTCATCTGAGTGCAGTGCGCAAAATGTGTGACGCAGCTACGACTGAACACATTTGTCCTTTATCATTTCTTCCAGCATGCAACGTGTCAAACAACCTTTACTTATGACCCCTTTTTGTATACTACACTTTTTACGATTTTTTTGTAATTACCATAATTTTCAAAGAAGGATTGACTTTTACATAGTAAAAAGTATAATTAGTACAATAGAAAAACTGTAGAGAATCAGAATTCTTGGTCACACAAATACCATGATCAGGTCCAAGACACATATGAGTGCTCCATCTTCTTCCTCTATACCAATGCAGATATAACTATTAAGCACATATTGCATGGTCATGAGGGCACTAGTATACTAGTGCAATATGTATTTTATAACACATTACACGTTCATACTAGGAACGTGCATAGATCGTCTTCTCGACGTCTGCTAGCGGTGTCCCAATTTCTTCACAAAACAATGTAAAGACGCTTCTAGAAAACCTGATTGCGTCCTTCGTCTTCGGTGCATCTTTATTTTCTACTAGTGTGTCAAGTTCTTCTCCTGACTGAAGCTAAATCGCTCTGTCTTTCGAGGCGGACCATCGATATCAGCGACCGAACTAGCAAACGACATATATTGGAAATCACACGATCAGGTGACGAGTGACGTCATCCCCGGGCACAAGTTGATGTACTTGTCTCCCTAGGGAACTAGTAATTTCCCTGGCGCTACTATGGTAATTTAGCCGATAACACGTGATCATGTTTTGACCAATTACAGTACAGTATTAACGAGTGATGTGTTATAATTACAAATATGTATCGATATTTACACCCTTTTCAATTGATTAAAAAAAATCGGAAGACATTACGTCTCGCTGTATATTTTAGTTGTTATGGTGAAGGAACTTCCGCTCTATCTCGATGTCAGTCTACTGAATCGAATAGACGGCGTATTATGTATATTCATTATAATCTAGCCCGTGTTTCACTTGCCACTGCAAAAACACGATAACTGCAGTTTCCGTATCCTTCACTGTCAGTTGGGCAGATTGCATATAATTGTTTATGCCATTGGTAATCATAAAAATCACATTTCGCTATAAGAGTTAACATTTGGTAATTAACACGTTCCTGTGCTCACAATAATGAATCCCATAGCATACAGCGCCATATTCAACTCGGAGAACGGTCGAGACGCGATAACTTGTTCGCCTTCGTCGCTCATTATTTTGCAATACACCTTTCTCCGAATACATTATGGCGCTGCTGTTGAAATGAATGTACTTGCGAAGAGAGGTTATTTTATGATAATGTAAAGCTATGATGTCACACAAACTTTTTATTCTGATAGTGTGACTTATAACATGAATGCGTATGCCTGGGGTTCAGAGGGCATGCGAGTACATGAATGTGTTTGGCAGTTGCTTGACAACATACAAACACTTTTCATTCACAAAAGAACATGCGCAGTAGCTCCCGTGGAAAAGTGTAATTGTACGCGTAATTGTGTGGCCATTTAGTGTTTTAAATGATTATAGTCGGGGAATGTAATAGTGTGACGATGAAGTTCTTTGCATATTCCTTGGCGCACGCCATGTCACGTTCGTTGCATACTTCAAAACTGTGTTGTCGTTCATAAACTGGTGTCTATGTAAATATCAACCATGGGTTCTTCGCCGTCCAAGAAGACTATAACCTCTAAACAGGCAGAAGATGGCACACCGGAGTACCTGGCTACTGACGCCGCTGGTATTGACATGTTGGCGACCTACGCCGCGAAAGCAGCAATGGACGAACACAAGGAGCGATTGAAAGTCCACCCGGAAATAGAAGAGTTACTACCGCGGTTTAAAATCACAGTACAAAAGATAGAGGAAGCGAGTAATAAATGTATCACTGACGAGATAATGCACGACATCACCGAAACAATCGAGGACAATATTGAACAAGGTATGTACGCTTACGGGTCGAAGGAGCAGAGACGACTTATGTGCGACCAGCTGGGATACGACGGATACGTGCAAGCTAGTCTCAAGTATTGTAAAGCGATACAAAAAGACGGTCCCCTTGAGAGGAGTCCGGAGACAACTAGTGCCACTATGACACTGCTTAACTGTTCTACGTCGATGACAGATCGTAGCGAAATAGTGTGTCAGATCAGCAAACAGGGGCTTATTGAGCTGTTATTGACAGAACTGAAACGCACAGAAATGCTAGAACAATATTTAACCAACGCTGTAAGTAATTTGCACCTGCTAGTGCAACAATGCATTTTGTAAGGCACAATTGTATGCGACCTTATTATTGTACTGATTCGTTCCAGGGATAGACTCGCCTTCAATTTCAAGTCTTTCATTTCACTACAAGCAAAAGCGCCATATTTTGATTCTTACTTGATAAAGTCACTTACATAAAACCTGCCAGCTAAAGTTACACTAGCCTTTAGAACTTATTCTGTTCATAACATTAAACCAATCGTTAACAATTCGTAACAATCGTCAACATTTCTGTTGACATTATTAATAACACAATCACGTAATCTTGAAGTCAAACTTGATAACATATCAATTGGAAATACAGTCTTATAATCGGGTCTTGCGGCGATTTGTACGTTACATATTCAAATAACAACACGCATGATAATTAATCTCGCCAGACAATAATAACACGTGACGTGGTCAAAATATCACCATGCACTAAATATCGCGAGAATTAAAAATGTGATGGCCGAAAATTTGTATTTTGTAATATTTTTTTTCATGTTAATGACCATTTTTTTTCATTCATCGGAAACTAAAATAGAATTTGTTAGATGCGCATGTGCAGTGTATGGCATTGTGTACACCAGAACATTCAGCGCATATTACTAGTATTGGGAATGTCATAGTTTATCTGAACGTATAGTTGTGAACAATGTTTTTAGTTTATAATAAACCATATTAAAATGTATTCAACAACCTATCAATCAACACTATAAAAAAAATACTTTTCATCAAAATTGCATCTTTATGATTAATTTGGGGGGGGGGGGTATCGTGTCACCAAGACAACACATTTACTCTGAGCTTGTACCTTCCAAAACACAGGTTATTTACAGGCTTGTATTGATCTACCTGGGATTGGTGTACAACTGTGCCAAGGGAGGTGTCAGTCGTCAATTTTTTAACGATCACGGCGCAGTTGACATCATTATGCCATACACCAAGGCCAAAGACAATTCTACCAAGGCCCTGGCAGTAATGGCTATTGCTTACATTCTAGAAGAAGGTGAGCAGAATGAAATAATAGTGGCCGATGATAGTATGATACATTACGTGTTGGCAACATTCTCAGAGGCCCTAGACACCTCCGATAAAGTTTCACTGGAAGGATTTTCTGTCGAGGTAAGTTTGTGTGATTGTCGAATTTGCAATCAAATTTTAATGTTTTCGTAAAAACACAACTCAACTACAATTCCAAGGTATTGACAATGAGGTTGTTGTAATGTTGAAATATATGACATATCCTGTATACCTAACAGGAACTCGCACAGGGGCTGTCGACTCTCGCAAATCACGACAAAAATAAACAAATTATCGTCAAACACAAAGCTTTACAGTTGCTAGTGAGATTGATGAAAGAAGGAGACGACAAAGAGACATATTGGGCAACTCGCTGTTTATGGACGTTAGCGTTTGACGATGTTAACAAGGAAAAGATCAAGAAAGAACCAGACGCAATGATTACTCTTGACAAATTAAAGTCACATGAAAGCCAGGAGGTGCGACACGCCGCGGAAGGTGCACTGTGGGTAATACAAGGAGAACAGGAACATATCCGAGGTATGCGTTATATTGAGGATCGAGACTAGCAGTAGATAGGTTGTATTGTAAAACGTTATTCAGGAGAAGATGACGGATGCATGATATAAAGTACAAACTTTCGTTCAGAATCCAAGACAAGTACTTTAAAAATTATTGTTTTGGAAAAATATTTGTAAATGGTATTTGTGAATCATTTAATGTATATTTATTCGACATTTTTTCTTCCACGTTGTCTTAGTTACACAAACCAAAGAACGCGTGGTCGGTGAAAGTCACTCTGACTCGAATCAGAAAATTTCTGGTCACGTGATGATAAGCTACCAATGGGATGTCCAGAAACTCATGATTAAAGTTAAGGAACAGTTGCTGAAAAACGGATATCGAGTCTGGTTGGACTTGGATGAGATGGGAGGGTCGACTTTACAAGCAATGGCGGACGCAGTAGAAAAGGCCTCGGTTGTACTTGTGTGTGTCTCACAGAAATATAAAGACAGTCCTAACTGTCGTGTAGGTAAGTGTTGATGGGTCGACCTTGTCAATTGTTATATAAGAATGTGTGAAATAATGATCTCAAAAACAAAACCAGAAATAAGGAAAACATAACAAGGAGTTTTAACATGTGAGCAGAGTGTCAACGCACTATTTTGAAGACAACTGGTAGCTGTCACGTCTTTAGTTAGATGTCTTGTCATTCTTTTTAATCTATATAATATATATAATATATATAATATATATAATATATTTCTGACAGAGGCTGAATATGCATTTCAACAGAGAAAAGAAATAATTCCACTTCTTGTGGAAGAAAACTACAAACCAACGGGGTGGCTTGGTGCAATTATTGGCACCAAGTTTTACATAAATTTTGCCAAAAAGACAAATCCATTTGGCGTTTGCGTCCAGCAGCTCATGAAAGGATTGGGCAATACAGGAAAAGCGAATACTGTAAATAAAGGCAATGTTACAGACGTCGGTGCTCTGCCGCCTTTGTCGGTAGCAGATACTGGTAGACCATCTACATCACATTCTGTTTTTGAATGGACTAATAAAGAAGTACAGGAGTGGTTGACGAATAATGAGATTCAATGGTTCGTATTCTATAGCTATCCTATGTTGGACTACACAAATATTAGTCGGAAAGAATCCACCTGCTATGTATGATCAAACCATTATATTTTGCGTTATTTCAACTATTTATTTATTATATTTTTCTTAGAGTTATATAGCCAATTATTGAAATCAATGTCGTGTGTTGTATACATATTTGGTTCAAATTAATTCTTTACCAATGTGATCCATATATGTATCTTCATTAATCATGTATATAATAAGTAGATAATTATAATATACACGTAAGTTTTACTCATCATTGCTAACATATTGTTTTTTTTTACCTTTATTCACACTATAGCAAAGCCCTGAAACAATTGGTTGGGGAAGATATTATGTTTCTGGTGCATATGAGAGCAGAGGTATGTTGTCTTGGTTTATTTGTACATATATATCACCAATTAATGCGTTTCCTTTTTGATATATCAAACTCAATTATAAAACTGTTTTTAATTTAATCTAAATTAATTAAAACTGAAAATAAAAATACAAACTTAAAAAAATCTTTCATGCCTGTCAATCCAGCATACAATAGTTGACAATTATGGTGTTTATATGTAGGTATTCACAGAAAATTCAGCCGCACAATACACCCATAGTAGGTTCAGATACACAATGCATCCATAGTAGATTCAGACACACAATGCAACCATAGGAGACTCACACAGACAGTGTATCCATAGTAGGTTCAGACACACAGTGCATCCTCAGTAGAATCAGACACACAATGTATCTATAGTAGATTCAGACACACAAAGTATCCATAGCGGATTCAGACACACGATGTATCCATAGCGGATTCAGACACACAATACAACCATAGGAGACTCACACAGACAGTGTATCCATAGTAGGTTCAGACACACAGTGCATCCTCAGTAGAATCAGACACACAATGTATCTATAGTAGATTCAGACACACAAAGTATTCATAGCGGATTCAGACACACGATGTATCCATAGCGGATTCAGACACACGATGTATCCATAGCGGATTGGGACACACGATGTATCCATAGCGGATTCAGACACACGATGTATCCATAGCGGATTCAGACACACAATACAACCATAGGAGACTCACACAGACAGTGTATCCATAGTAGGTTCAGACACACAGTGCATCCACAGTAGAATCAGACACACAATGTATCTATAGTAGATTCAGACACACAAAGTATTAATACCAGATTCAGACACACAATGTATCCATAGGAGATTCACACAGGCAGTGTATACATAGTAGGTTCAGACACACAGTGCATTCATAGTAGATTCAGACACACAATCCACCCATAGTAGATTCAGACACACAATCCATCCATAGTAGATTCAGACACTCAATGCATCCATAGCAGATGCAGAAACACAATGCATCTATATATAGTATAGTAGATTCAGACACACAACGCATCCATAGTAAATTCAGACACACAGTGCATCCATGGTAGATTCAGACACACAGTGCATCCATAGTAGATTCAGACACACAATCCACCCATAGTAGATTCAGACACACAATCCATCCATAGTAGATTCAGACACCCAATGCATCCATAGCAGATGCAGACACACAATGCATCTATATATAGTATAGTAGATTCAGACACACAACGCATCCATAGTAAATTCAGACACACAGTGCATCCATAGTAGATTCAGACACACAATGTATCCATAGCGGATTCAGACACACGATGTATCCATAGCGGATTCAGACACACGATGTATCCATAGGAGACTCACACAGACAGTGTATCCATAGTAGGTTCAGACACAAAGTGCATCCACAGTAGAATCAGACACACAATGTATCTATAGTAGATTCAGACACACAAAGTATTAATAGCAGATTCAGACACACAATGTATCCATAGGAGATTAACACAGGCAGTGTATACATAGTAGGTTCAGACACACAGTGCATCCATAGTAGATTCAGAGACACAACGCATCCATAGCAGATGCAGACACACAATGCATCAATAGTAGATGCATACATACAATGCATCTATATATAGTAGATAGATAGATAGATAGTATAGTATATCAGATTCAGGCACACGACGCATCCATAGTAGATTCAGACACACAATGTATCAATAGTAGATGCAGACACACAATCCACGCATAGTAGATTCAGACACACAATCCACCCATAGTAGATTCAGACACACAACGCATCCACAGTAGATTCAGACACACAATGCATCAATAGTAGATGCAGACACACAATGCATCTATATATAGTATAGTAGATTCAGACACACAGTGCATCCATAGTAGATTCAGACACACAATGCATCAATAGTAGATTCATACACACAACGCATCCATAGTAGATTCAGTCACACAATGCATCAATAGTAGATTCAGACACACAATGCATCTATATATAGTATAGTAGATTCAGACACACAGTGCATCAATAGTAGATTCAGACACACAACGCATCCATAGTAGATTCAGACACACAATCCATCCATAGTAGATTCAGACACACAATCCATCTATATATAGTATAGTAGATTCAGACACACAATGCATCCATAGTAGATTCAGACACACAATTCATCCATAGTAGATTCAGACACACAACGCATCCATAGCAGATTCAGACACACAATCCATCCATAGTAGATTCAGACACACAACACATCCATAGTAAATTCAGACACACAGTGCATCCGTAGTAGATTCAAACACACAATGCATCTATATATAGTATAGTAGATTCAGACACACAACGCATCCATGGTAGATTCAGACACACAATCCATCCATAGTAGATTCAGACACACAACGCATCCATAGTAAATTCAGACACACAGTCTATTCATAGTAGATTCAGACACACAACGCATCCAAAGTAGATTCAGACACACAATGTATCCATAGGAGATTCACACAGGCAGTGTATCCATAGTAGGTGCAGACACACAGTGCATCCATAGTAAGTTCAGAAACACAATGCATCTATATATAGTATAGTAGATTCAGACACACAACGCATTAATAGTAGATTAAGACACACAATGCATTCATAGTAGATTAAGACATACAATGCATCTATGGTAGATTCAGACCCCCAATACATCTATAGTAGATTCCGACACACAATTTATCCATAGTAGATTCAGACACACAATGTATTCATAGTAGATTCAGAAATTCCATGTATCCAAAGTAGATTCAGACACACAATGTATCCATAGTAGATTCAGACATACAATGCATCAATAGTAGATAGAGACACACAATGCATCCATAGTAGATTCAGACATACAATCCACCCTTAGTAGATTCAGACACACAATGCATCCATAGTAGATTCAGACACACAATGCATTCATAGTAGATTCAGAAACACAATGTATCCATAGTAGATTCAGACATACAATGCATCAATAGTAGATAGAGACACACAATGCATCCATAGTAGATTCAGACATACAATCCACCCTTAGTAGATTCAGACACACAATGCATCCATAGTAGGTTCAGACACACAGTGCATCCATAGTAGGTTCAGACACACAATGCATCCATAGTAGATTCAGAAACACAATGCATTCATAGTAGATTCAGACACACAATGTATCCATAGTAGATTCAGACACACGATGTATCCATAGTAGATTCAGACACATGAAGTGTCCATAGCGGATTCAGACACACCATGCAACCATAGGAGATTAACACAGACAGTGTATCCATAGTAGGTTCAGACACACAGTGCATCCATAGTAGGTTCAGACACACAGTGCATTCATAGTAGATTCAGACACACAATGTATCCATAGTAGATTCAGGCACATAACGCATCCAAAGCAGATGCAGACACACAATGCATCAATAGTAGATGCAGACATACAATGCATCTATATATAGTACAGTAGATTCAGACACACAACGCATGCAAAGTAGATTCAGACACGCAATGTATCCATAGGAGATTCACACAGGCAGTGTATCCATAGTAGGTTCAGTCACACAGTGCTTCCATAGTAGATTCAGACACACAATGCATCAATAGTAAGTTCAGACACACAATGCATCAATAGTAGATTAAGAAACGCAATACATCTATATATAGTATAGTAGATTCAGACACTCAACGCATTAATAGTAGATCAAGACACACAATGCATCAATATTAGATTCAGACACACAATGCATTCATAGTAGATTCAGACACACAATGTATCCATAGCGGATTCAGACACACGATGTATCCATAGCGGATTTAGACACACGATGTATCCATAGCGCATTCAGACACACGATGTATCCATAGCGGATTCAGACACACAATGCAACCATAGGAGACTCACACAGACAGTGTATCCATAGTAGGTTCAGACACACAGTGCATCCACAGTAGAATCAGACACACAATGTATCTATAGTAGATTCAGCACAATGTATCTATAGTAGTTTCAGAAACACAATGCATCCATAGTAGATTAAGAAACACAATGCATCCATAGTAGATTCAGACACACAATGTATCCATAGTAGATTCAAACACACGATGTATCCATCGTAGATTCAGACATAAAATGTATTCATAGTAGATGCAGACACACAATGTATCCATAGTAGATTCAGACATACAATCCATCCATAGTAGATTCAGACACACAATGTATCCATAGTAAATTCAGACATACAATGTATCCATAGTAGATTCAGACATACAATGCATCAATAGTAGATACAGACACACAATGCATCCATAGTAGATTCAGACACACAATGTATCCATAGTAGATACAGACACACAATGTATCCATAGTAGATTTAGCCATACAATCCATCCTTAGTAGATTCAGACACACAATGCATCCATAGTAGATTCAGACATACAATGTATCGTTTGTAGATTCAGCACAACGCATCCATAGTAGATTCAGGCACACAATGCATCTATAATAGATTCAGACACACAATTCATCCATAGTAGATTCAGACACATAATGCATCCATAGTAGATTCAGACACATAATGCATCCATATTAGATTCAGACACGCAATATATCTATAGCAGATTCAGGCACACTATGCATCTATAATAGATTCAGATACACAATGCATTTATAGTAGATTCAGACATACAATGCATCCATAGTAGATTTAGACACACAATGTATCCATGGCAGATACAGACATACAATGTATCCATAGCAGATTCAGACACACAATGCATCTATAGTAGATTGAGACACACAGTGCATCCATAGTAGAACAGACACATAATGCATCCATAGTAGATTCAGACACACAATGCATCCATACTAGATACAGACATACAATGCATTGATAGCTCATTCATACACACAATGTATCTATAGCAGATTCAGACACACAATGCATCTATAGTAGATTCAGACACACAATGCATCTATAGTAGATTCAGACATACAATGCATCCATAGCAGATTCAGACATATAATGCATCCATAGTAGATTCAGACACACAATGCATCCATAGTAGATTCAGACACACAATGCATTCATAGTAGATTCAGACATATAATGCATTCATAGGAGATTCAGACACACAATGCATTCATAGTAGATTCAGACACACAATGCATTCATAGTAGATTCAGACACACAATGCATCTATAGTAGATTCAGACTCACAATGTGTCCATAGTAGATTCAGACATACAATGCATTCATAGCAGATTCAGACACACAATGCATTCATAGTAGATTCAGACACACAATGCATTCATAGTAGATTCAGACATATAATGCATTCATAGGAGATTCAGACACACAATGCATTCATAGTAGATTCAGACACACAATGCATCCATAGTAGATTCAGACACACAATGCATCTATAGTAGATTCATACACACAATTCATCCATAGGAGATTCACTCAGACAGTGTATCCATAGTAGGTTCAGACACACAGTGCATCCATAGTAGATTCAGACACACAATGCATCCATAGTAGATTCAGACACACAATGTATCAATCGCAGATTCATAATAAATCCATAATAAATTCAGACACACTGTGTCCATAGCAGATTCAGACACACAATGCATCCATAGTAGATTCAGACACACAATGTATCCATAGCAGATTCAGACATATAATGCATTCATAGCAGATCCAGACACATAATGCATTCATAGCAGATCCAGACACACAACGCATTCATAGTAGATTCAGACATACCGGTACAATACATCCATAGCAGATTCTGACATATAATGCATCCATGGTAGATTCAGACATACAATGCATCCATAGCAGATCCAGACATATAATGCATCTATAGTAGATTCTGACAAATAATGTACTTATTGTAGATTCAGACACGAAATCCGTCCATAGTAGATTCAGACACACAATGTGTCCATAGTAGATTCAGACACATAATGCATTCATAGGAGATTCAGACACACAATGCATTCATAGTAGATTCAGACACACAATGCATCCATAGTAGATTCAGACACACAATGCATCTATAGTAGATTCATACACACAATTCATCCATAGGAGATTCACACAGACAGTGTATCCTTAGTAGGTTCAGACACACAGTGCATCCATAGTAGATTCAGACACACAATGCATCCATAGTAGATTCAGACACACAATGTATCTATAGTAGAATCAGACACACAACGCATGAATAGTAGATGCAGACACACAGTATATCCATAGTAAATTCAGACACACTGTGTCCATAGCAGATTCAGACACACAATGTATCCATCGCAGATTCATAATAAATCCATAATAAATTCAGACACACTGTGTCCATAGCAGATTCAGACACACAATGCATCCATAGTAGATTCAGACACACAATGCATCCATAGCAGATTCAGACATAATATGCATTCATAGCAGATCCAGACACATAATGCATTCATAGCAGATCCAGACACACAACGCATTCATAGTAGATTCAGACATACCGGTACAATGTATCCAAAGCAGATTCTGACATATAATGCATCCATGGTAGATTCAGACATACAATGCATCCATAGCAGATCCAGACATATAATGCATCTATAGTAGATTCTGACAAATAATGTACTTATTGTAGATTCAGACACGAAATCCATCCATAGTAGATTCAGACACACAATGTGTCCATAGTAGATTCAGACACATAACGCATCCAAAGCAGATGCAGACACACAATGCATCAATAGTAGATGCAGACATATAATGCATCTATATATAGTATAGTAAATTCAGACACACAACGCAACCATAGTAGATTCAGACACAAAATGTATCCACAGAAGATTCACACAGGCAGTGTATCCATAGTAGGTTCTGACACACAGTGCATCCATAGTAGATTCAGACACACAATCCATCCATAGTAGATTCAGACACACAATGCATCCATAGTAGATTCAGACACACAATGAATCCATAGTAGATGCAGACATACAATGCATCTATATATAGTATAGTAGATTCAGACACACAACGCATCCAAAGTAGATTCAGACACGCAATGTATCCATAGGAGAATCACACAGGCAGTGTATCCATAGTAGGTTCAGCCACACAGTGCATCCATAGTAGATTCAGACACACAATGCATCAATAGTAATTTCAGACACATAATGCATCAATAGTAGATTCAGAAACACAATGCATTCATAGTAGATACAGACACACAATGTATCCATAGCGGATTCAGACACACGATGTATCCATAGCGGATTTAGACACACGATGTTTCCATAGCGGATTCAGACACACGATGTATCCATAGCGGACTCAGACACACAATGCAACCATAGGAGACTCACACAGACAGTGTATCCAAAGTAGGTTCAGACACACAGTGCATCCACAGTAGAATCAGACACACAATGTATCTATAGTAGATTCAGGACAATGTATCTATAGTAGATTCAGAAACACAATGCATCTATAGTAGATTCAGACACACAATACATCTATAGTAGATTCCTACACACAATGTATCTATAGTAGATTCAGACACACAATGTATCCATAGTAGATTAAGAAACACAATGCATCCATAGTAGATTCAGACACACAATGTATCCATAGTAGATTCAAACACACGATGTATCCATAGTAGATTCAGACATAAAATGTATTCATATTAGATGCAGACACACAATGTATCCATAGTAGATTCAGACATACAATCCATCCATAGTAGATTCAGACACACAATGTATCCACAGTAAATTCAGACATACAATGTATCCATAGTAGATTCAGACATACAATGCATCGATAGTAGATACAGACACACAATGCATCCATAATAGATTCAGACACACAATGTATCCATAGTAGATTCAGACACACAATGTATCCATAGTAGATTGAGACATACAATCCATCCTTAGTAGATTCAGACACACAATGCATCCATAGTAGATTAAGACATACAATGTATCTATTGTAGATTCAGCACAACGCATCCATAGTAGATTCAGGCACACAATGCATCTATAATAGATTCAGACACACAATTCATCCATAGTAGATTCAGACACATAATGCATCCATAGTAGATTCAGACACATAATGCATCCATAGTACATTCATACACACAATATATCTATAGCAGATTCAGGCACACTATGCATCTATAATAGATTCAGATACACAATGCATTTATAGTAGATTCAGACATACAATGTATCCATAGCAGATTCAGACACACAATGCATCTATAGTAGATTGAGACACACAATGCATCCATAGTAGAACAGACACATAATGCATCCATAGTAGGTTCAGACACACAATGCATCCATACTAGATACAGACATACAATGCATTGATAGCTCATTCAGACACACAATGTATCTATAGCAGATTCAGACACACAATGCATCTATAGTAGATTCAGACACACAATGCATCTATAGTAGATTCAGACATACAATGCATCCATAGCAGATTCATACATATAATGCATCCATAGTATATTCAGACACACAATGCATCCATAGTAGATTCAGACACACAATGCATCCATAGCAGATTCAGAAACACAATGCATCTATAGTAGATTCAGACTCACAATGTGTCCATAGTAGATTCAGACATACAATGCATTCATAGCAGATTCAGACACACAATGCATTCATAGTAGATTCAGACACACAATGCATTCATAGTAGATTCAGACATGTAATGCATTCATAGGAGATTCAGACACACAATACATTCATAGTAGATTCAGACACACAATGCATCCATAGTAGATTCAGACACACAATGCATCTATAGTAGATTCTTACACACAATTCATCCATAGGAGATTCACACAGACAGTGTATCCATAGTAGGTTCAGACACACAGTGTATCCATAGTAGATTCAGACCCACAATGCAACCATAGTAGATTCAGACACACAATGTATCTATAGTAGATTCAGACACACAACGCATGAATAGTAGATGCAGACACACAGTATATCCATAGTAAATTCAGACACACTGTGTCCATAGCAGATTCAGACACACAATGTATCCATCGCAGATTCATAATAAATCCATAATAAATTCAGACACACTGTGTCCATAGCAGATTCAGACACACAATGCATCCATAGTAGATTCAGACACACAATGCATCCATAGCAGATTCAGACATATAATGCATTCATAGCAGATCCAGACACACAACGCATTCATAGTATATTCAGACATACCGGTACAATGCATCCATAGCAGATTCAGACATATAATGCATCCATGGTAGATTCAGACATACAATGCATCCATAGCAGATTCAGACATATAATGCATCTATAGTAGATTCTGACAAATAATGTACTTATTGTAGATTCAGACACGAAATCCATCCATAGTAGATTCAGACACACAATGTGTCCATAGTAGATTCAGACATACAATGCATTCATAGTAGATTCAGACACACAATGCATCCATAGTAGATTCAGACACATAACTCATCCAAAGCAGATGCAGACACACAATGCATCAATAGTTGATGCAGACATATAATGCATCCATATATAGTATAGTAGATTCAGACACACAACGCAACCATAGTAGATTCAGACACAAAATGTATCCATAGGAGATTCACACAGGCAGTGTATTCATAGTAGGTTCTGACACACAGTGCATCCATAGTAGATTCAGACACACAATCCATCCATAGTAGATTCAGACACACAATGCATCCATAGTAGATTCAGACACACAATGCATCCATAGTAGATGCAGACATACAATGCATCTATATATAGTATAGTAGATTCAGACACACAACGCATCCAAAGTAGATTCAGACACGCAATGTATCCATAGGAGATTCACACAGGCAGTGTATCCATAGTAGGTTCAGTCACACAGTGCATATATAGTAGATTCAGACATACAATGCATCAATAGTAGATTCAGACACACAATGCATCCATAATAGATTCAGACACACAATGTATCCATAGTAGATTCAGACACACAATGTATCCATAGTAGATTGAGACATACAATCCATCCTTAGTAGATTCAGACACACAATGCATCCATAGTAGATTAAGACATACAATGTATCTATTGTAGATTCAGCACAACGCATCCATAGTAGATTCAAGCACACAATGCATCTATAATAGATTCAGACACACAATTCATCCATAGTAGGTTCAGACACACAATGCATCCATACTAGATAGAGACATACAATGCATTGATAGCTCATTCAGACACACAATGTATCTATAGCAGATTCAGACACACAATGCATCTATAGTAGATTCAGACACACAATGCATCTATAGTAGATTCAGACATACAATGCATCCATAGCAGATTCAGACATATAATGCATCCATAGTATATTCAGACACACAATGCATCCATAGTAGATTCAGACACACAATGCATCCATAGCAGATTTAGACACACAATGCATCTATAGTAGATTCAGACTCACAATGTGTCCATATTAGATTCAGACATACAATGCATTCATAGCAGATTCAGACACACAATGCATTCATAGTAGATTCAGACACACAATGCATTCATAGTAGATTCAGACATATAATGCATTCATAGGAGATTCAGACACACAATGCATTCATAGTAGATTCAGACACACAATGCATCCATAGTAGATTCAGACACACAATGCATCTATAGTAGATTCTTACACACAATTCATCCATAGGAGATTCACACAGACAGTGTATCCATAGTACGTTCAGACACACAGTGTATCCATAGTAGATTCAGACACACAATGCAACCATAGTAGATTCAGACACACAATGTATCTATAGTACATTCAGACACACAACGCATGAATAGTAGATGCAGACACACAGTATATCCATAGTAAATTCAGACACACTGTGTCCATAGCAGATTCAGACACACAATGTATCCATCGCAGATTCATAATAAATCCATAATAAATTCAGACACACTGTGTCCATAGCAGATTCAGACACACAATGCATCCATAGTAGATTCAGACACACAATGCATCCATAGCAGATTCAGACATATAATGCATTCATAGCAGATCCAGACACACAACGCATTCATAGTAGATTCAGACATACCGGTACAATGCATCCATAGCAGATTCAGACATATAATGCATCCATGGTAGATTCAGACATACAATGCATCCATAGCAGATTCAGACATATAATGCATCTATAGTAGATTCTGACAAATAAGGTACTTATTGTAGATTCAGACACGAAATCCATCCATAGTAGATTCAGACACACAATGTGTCCATAGTAGATTCAGACATACAATGCATTCATAGTAGATTCAGACACACAATGCATCCATAGTAGATTCAGACACATAACTCATCCAAAGCAGATGCAGACACACAATGCATCAATAGTTGATGCAGACATATAATGCATCTATATATAGTATAGTAGATTCAGACACACAACGCAACCATAGTAGATTCAGACACAAAATGTATCCATAGGAGATTCACACAGGCAGTGTATCCATAGTAGGTTCTGACACACAGTGCATCCATAGTAGATTCAGACACACAATCCATCCATAGTAGATTCAGACACACAATGCATCCATAGTAGATTCAGACATATAATGCATCAATAGTAGATTCAGAAACACAATGCATCTATATATAGTATAGTAGATTCAGACACACAACGCATTAATAGTAGATCAAGACACACAATGCATCAATAGTAGATTCAGACACACAATGCATTCATAGTAGATACAGACACACAATGTATCCATAGCGGATTCAGACACACGATGTATCCATAGCGGATTTAGACACACGATGTATCCATAGCGGATTCAGACACACGATGTATCCATAGCGGATTCAGACACACAATGCAACCATAGGAGACTCACACAGACAGTGTATCCATAGTAGGTTCAGACACACAGTGCATCCACAGTAGAATCAGACACACAATGTATCTATAGTAGATTCAGCACAATGTATCTATAGTAGACTCAGAAACACAATGCATCTATATTAGATTCAGACACACAATACATCTATAGTAGATTCCTACACACAATGTATCTATAGTAGATTCAGACACACAATGCATCCATAGTAGATTAAGAAACACAATGCATCCATAGTAGATTCAGACACACAATGTATCCATAGTAGATTCAAACACACGATGTATCCATAGCAGATTCAGACATAAAATGTATTCATAGTAGATGCAGACACGCAATGTATCCATAGTAGATTCAGACATACAATCCATCCATAGTAGATTCAGACACACAATCTATCCATAGTAATTTCAGACATACAATGTATCCATAGTAGATTCAGACATACAATGCATCAATAGTAGATACAGACACACAATGCATCCATAGTAGATTCAAACACACAATGTATCCATAGTAGATTCAGACACACAATGTATCCATAGTAGATTTAGACACACAATCCATCCTTAGTAGATTCAGACACACAATGCATCCATAGTAGATTCAGACATACAATGTATCTATTGTAGATTCAGCACAACGCATCCATAGTAGATTCAGGCACACAATTCATCTATAATAGATTCAGACAAACAATTCATCCATAGTAGATTCAGACACATAATGCCTCCATAGGAGATTCAGACACATAATGCATCCATAGTACATTCAGACACACAATATATCTATAGCAGATTCAGGCACACTATGCATCTATAATAGATTCAGATACACAATGCATTTATAGTAGATTCAGACATACAATGCATCCATAGTAGATTTAGACACGCAATATATCCATGGCAGATACAGACATACAATGTATCCATAGCAGGTTCAGACACACAATGCATCTATAGTAGATTGAGACACACAATGCATCCATAGTAGAACAGACACATAATGCATCCATAGTAGATTCAGACACACAATGCATCCATACTAGATACAGACATACAATGCATTGATAGCTCATTCAGACACACAATGTATCTATAGCAGATTCAGACACACAATGCGTCTATAATAGATTCAGACACACAATGCATCTATAGTAGATTCAGACATACAATGCATCCATAGCAGATTCAGACATATAATGCATCCATAGTATATTCAGACACACAATGCATCCATAGTAGATTCAGACACACAATGCATCCGTAGCAGATTCAGACATATAATGCATTCATAGCAGATCCAGACACACAACGCATTCATAGTAGATTCAGATATACAATGCATCCATAGCAGATTCAGACATATAATGCATAAATATTAGATTCAGACATACAATGCATCCATAGCAGATTCAGACATATAATGCATCTATAGTAGATTCTGACAAATAATGTACATATTGTAGATTCAGACACGCAATTCCTCCATAGTAGATTCAGATACACAATGCATCTATAGTAGATTCAGACTCACAATGTGTCCATAGTAGATTCAGACATACAATGTATTCATAGTAGATTCAGACACACAATGCATCCATAGTAGATTCAGACATACAATGTATCTATTGTAGATTCAGCACAACGCATCCATAGTAGATTCAGGCACACAATGCATCTATAATAGATTCAGACACACAATTCATCCATAGTAGATTCAGACACATAATGCATCCATAGTAGATTCAGACACATAATGCATCCATAGTAGATTCAGACACACAATATATCTATAGCAGATTCAGGCACACTATGCATCTATAATAGATTCAGATACACAATGCATTTATAGTAGATTCAGACATACAATGCATCCATAGAAGATTTAGACACACAATGTATCCATGGCAGATACAGACATACAATGTATCCATAGCAGATTCAGACACACAATGCATCTATAGTAGATTGAGACACACAATGCATCCATAGTAGAACAGACACATAATGCATCCATAGTAGATTCAGACACACAATGCATCCATACTAGATACAGACATACAATGCATTGATAGCTCATTCATACACACAATGTATCTATAGCAGATTCAGACACACAATGCATCTATAGTAGATTCAGACACACAATGCATCTATAGTAGATTCACACATACAATGCATCCGTAGCAGATTCAGACATATAATGCATCCATAGTAGATTCAGACACACAATGCATCCATAGTAGATTCAGACACACAATGCATTCATAGTAGATTCAGACACACAATGCATTCATAGTAGATTCAGACACACAATGCATCTATAGTAGATTCAGACATACAATGTATCTATTGTAGATTCAGCACAACGCATCCATAGTAGATTCAGGCACACAATGCATCTATAATAGATTCAGACACACAATTCATCCATAGTAGATTCAGACACATAATGCCTCCATAGCAGATTCAGACACATAGTGCATCCATAGTACATTCAGACACACAATATATCTATTGCAGATTCAGGCACACTATGCATCTATAATAGATTCAGATACACAATGCATTTATAGTAGATTCAGACATACAATGCATCCATAGTAGATTTAGACACACAATATATCCATGGCAGATACAGACATACAATGTATCCATAGCAGGTTCAGACACACAATGCATCTATAGTAGATTGAGACACACAATGCATCCAGAGTAGAACAGACACATAATGCATCCATAGTAGATTCAGACACACAATGCATCCATACTAGATACAGACATACAATGCATTGATAGCTCATTCAGACACACAATGTATCTATAGCAGATCCAGACACACAATGCATCTATAGTAGATTCAGACACACAATGCATCTATAGTAGATTCAGACATACAATGCATTCATAGCAGATTCAGACATATAATGCATCCATAGTATATTCAGACACACAATGCATCCATAGTAGATTCAGACACACAATGCATCTATAGCAGATTCAGACATATAATGCATTCATAGCAGATCCAGACACACAACGCATTCATAGTAGATTCAGATATACAATGCATCCATAGCAGATTCAGACATATAATGCATAAATATTAGATTCAGACATACAATGCATCCATAGCAGATTCAGACATATCATGCATCTATAGTAGATTCTGACAAATAATGTACTTATTGTAGATTCAGACACGCAATTCCTCCATAGTAGATTCAGACACACAATGCATCTATAGTAGATTCAGACTCACAATGCATCCATAGTAGATTCAGACATACAATGTATCTATTGTAGATTCAGCACAACGCATCCATAGTAGATTCAGGCACACAATGCATCTATAATAGATTCAGACACACAATTCATCCATAGTAGATTCAGACACATAATGCATCCATAGTAGATTCAGACACATAATGCATCCATAGTAGATTCAGACACACAATATATCTATAGCAGATTCAGGCACACTATGCATCTATAATAGATTCAGATACACAATGCATTTATAGTAGATTCAGACATACAATGCATCCATAGTAGATTTAGACACACAATGTATCCATGGCAGATACAGACATACAATGTATCCATAGCAGATTCAGACACACAATGCATCTATAGTAGATTGAGACACACAATGCATCCATAGTAGAACAGACACACAATGCATCCATAGTAGATTTAGACACACAATGTATCCATGGCAGATACAGACACACGATGTATCCATAGCGGATTCAGACACACGATGTATCCATAGCGGATTCAGACACACAATGCAACCATAGGAGACTCACACAGACAGTGTATCCATAGTAGGTTCAGACACACAGTGCATCCACAGTAGAATCAGACACACAATGTATCTATAGTAGATTCAGCACAATGTATCTATAGTAGACTCAGAAACACAATGCATCTATATTAGATTCAGACACACAATACATCTATAGTAGATTCCTACACACAATGTATCTATAGTAGATTCAGACACACAATGCATCCATAGTAGATTAAGAAACACAATGCATCCATAGTAGATTCAGACACACAATGTATCCATAGTAGATTCAAACACACGATGTATCCATAGCAGATTCAGACATAAAATGTATTCATAGTAGATGCAGACACGCAATGTATCCATAGTAGATTCAGACATACAATCCATCCATAGTAGATTCAGACACACAATCTATCCATAGTAATTTCAGACATACAATGTATCCATAGTAGATTCAGACATACAATGCATCAATAGTAGATACAGACACACAATGCATCCATAGTAGATTCAAACACACAATGTATCCATAGTAGATTCAGACAAACAATGTATCCATAGTAGATTTAGACACACAATCCATCCTTAGTAGATTCAGACACACAATGCATCCATAGTAGATTCAGACATACAATGTATCTATTGTAGATTCAGCACAACGCATCCATAGTAGATTCAGGCACACAATTCATCTATAATAGATTCAGACAAACAATTCATCCATAGTAGATTCAGACACATAATGCCTCCATAGGAGATTCAGACACATAATGCATCCATAGTACATTCAGACACACAATATATCTATAGCAGATTCAGGCACACTATGCATCTATAATAGATTCAGATACACAATGCATTTATAGTAGATTCAGACATACAATGCATCCATAGTAGATTTAGACACGCAATATATCCATGGCAGATACAGACATACAATGTATCCATAGCAGGTTCAGACACACAATGCATCTATAGTAGATTGAGACACACAATGCATCCATAGTAGAACAGACACATAATGCATCCATAGTAGATTCAGACACACAATGCATCCATACTAGATACAGACATACAATGCATTGATAGCTCATTCAGACACACAATGTATCTATAGCAGATTCAGACACACAATGCATCTATAATAGATTCAGACACACAATGCATCTATAGTAGATTCAGACATACAATGCATCCATAGCAGATTCAGACATATAATGCATCCATAGTATATTCAGACACACAATGCATCCATAGTAGATTCAGACACACAATGCATCCGTAGCAGATTCAGACATATAATGCATTCATAGCAGATCCAGACACACAACGCATTCATAGTAGATTCAGATATACAATGCATCCATAGCAGATTCAGACATATAATGCATAAATATTAGATTCAGACATACAATGCATCCATAGCAGATTCAGACATATAATGCATCTATAGTAGATTCTGACAAATAATGTACTTATTGTAGATTCAGACACGCAATTCCTCCATAGTAGATTCAGATACACAATGCATCTATAGTAGATTCAGACTCACAATGTGTCCATAGTAGATTCAGACATACAATGTATTCATAGTAGATTCAGACACACAATGCATTCATAGTAGATTCAGACACACAATGCATCCATAGTAGATTCAGACATACAATGTATCTATTGTAGATTCAGCACAACGCATCCATAGTAGATTCAGGCACACAATGCATCTATAATAGATTCAGACACACAATTCATCCATAGTAGATTCAGACACATAATGCATCCATAGTAGATTCAGACACATAATGCATCCATAGTAGATTCAGACACACAATATATCTATAGCAGATTCAGGCACACTATGCATCTATAATAGATTCAGATACACAATGCATTTATAGTAGATTCAGACATACAATGCATCCATAGAAGATTTAGACACACAATGTATCCATGGCAGATACAGACATACAATGTATCCATAGCAGATTCAGACACACAATGCATCTATAGTAGATTGAGACACACAATGCATCCATAGTAGAACAGACACATAATGCATCCATAGTAGATTCAGACACACAATGCATCCATACTAGATACAGACATACAATGCATTGATAGCTCATTCATACACACAATGTATCTATAGCAGATTCAGACACACAATGCACCTATAGTAGATTCAGACACACAATGCATCTATAGTAGATTCACACATACAATGCATCCATAGCAGATTCAGACATATAATGCATCCATAGTAGATTCAGACACACAATGCATCCATAGTAGATTCAGACACACAATGCATTCATAGTAGATTCAGACACACAATGCATTCATAGTAGATTCAGACACACAATGCATCTATAGTAGATTCAGACATACAATGTATCTATTGTAGATTCAGCACAACGCATCCATAGTAGATTCAGGCACACAATGCATCTATAATAGATTCAGACACACAATTCATCCATAGTAGATTCAGACACATAATGCCTCCATAGCAGATTCAGACACATAGTGCATCCATAGTACATTCAGACACACAATATATCTATTGCAGATTCAGGCACACTATGCATCTATAATAGATTCAGATACACAATGCATTTATAGTAGATTCAGACATACAATGCATCCATAGTAGATTTAGACACACAATATATCCATGGCAGATACAGACATACAATGTATCCATAGCAGGTTCAGACACACAATGCATCTATAGTAGATTGAGACACACAATGCATCCAGAGTAGAACAGACACATAATGCATCCATAGTAGATTCAGACACACAATGCATCCATACTAGATACAGACATACAATGCATTGATAGCTCATTCAGACACACAATGTATCTATAGCAGATCCAGACACACAATGCATCTATAGTAGATTCAGACACACAATGCATCTATAGTAGATTCAGACATACAATGCATTCATAGCAGATTCAGACATATAATGCATCCATAGTATATTCAGACACACAATGCATCCATAGTAGATTCAGACACACAATGCATCTATAGCAGATTCAGACATATAATGCATTCATAGCAGATCCAGACACACAACGCATTCATAGTAGATTCAGATATACAATGCATCCATAGCAGATTCAGACATATAATGCATAAATATTAGATTCAGACATACAATGCATCCATAGCAGATTCAGACATATCATGCATCTATAGTAGATTCTGACAAATAATGTACTTATTGTAGATTCAGACACGCAATTCCTCCATAGTAGATTCAGACACACAATGCATCTATAGTAGATTCAGACTCTCAATGCATCCATAGTAGATTCAGACATACAATGTATCTATTGTAGATTCAGCACAACGCATCCATAGTAGATTCAGGCACACAATGCATCTATAATAGATTCAGACACACAATTCATCCATAGTAGATTCAGACACATAATGCATCCATAGTAGATTCAGACACATAATGCATCCATAGTAGATTCAGACACACAATATATCTATAGCAGATTCAGGCACACTATGCATCTATAATAGATTCAGATACACAATGCATTTATAGTAGATTCAGACATACAATGCATCCATAGTAGATTTAGACACACAATGTATCCATGGCAGATACAGACATACAATGTATCCATAGCAGATTCAGACACACAATGCATCTATAGTAGATTGAGACACACAATGCATCCATAGTAGAACAGACACATAATGCATCCATAGTAGATTCAGACACACAATGCATCCATACTAGATACAGACATACAATGCATTGATAGCTCATTCATACACACAATGTATCTATAGCAGATTCAGATACACAATGCATTTATAGTAGATTCAGACACACAATGTATCCATAGCAGATTCAGACACACAATGCATCTATAGTAGATTGAGACACACAATGCATCCATAGTAGAACAGACACATAATGCATCCATAGTAGGTTCAGACACACAATGCATCCATACTAGATACAGACATACAATGCATTGATGGCTCATTGAGACACACAATGCATCTATAGCAGATTCAGACACACAATGCATCTATAGTAGATTCAGACACACAATGCATCTATAGTAGATTCAGACATACAATGCATCCATAGCAGATTCAGACATATAATGCATCCATAGTATATTCAGACACACAATGCATCCATAGTAGATTCAGACACACAATGCAACCATAGTAGATTCAGACACACAATGTATCTATAGTAGATTCAGACACACAACGCATGAATAGTAGATGCAGACACACAGTATATCCATAGTAAATTCAGACACACTGTGTCCATAGCAGATTCAGACATATAATGCATTCATAGCAGATCCAGACACACAACGCATTCATAGTAGATTCAGACATACCGGTACAATGCATCCATAGCAGATTCAGACATATAATGCATCCATGGTAGATTCAGACATACAATGCATCCATAGCAGATTCAGACATATAATGCATCTATAGTAGATTCTGACAAATAATGTACTTATTGTAGATTCAGACACGAAATCCATCCATAGTAGATTCAGACACACAATGTGTCCATAGTAGATTCAGACATACAATGCATTCATAGTAGATTCAGACACACAATGCTTCCATGGTAGATTCAGACACATAACTCATCCAAAGCAGATGCAGACACACAATGCATCAATAGTTGATGCAGACATATAATGCATCCATATATAGTATAGTAGATTCAGACACACAACGCAACCATAGTAGATTCAGACACAAAATGTATCCATAGGAGATTCACACTGGCAGTGTATTCATAGTAGGTTCTGACACACAGTGCATCCATAGTAGATTCAGACACACAATCCATCCATAGTAGATTCAGACACACAATGCATCCATAGTAGATTCAGACACACAATGCATCCATAGCAGATTCGGACATATAATGCATTCATAGCAGATCCAGACACAAAACGCATTCATAGTAGATTCAGACATACTGGTACAATGCATCCATAGCAGATTCAGACATATAATGCATCCATGGTAGATTCAGACATACAATGCATCCATAGCAGATTCAGACATATAATGCATCTATAGTAGATTCTGACAAATAATGTACTTATTGTAGATTCAGACACGAAATCCATCCATAGTAGATTCAGACACACAATGTGTCCATAGTAGATTCAGACATACAATGCATTCATAGTAGATTCAGACACACAATGCATCCATAGTAGATTCAGACACATAACTCATCCAAAGCAGATGCAGACACACAATGCATCAATAGTTGATGCAGACATATAATGCATCCATATATAGTATAGTAGATTCAGACATACAACGCAACCATAGTAGATTCAGACACAAAATGTATCCATAGGAGATTCACACAGGCAGTGTATTCATAGTAGGTTCTGACACACAGTGCATCCATAGTAGATTCAGACACACAATCCATCCATAGTAGATTCAGACACACAATGCATGCATAGTAGATTCAGACACACAATGCATCCATAGTAGATGCAGACATACAATGCATCTATATATAGTATAGTAGATTCAGACACGCAACGCATCCAATGTAGATTCAGACACGCAATGTATCCATAGGAGATTCACACAGGCAGTGTATCCATAGTAGGTTCAGTCACACAGTGCATCCATAGTAGATTCAGACATACAATGCATCAATAGTAGATACAGACACACAATGCATCCATAATAGATTCAGACACACAATGTATCCATAGTATATTCAGACACACAATGTATCCATAGTAGATTGAGACATACAATCCATCCTTAGTAGATTCAGACACACAATGCATCCATAGTAGATTAAGACATACAATGTATCTATTGTAGATTCAGCACAACGCATCCATAGTAGATTCAAGCACACAATGCATCTATAATAGATTCAGACACACAATTCATCCATAGTAGATTCAGACACATAATGCATCCATAGTAGATTCAGACACATGATGCACCCATAGTACATTCAGACACACAATATATCTATAGCAGATTCAGGCACACTATGCATCTATAATAGATTCAGATACACAATGCATTTATAGTAGATTCAGACATACAATGCATCCATAGTAGATTTAGACACGCAATATATCCATGGCAGATACAGACATACAATGTATCCATAGCAGATTCAGACACACAATGCATCTATAGTAGATTGAGACACACAATGCATCCATAGTAGAACAGACACATAATGCATCCATAGTAGGTTCAGACACACAATGCATCCATACTAGATACAGACATACAATGCATTGATAGCTCATTCAGACACACAATGTATCTATAGCAGATTCAGAAACACAATGCATCTATAGTAGATTCAGACACACAATGCATCTATAGTAGATTCAGACATACAATGCATCCATAGCATATTCAGACATATAATGCATCCATAGTATATTCAGACACACAATGCATCCATAGTAGATTCAGACACACAATGCATCCATAGCAGATTTAGACACACAATGCATCTATATTAGATTCAGACTCACAATGTGTCCATAGTAGATTCAGACATACAATGCATTCATAGCAGATTCAGACACACAATGCATTCATAGTAGATTCAGACACACAATGCATTCATAGTAGATTCAGACATATAATGCATTCATAGGAGATTTAGACACACAATGCATTCATAGTAGATTCAGACACACAATGCATCCATAGTAGATTCAGACACACAATGCATCTATAGTAGATTCTTACACACAATTCATCCATAGGAGATTCACACAGACAGTGTATCCATAGTAGGTTCAGACACACAGTGTATCCATAGTAGATTCAGACACACAATGCAACCATAGTAGATTCAGACACACAATGTATCTATAGTAGGTTCAGACACACAACGCATGAATAGTAGATGCAGACACACAGTATATCCATAGTAAATTCAGACACACTGTGTCCATAGCAGATTCAGACACACAATGTATCCATCACAGATTCATAATAAATCCATAATAAATTCAGACACACTGTGTCCATAGCAGATTCAGACACACAATGCATCCATAGTAGATTCAGACACACAATGCATCCATAGCAGATTCAGACATATAATGCATTCATAGCAGATCAAGACACACAACGCATTCATAGTAGATTCAGACATACCGGTACAATGCATCTATAGCAGCTTCAGACATATAATGCATCCATGGTAGATTCAGACATACAATGTATCCATAGCAGATTCAGACATATAATGCATCTATAGTAGATTCTGACAAATAAGGTACTTATTGTAGATTCAGACACGAAATCTATCCATAGTAGATTCAGACACACAATGTGTCCATAGTAGATTCAGACATACAATGCATTCATAGTAGATTCAGACAGACAATGCATCCATAGTAGATTCAGACACATAACTCATCCAAAGCAGATGCAGACACACAATGCATCAATAGTTGATGCAGACATATAATGCATCTATATATAGTATAGTAGATTCAGACACACAACGCAACCATAGTAGATTCAGACACAAAATGTATCCATAGGAGATTCACACAGGCAGTGTATCCATAGTAGTTTCTGACACACAGTGCATCCATAGTAGATTCAGACACACAATCCATCCATAGTAGATTCAGACACACAATGCATCCATAGTAGATTCAGACACACAATGCATCCATAGTAGATGCAGACATACAATGCATCTATATATAGTATAGTAGATTCAGACACACAACGCATCCAAAGTAGATTCAGACACGCAATGTATCCATAGGAGATTCACACAGGCAGTGTATCCATAGTAGGTTCAGTCACACAATGCATCAATAGTAAGTTCAGACATATAATGCATCAATAGTAGATTCAGAAACACAATGCATCTATATATAGTATAGTAGATTCAGACACGCAACCCTTTAATAGTAGATCAAGACACACAATGCATCAATAGTAGATTCAGACACACAATGCATTCATAGTAGATACAGACACACAATGTATCCATAGCGGATTCAGACACACGATGTATCCATAGCGGATTTAGACACACGATGTATCCATAGCGGATTCAGACACACGATGTATCCATAGCGGATTCAGACACACAATGCAACCATAGGAGACTCACATAGACAGTGTATCCATAGTAGGTTCAGACACACAGTGCATCCACAGAAGAATTAGACACACAATGTATCTATAGTAGATTCAGCACAAATGTATCTATAGTAGATTCAGAAACACAATGCATCTATATTAGATTCAGACACACAATACATCTATAGTAGATTCCTACACACAATGTATCTATAGTAGATTCAGACACACAATGCATCCATAGTAGATTAAGAAACACAATGCATCCATAGTAGATTCAGACACACAATGTATCCATAGTAGATTCAAACACACGATGTATCCATAGCAGATTCAGACATAAAATGTATTCATAGTAGATGCAGACACACAATGTATCCATAGTAGATTCAGACATACAATCCATCCATAGTAGATTCAGACACACAATGTATCCATAGTAATTTCAGACATACAATGTATCCATAGTAGATTCAGACATACAATGCATCAATAGTAGATACAGACACACAATGCATCCATAGTAGATTCAAACACACAATGTATCCATAGTAGATTCAGACACACAATGTATCCATAGTAGATTTAGACACACAATCCATCCTTAGTAGATTCAGACACACAATGCATCCATAGTAGATTCAGACATACAATGTATCTATTGTAGATTCAGCACAACGCATCCATAGTAGATTCAGGCACACAATGCATCTATAATAGATTCAGACACACAATTCATCCATAGTAGATTCAGACACATAATGCCTCCATAGGAGATTCAGACACATAATGCATCCATAGTACATTCAGACACACAATATATCTATAGCAGATTCAGGCACACTATGCATCTATAATAGATTCAGATACACAATGCATTTATAGTAGATTCAGACATACAATGCATCCATAGTAGATTTAGACACACAATATATCCATGGCAGATACAGACATACAATGTATCCATAGCAGGTTCAGACACACAATGCATCTATAGTAGATTGAGACACACAATGCATCCATAGTAGAACAGACACACAATGTATCTATAGTAGATTCAGACACACAATGCATCCATAGTAGATTAAGAAACACAATACATCCATAGTAGATTCAGACACACAATGTATCCATAGTAGATTCAAACACACGATGTATCCATAGCAGATTCAGACATAAAATGTATTCATAGTAGATGCAGACACACAATGTATCCATAGTAGATTCAGACATACAATCCATCCATAGTAGATTCAGACATAAAATGTATTCATAGTAATTTCAGACATACAATGTATCCATAGTAGATTCAGACATACAATGCATCAATAGTAGATACAGACACACAATGCATCCATAGTAGATTCAAACACACAATGTATCCATAGTAGATTCAGACACACAATGTATCCATAGTAGATTTAGACACACAATCCATCCTTAGTAGATTCAGACACACAATGCATCCATAGTAGATTCAGACATACAATGTATCTATTGTAAATTCAGCACAACGCATCCATAGTAGATTCAGGCACACAATGCATCTATAATAGATTCAGACACACAATTCATCCATAGTAGATTCAGACACATAATGCCTCCATAGGAGATTCAGACACATA
Source organism: Saccoglossus kowalevskii (assembly GCF_978046115.1). NCBI lineage: Eukaryota > Metazoa > Hemichordata > Enteropneusta > Harrimaniidae > Saccoglossus > Saccoglossus kowalevskii. The sequence continues at coordinate 30,876,519 of NC_140661.1, read as the reverse complement.
ATGCATCCATAGTACATTCAGACACACAATATATCTATAGCAGATTCAGACACACAATGCATCTATAGTAGATTGAGACACACAATGCATCCATAGTAGAACAGACACACAATACATCTATAGTAGATTCCTACACACAATGTATCTATAGTAGATTCAGACACACAATGCATCCATAGTAGATTAAGAAACACAATGCATCCATAGTAGATTCAGACACACAATGTATCCATAGTAGATTCAAACACACGATGTATCCATAGCAGATTCAGACATAAAATGTATTCATAGTAGATGCAGACACACAATGTATCCATAGTAGATTCAGACATACAATCCATCCATAGTAGATTCAGACACACAATGTATCCATAGTAATTTCAGACATACAATGTATCCATAGTAGATTCAGACATACAATGCATCAATAGTAGATACAGACACACAATGCATCCATAGTAGATTCAAACACACAATGTATCCATAGTAGATTCAGACACACAATGTATCCATAGTAGATTTAGACACACAATCCATCCTTAGTAGATTCAGACACACAATGCATCCATAGTAGATTCAGACATACAATGTATCTATTGTAGATTCAGCACAACGCATCCATAGTAGATTCAGGCACACAATGCATCTATAATAGATTCAGACACACAATTCATCCATAGTAGATTCAGACACATAATGCCTCCATAGGAGATTCAGACACATAATGCATCCATAGTACATTCAGACACACAATATATCTATAGCAGATTCAGGCACACTATGCATCTATAATATATTCAGATACACAATGCATTTATAGTAGATTCAGACATACAATGCATCCATAGTAGATTTAGACACACAATATATCCATGGCAGATACAGACATACAATGTATCCATAGCAGGTTCAGACACACAATGCATCTATAGTAGATTGAGACACACAATGCATCCATAGTAGAACAGACACACAATGTATCTATAGTAGATTCAGACACACAATGCATCCATAGTAGATTAAGAAACACAATGCATCCATAGTAGATTCAGACACACAATGTATCCATAGTAGATTCAAACACACGATGTATCCATAGCAGATTCAGACATAAAATGTATTCATAGTAGATGCAGACACACAATGTATCCATAGTAGATTCAGACATACAATCCATCCATAGTAGATTCAGACATAAAATGTATTCATAGTAATTTCAGACATACAATGTATCCATAGTAGATTCAGACATACAATGCATCAATAGTAGATACAGACACACAATGCATCCATAGTAGATTCAAACACGCAATGTATCCATAGTAGATTCAGACACACAATGTATCCATAGTAGATTTAGACACACAATCCATCCTTAGTAGATTCAGACACACAATGCATCCATAGTAGATTCAGACATACAATGTATCTATTGTAGATTCAGCACAACGCATCCATAGTAGATTCAGGCACACAATGCATCTATAATAGATTCAGACACACAATTCATCCATAGTAGATTCAGACACATAATGCCTCCATAGGAGATTCAGACACATAATGCATCCATAGTACATTCAGACACACAATATATCTATAGCAGATTCAGACACACAATGCATCTATAGTAGATTGAGACACACAATGCATCCATAGTAGAACAGACACATAATGCATCCATAGTAGATTCAGACACACAATGCATCCATACTAGATACAGACATACAATGCATTGATAGCTCATTCAGACACACAATGTATCTATAGCAGATTCAGACACACAATGCATCTATAGTAGATTCAAACACACAATGCATCTATAGTAGATTCAGACATACAATGCATCGATAGCAGATTCAAACATATAATGCATCCATAGTATATTCAGACACACAATGCATCCATAGTAGATTCAGACACACAACGCATCCATAGCAGATTCAGACATATAATGCAATCATAGCAGATCCAGACACACAACGCATTCATAGTAGATTCAGATATACAATGCATCCATAGCAGATTCAGACATATAATGCATAAATATTAGATTCAGACATACAATGCATCCATAGCAGATTCAGACATATAATGCATCTATAGTAGATTCTGACAAATAATGTACTTGTTGTAGATTCAGACACGCAATTCCTCCATAGTAGATTCAGACACACAATGCATCTATAGTATGTTCAGACTCACAATGTGTCCATAGTAGATTCAGACATACAATGCATTCATAGTAGATTCAGACACACAATGCATTCATAGTAGATTCAGACACATAATGCATCCATAGTAGATTCAGACATACAATGTATCTATTGTAGATTCAGCACAACGCATCCATAGTAGATTCAGGCACACAATGCATCTATAATAGATTCAGACACACAATTCATCCATAGTAGATTCAGACACATAATGCATCCATAGTAGATTCAGACACATAATGCATCCATAGTAGATTCCGACACACAATATATCTATAGCAGATTCAGGCACACTATGCATCTATAATAGGTTCAGATACACAATGCATTTTTAGTAGATTCAGACATACAATGCATCCATAGTAGATTTAGACACACAATGTATCCATGGCAGATACAGACTTACAATGTATCCATAGCAGATTCAGACACACAATGCATCTATAGTAGATTGAGACACACAATGCATCCATAGTAGAACAGACACATAATGCATCCATAGTAGATTCAGACACACAATGCATCCATACTTGATTCAGACATACAATGCATTGATAGCTCATTCAGACACACAATGTATCTATAGCAGATTCAGACACACAATGCATCTGTAGTAGATTCAGACACACAATGCATCTATAGTAGATACTGACATACAATGCATCCATAGCAGATTCAGACATATAATGCATCCATAGTAGATTCAGACACACAATGCATCCATAGTAGATTCAGACACACAATGCATCCATAACAGATTCAGACATATAATGCATTCATAGCAGATCCAGACACACAACGCATTCATAGTAGATTCAGATATACAATGCATCCATAGCAGATTCAGACATATAATGCATCCATATTAGATTCAGACATACAATGCATCCATAGCAGATTCAGACATATAATGCATCTATAGTAGATTCTGACTAATAATGTACTTATTGTAGATTCAGACACGCAATTCCGCCATAGTAGATTCAGACACACAATGCATCTATAGTAGATTCAGACTCACAATGTGTCCATAGTAGATTCAGACATACAATGCATTCATAGTAGATTCAGACACACAATGCATTCATAGTAGATTCAGACACACAATGCATCCATAGTAGATTCAGACATACAATGTATCTATTGTAGATTCAGCACAATGCATCCATAGTAGATTCAGGCACACAATGCATCTATAGTAGAACAGACACATAATGCATCCATAGTAGATTCAGACACACAATGCATCCATACTAGATACAGACATACAATGCATTGATAGCTCATTCAGACACACAATGTATCTATAGGAGATTCAGACACACAATGCATCTATAGTAGATTCAGACACACAATGCATCTATAGTAGATACAGACATACAATGCATCCATAGCAGATTCAGACATATAATGCATCCATAGTAGATTCAGACACACAATGCATCCGTAGTAGATTCAGACACACAATGCATCCATAGCAGATTCAGACATATAATGCATTCATAGCAGATCCAGACACACAACGCATTCATAGTAGATACAGACATACAATGCATCCATAGCAGATTCAGACATATAATGCATCCATGGTAGATTCAGACATGCAATGCATCCATAGCAGATTCAGACATATAATGCATCTATAGTAGATTCTGACAAATAATGTACTTATTGTAGATTCAGACACGCAATCCATCCATAGTTGATTCAGACACACAATGCATCTATAGTAGATTCAGACTCACAATGTGTCCATAGTAGATTCAGATATACAATGCATTCCTAGTAGATTCAGACACACAATGCATTCATAGTAGATTCAGACACACAATGCATCCATAGTAGATTCAGACATATAATGCATTCTTAGCAGATTCAGACACACAATGCATTCATAGTAGATTCAGACACACAATGCATTCATAGTAGATTCAGACATATAATGCATTCATAGGAGATTCAGACACACAATGCATTCATAGTAGATTCAGACACAGAAGCATCCATAGTAGATTCAGACACACAATGCATCTATATTAGATTCATACACAAAATTCATCCATAGGAGATTCTCACAGACAGTGTATCCATAGTAGGTTCAGACACACAGTGCATCCATAGTAGATTCAGACACACAATGCATCCATAGTGGATTCAGACACACAATGTATCTATAGTAGATTCAGACACACAACGCATGAATAGTAGATGCAGACACACAATATATCCATAGTAAATTCAGACACACTGTGTCCATAGCAGATTCAGACACACAATGTATCCATAGCAGATTCAGACATATAATGCATTCATAGCAGATCCAGACACACAACGCATTCATAGTAGATTCAGACATACAATGCATCCATAGCAGATTCAGACATATAATGCATCCATGGTAGATTCAGACATACAATGCATCCATAGCAGATTCAGACATATAATGCATCTATAGTAGATTCTGACAAATAATGTACTAATTGTAGATTCAGACACGCAATCCATCCATAGTAGATTCAGATACACAATGCATCTATAGTAGATTCAGATTCACAATGTGTCCATAGTAGATTCAGACATACAATGCATTCATAGTAGATTCAGATATACAATGCATTCCTAGTAGATTCAGACACACAATGCATTCATAGTAGATTCAGACACACAATGCATCCATAGTAGATTCAGACATATAATGCATTCTTAGCAGATTCAGACACACAATGCATTCATAGTAGATTCAGACACACAATGCATTCATAGTAGATTCAGACATATAATGCATTCATAGGAGATTCAGACACACAATGCATTCATAGTAGATTCAGACACAGAAGCATCCATAGTAGATTCAGACACACAATGCATCTATATTAGATTCATACACAAAATTCATCCATAGGAGATTCTCACAGACAGTGTATCCATAGTAGGTTCAGACACACAGTGCATCCATAGTAGATTCAGACACACAATGCATCCATAGTGGATTCAGACACACAATGTATCTATAGTAGATTCAGACACACAACGCATGAATAGTAGATGCAGACACACAATATATCCATAGTAAATTCAGACACACTGTGTCCATAGCAGATTCAGACACACAATGTATCCATAGCAGATTCAGACATATAATGCATTCATAGCAGATCCAGACACACAACGCATTCATAGTAGATTCAGACATACAATGCATCCATAGCAGATTCAGACATATAATGCATCCATGGTAGATTCAGACATACAATGCATCCATAGCAGATTCAGACATATAATGCATCTATAGTAGATTCTGACAAATAATGTACTAATTGTAGATTCAGACACGCCAGCCATCCATAGTAGATTCAGATACACAATGCATCTATAGTAGATTCAGATTCACAATGTGTCCATAGTAGATTCAGACATACAATGCATTCATAGTAGATTAAGTCACACAATGCATTCATAGTAGATTCAGACACACAATGCATCCATAGTAGATTCAGACATATAATGCATTCATAGCAGATCCAGACACACAGTGCATCCATAGTAGATTCAGACACACAATGCATCCATAGTAGATTCAGACACACAATGTATCTATAGTAGATTCAGACACACAACGCATGAATAGTAGATGCAGACACACAATATATCCATAGCAAATTCAGACACACTGTGTCCATAGCAGATTCAGACACACAATGTATCCATCGCAGATTCAGACACACAATCCATAATAAATTCAGACACACAATGCATTCCTAGTAGATTCAGACACACAATGCATTCATAGTAGATTCAGACACACAATGCATCCATAGTAGAATCAGACATATAATGCTTTCATAGCAGATTCAGACACACAGTGCATTCATAGTAGATTCAGACACACAATGCATTCATAGTAGATTCAGACATATAATGCATCCATCGCAGATTCAGACACACAATCCATAATAAATTCAGACACACTGTGTCCATAGCAGATTCAGACACACAATGCATCCATAGTAGATTCAGACACACAATGCATCCATAGCAGATTCAGACATATAATGCATTCATAGCAGATCCAGACACACAACGCATTCATAGTAGATTCAGACATACAATGCATCCATCGCAGATTTAGACATATAATGCATCCATGGTAGATTCAGACATACAATGCATCCATAGCAGATTCAGACATATAATGCATCTATAGTAGATTCTGACAAATAATGTACTTATTGTAGATTCAGACACGCAATCCATCCATAGTAGATTCAGACACACAATGTGTCCATAGTAAATTCAGACATACAATGCATTCATAGTAGATTCAGACACACAATGTATCCATAGTAGATTCAGACACACAATGTATCCATAGTAGATTTAGACATACAATCCATCCTTAGTAGATTCAGACACACAATGCATCCATAGTAGATTCAGACATACAATGTATCTATTGTAGATTCAGCACAACGCATCCATAGTAGATTCAGGCACACAATGCATCTATAATAGATTCAGACACACAATTCATCCATAGTAGATTCAGACACATAATGCATCCATAGTAGATTCAGACACATAATGCATCTATAGTAGATTCAGACACACAATGCATCCATACTAGATACAGACATACAATGCATTGATAGCTCATTCAGACACACAATGTATCTATAGCAGATTCAGACACACAATGCATCTATAGTAGATTCGGACACAAAATGCATCTATAGTAGATTCAGACATACAATGCATCCATAGCAGATTCAGACATATAATGCATCCATAGTAGATTCAGACACACAATGCATCCATAGTAGATTCAGACATACAATGCATCCATAGCAGATTCAGACATATAATGCATCCATGGTAAATTCAAACATACAATGCATCCATAGCAGATTCAGACATATAATGCATCTATAGTAGATTCTGACAAATAATGTACTTATTGTAGATTCAGACACGCAATCCATCCATAGTAGATTCAGACACACAATGCATCTATAGTAGATTCAGACTCACAATGTGTCCATAGTAGATTCAGACATACAATGCATTCATAGTAGATTCAGACACACAATGCATTCATAGTAGATTCAGACACACAATGCATCCATAGTAGATTCAGACATATAATGCATTCATAGCAGATTCAGACACACAATGCATTCATAGTAAATTCAGACACACAATGCATTCATAGTAGTTTCAGACATATAATGCATTCATAGGAGATTCAGACACACAATGCATTCATAGTAGATTCAGACACACAAGCATCCATAGTAGATTCAGACACACAATGCATCTATAGTAGATTCATACACACAATTCATCCATAGGAGATTCACACAGACAGTGTATCCATAGTAGGTTCAGACACACAGTGCATCCATAGTAGATTCAGACACACAATGCATCCATAGTAGATTCAGACACACAATGTATCTATAGTAGATTCAGACACACAACGCATGAATAGTAGATGCAGACACACAATATATCCATAGTAAATTCAGACACACTGTGTCCATAGCAGATTCAGACACACAATGTATCCATCGCAGATTCAGACACACAATCCATAATAAATTCAGACACACTGTGTCCATAGCAGATTCAGACACACAATGCATCCATAGTAGATTCAGACACACAATGCATCCATAGCAGATTCAGACATATAATGCATTCATAGCAGATCCAGACACACAACGCATTCATAGTAGATTCAGACATACAATGCATCCATAGCAGATTCAGACATATAATGCATCCATGGTAGATTCAGACATACAATGCATCCATAGCAGATTCAGACATATAATGCATCCATGGTAGATTCAGACATACAATGCATCCATAGCAGATTCAGACATATAATGCATATATAGTAGATTCTGACAAATAATGTACTTATTGTAGATTCAGACACGCAATCCATCCATAGTAGATTCAGACACACAATGTGTCCATAGTAGATTCAGATATACAATGCATTCATAGTAGATTCAGACACACAATGTATCCATAGTAGATTCAGACACACAATGTATCCATAGTAGATTTAGACATACAATCCATCCTTAGTAGATTCGGACACACAATGCATCCATAGTAGATTCAGACATACAATGTATCTATTGTAGATTCAGCACAACGCATCCATAGTAGATTCAGGCACACAATGCATCTATAATAGATTCAGACACACAATTCATCCATAGTAGATTCAGACACATAATGCATCCATAGTAGATTCAGACACATAATGCATCCATAGTAGATTCAGACACACAATATATCTATAGCAGATTCAGGCACACTATGCATCTACAATAGATTCAGGTACACAATGCATTTATAGTAGATACAGACATACAATGTATCCATAGCAGATTCAGACACACAATGCATCTATAGTAGATTGAGACACACAATGCATCCATTGTAGAACAGACACATAATGCATCCATAGTAGATTCAGACACACAATGCATCCATACTAGATACAGACATACAATGCATTGATAGCTCATTCAGACACACAATGTATCTATAGCAGATTCAGACACACAATGCATCTATAGTAGATTCGGACACACAACGCATTCATAGTAGATTCAGACATACAATGCATCCATAGCAGATTCAGACATATAATGCATCTATAGTAGATTCTGACAAATAATGTACTTATTGTAGATTCAGACACGCAATCCATCCATAGTAGATTCAGACACACAATGTGTTCATAGTATATTCAGACACACAATGTATCTATAGTAGATTCAGACACAGAACGCATGAATAGTAGATGCAGACACACAATGTATCCATAGTAAATTCGGACACACTGTGTCCATAGCAGATTCAGACATATAATGCATCTATAGTAGATTCTGACATATAATGTACTTATTGTAGATTCAGACACACAATGCATTCATAGTAGATTCAGACACACAATGCATTCATAGCAGATTCAGACACAAAATGCATTCATAGTAGATTCAGAAACACAATGCATCCATAGTAGATTCAGACACACAATGCATCTATAGTAGATTCATACACACAATTCATCCATAGGAGATTCACACAGACAGTGTATCCATAGTAGGTTCAGACACACAGTGCATCCATAGTAGATTCAGACACACAATGCATCCATAGTAGATTCAGACACAGAATGTATCTATAGTAGATTCAGACACAGAACGCATGGATAGTAGATGCAGACACACAATGTATCCATAGTAAATTCAGACACACTTTGTCCGTAGCAGATTCAGACACACAATGTATCCATCGCAGATTCAGACACACAATCCATAATAAATTCAGACACACTGTGTCTATAGCAGATTCAGACACGCAATGCATCTATAGTAGATTCAGACGCACAATGTGTCCATAGTAGATTCAGACATATAATGCATTCATAGTAGATTCTGACAAATAATGAACCCATTGTAGATTCAGACAGACAATCCACCTATAGTAGATTCAGACAGATTTATCATAGGTAACTTGTAATACATGTATATATATAGATTCTTTGTTTATTTTTCAGGCACCTGAGTTTTTCTACAATTACACACTGAATAACCTTGGGTTAAAAAGTATACCAGAAATGAGGAGACTGAGGAACGCATTAACAAATCTCACTTAATAACTACTTGCTGTGGCGTATTTATTCAAATGTGGGCTGAAAAAAACATTACATTAATTCAGTCATTAATCTTCCACATTGCATACTAATCCACACATGTTCGATATTATTTATTCATAACTTGTATACAATAAAAAGTTTTTGATTCTTTTACGTCGACTCTTCATACAGTCAATACACTGTTAGTTTTATGAAGGTGTTCATCCGGCAAATATGGAAAATGGTGTTTTCCATCGGTATTCATCGCGTGTGCCCTAGAAGTACACATATAAATAAGTGGATCCATTAAATAAGTTTGTTTTTGGAGTATGCTTGATGCAACCCACATTTGCATCGTCACTAGAAATGCTTCTTATAGAAACGTTGTATTGGTGACTTTTATGTAATCCACTGAATGGCACAATATTGTAATAATCATAGATGAAATATACCAGTCTCACATTAGTAAAATAATAATATAGTTGCACACATCAGTTAGCTTTTAAGACTGTTTACAAAGTAGGTGACTAAGTAGATGATAACTCATCATGTCTACTAATATTCTTGTTTTGCTGAATATAAGCAGGTGAAACTTTCTGCATATTACAGATGGTTTAATGCAATTCCGAGACTAATTCTCCCGACGGATGTATAGAGTACGGAAATTCTGTTTGTCAGCCAGATGTTTTTTGTTTGGCTGGTCTAGACGTGTTGGTGCCGTTTTACATCATTCTATTGTCGCACTTTAGGGTAAAGGCACTTTAGGTGTACTCAAGTGCTTAAAACTAGGTAGCTGCGTTACAATTCATATAGTATAACAATTATTTTAGTTGGAAATTATTTTCGATGACAAGACTTGTTGGGTGTTTTGTGAGTTGATATAACATATAAAAAAATCACTGAATAATCCATTTAGTGAAAATAAATTTCAAGCGTAAATAAAGACTTTTACAGTAGTTGGGAAGTTGACGTTGTAGTTGGGGGACGTTATGTCTTATCATGCATTGCGGCAAGTTCTCTCACATTTATGGTCTCATCGTCGATTTTATTTCAAACGACATAGTCCAGAATAAAATCGTTATCCTTTGAAAATATTAATGGTTTGCTCTCGTTATATTTCAAGAAATACAAAGTACTGAGTGAAATTAAACGTCTTGGGGTATAGTGCTCTAAATTTATGTATAGGCTGGACTAAATAACGCAAAATTTGGAATGTTTTTAAACATTTTAGTGAATATATTACATTCATCCATTTCATTTTTGATTAAAACTGTGTCAATTAAGTATATGAGCAGAAATATTGGTTTTTATTGTGATTCAAAGAAATATTGAAATCTTATAGCCATTCTGTATTTCATCTTATTTTGAGAAAAAAAATGCATACATTCATAATAAACACCATAACATAACTTTGCTTTGTAATTAGATAAGCCTTGATTATGAGAATTTTATACAATTTTTAGTAATCATAATAACAACTATAATATAATGTTGCTTATGGGCAACTGACAGTGTATGGGACCACGTGTACTATTATAATCCATAAAACCTGCAATAAATCAGCCTGTAGAGCAATTTATCACGAGGTGTTAAAATCACTATTGTTTTATTATTCAATGTATTGTCGGAAAACCTGAGTGAGTGAATTAAATCACTGTCCTCTCATAAGAGTTGTGTGACGTATCAATTTGGATCACGTGATTTACCTTTACTTTTTACTAGGACCTAATTTTTTTACTTAGACATTATTATCGGGAGCGCCACTTGTTTGCTTTCTGGGCTTGGCCGTTTGGCCAATGCCCAGGGACAACCATTGTACTCTATGCTCTGTCTATGCTTCGTCTTCCCGATGTTACCATCGATAAAAGGTCACAAGTTCATATCAACCACGTCCACAGTCTTAACCATTTAGTGATAACCATCTGATCCTAAGGGCGAGTTTTGAAATGAATAAAAAAGGGTCATGCCCCTTCGTTTTTTGATGAATATTCTACCAACTTCGTTAATTATCTATTAAGTAATTTCTCATTAGTACTGGTTAACGTTTAAAAAATGACTAAACATACTAAACATTTTAAAATATGTCACGTTTCATATTTATTGTAATTTAAAAATATTGAAAATATTAAAAACATTGTGTTAACATGAAAAGCATTTGTCAAAATTGTAAAAAAAATATTCTGTAAAGCTAAATTCGACATATATTGTCTATGTGAACAAAGATGTGAATCACTACTTGTGGATGTAAGTTTTAAGTTAACTAAATCACTATCAGAAATATTTCCAATCAATGACTAATAGAGGTAGAGTACAATAGTAATATGATTTAGTAATATAATAATATTTCCTCAATTTTTACCAGCTTATCTTAAAGCTGTAAGTTGTCGGACAGATCTGTTTGAATATTGCTTTCATTCATTTCTATTTACTAACGGAATTATAAGTTAATGAAGTACCCTATAAACCACCGTCTGCCACAGTTTTCTGTTGGGTCCATGTCGAATCCTATTTAAATGAAACAAAGATTTGGAATTAAAACTTCGGACATTTCAGTATGGGCCAAACATTTTTTTTATAGCCGAGAAATTTGATCTTGAAGGTTGGGGCAACTTTTCGCCAGGAACAGGCCAATATAATATATAATAACTTGACAGGCAGGTCACACCTGCACTCAAGAAAAATTGACAAATTTGAAAAAAAATAGATCGCCAATCAGCCTACCGACTTGTAACTTGTATTTGTTACGAAGGGACAAATATAGCATAGTTGTGTTTATATAATTACAAATGAGTAATTGTTCGGTGAAATACACATCACGGCTAAAGTGAATTATGCAGTCAATATAGTTTATAATTCCAACAGTAACCTAATCAATGTCGTCCAAATTAAAATGTCATGAACACAGTGTTTTATTTAGAAAATAGTACAAATGATTATTAAAATACTCACCAAAATAGTTATCTTATTGAAGGTTTTTCCTTCAATATAGATGCCAATTCGCTTTTGCCAATCTTGACTAATAGATTTTCCAGATAAGAAGTATCATTTCTAGTTATCACTCGTCTATCTTTCAAATCTTTCATCACTTCGTATGCGGTTTTATGTTTTTCCATAACTCCGTCAGGAATTATTGTAGAAGGTATGTGTTGTTTCAATTTTCTCAATGCATCTGCAACACGAATTTCAATATCAATCATGTGAAGTATTATTCAACTTAAATAATAATTGGTACCTTCATTGTGTCACTGTTTTAAATAGCATGGTTTTCAGTGTCAGGTCTATTAACGCAGGACAATACTCAATGGCATTTTCTTTTATATTACACAAAACAAAACAATGCGATGTTTCAGAACAACAATATTTACATCATTTCTATTCACTATAAGACTTACCCTTATTCAATTGCGAGTCAATTTTACAAAAATTTTCATTTAACTCTTCTTCTGTAAGACTGTTATCAGAAGAACTACCACACAGTATACCAGAACCTGGCTGCGAAGCTTCTGGGCAAGCTGCAACATATGATGACATATATGCAATGAAATCAAACATGTAATTAACTGACAAGTAGATTAAAAAATAAAGAACATTGCTACAAATATCACATAAAACTTTTACTCCAACAGTAAAAAATTCACTATACTACGAGTGATGCAAATACAAGACATTGTGACTACTATTAATAAAGTTAGTAAATGTATACAATTCTGGCGAAAAGGGAATACAATATTTGTATATCAAGAGTCATGGCAATACCTTGTCTCTCAATGAAGTCTTTCTCGAATTGTTCAACTCTGTCTGCCAACAGTTTTCTCCCCTGAAGCAACTGTTTTAGTAAGGTTAGATTAGTGGGTGAAATATCTCCATTCTCCTCCAATTTAAGGAAGATAGCCATTCCATTAGTGTATTCATGTTGATCTTTTTTCTTCAGTTGATGTCCTATTAACATACATTTCATATCCTTAACCTCACCTTCATCCAAATCATCACTTATCGACTTTAGTAATTGTCTAAATTTGTCCATGGAAAAGCGGTTGATAAACCTATTTATATCACAAATATTAATAATAATCAGTCTAGGATTTATAGTGGTAAAACATTTACTAGGGTTTATAGGGGTCTAGGGTTTGTAGGGGTGAAACATTTACCAGAAGTTCTAGGGTTTATAGAGGTAATAAATTTACTAAAGGTTCCAGGGTTCTAGGGGTCTAGGATTTACAGGGATTATACATTTATCGGATGTTATAGGGTTATACAGGTAATACATGTACAAAGGTTTATAGGGGTCTAGGGTTTATAGGGGTAATACATTTACTAAAGGTTCCAGGGTTTACAGGGATTATACATTTATCGGATGTTATAGGGTTTATAAAGGTAATACATGTACAAAGGTTTATAGGGGTCTAGGGTTTATAGGGGTAATACATTTACTAAAGGTTCCAGGGTTCTAGGGGTCTAGGATTTACAGGGATTATACATTTATCGGATGTTATAGGGTTTATACAGGTAATACATGTACAAAGGTTTATAGGGGTCTAGGGTTTATAGGGTAACATATTTACCAGAGATTCTAGGGTTCTAAAGGTCTAGGATTTATAGGGGTAATACATTTACTAAAGGTTCCAGGGTTCTAGGGGTCTAGGATTTACAGGGGTAACATATTTACCAGAGATTCTAGAGTTCTAAAGGTCTAGGATTTATAGTGGTAATACATTTACTAAAGATTCTAGGGTTCTAGGGGTCTAGGATTTACAGGGATTATACATTTATCGGATGTTATAGGGTTTATAAAGGTAATACATGTACAAAGGTTTATAGGGGTCTAGGGTTCATAGGGGTAACATATTTACCAGAGATTCTAGGGTTCTAAAGGTCTAGGATTTATAGTGGTAATACATTTACTAAAGGTTCCAGGGTTCTAGGGGTCTAGGATTTACAGGGATTATACATTTATCGGATGTTATAGGGTTATACAGGTAATACATGTACAAAGGTTTATAGGGGTCTAGGGTTTATAGGGGTAACATATTTACCAGAGATTCTAGGGTTCTAAAGGTCTAGGATTTATAGGGGTAATACATTTACTAAAGATTCCAGGGTTCTAGGGGTCTAGGATTTACAGGGGTAACATATTTACCAGAGATTCTAGGGTTCTAAAGGTCTAGGATTTATAGTGGCAATACATTTACTAAAGGTTCCAGGGTTCTAGGGGTCTAGGATTTACAGGGGTAACATATTTACCAGAGATTCTAGGGTTCTAAAGGTCTAGGATTTATAGTGGTAATACATTTACTAAAGATTCCAGGGTTCTAGGGGTCTAGGATTTACAGGGATTATACATTTATCGGATGTTATAGGGTTTATACAGGTAATACATGTACAAAGGTTTATAGGGGTCTAGGGTTTATATGGGTAATACATTTACCATAGGGTCTAGGGTTCTAGAGGTCTATGATTTATAGTGGTAATACATTTACTGAAGGTTCTAGGGGTCTAGGGTTTATAGGGGTAATACATTTACCAAAAGTTCTAGGGTGTATAGGAGTAATACATTTACTAGAGGTTCTAGTTCTAGTTCTAGTTCCATGTTTGCAGACAAAGCGAAAATGTGACATGTGACATTAGCAGCACGTGGAAAGTCGAAACCGAGTCACGTAATAGTCAATAGTCATCAGCCAATCAGACATACATATATTCAAAACACAGATGAGATTAGTAGTTTTCGCAAGGCGTAATGTTGATTTTAAAATGTTTATTGCTTTTTCGTTGTGTAATTCGGCAATTTTACGGGTACAAGAATGTATTTTACACGCTTTGTGTACTTCGCTATGAGTCTAATATCGAACAGGGCGCGGCGCGAGGACCACCGCCCTTTGGGTTTAAAGTCCGCTAATCGCAAGACTAACAGAAAAGATTACCATTGTATATAAGTTCTGTTGTTTGTTTGTTTACATGAAATTCGAACACGCGTTACACGACGATCACCGCCCTAAAGTTATTAGGTGTTTTGCCAATTCTTGGTCTCAGTTCGTGAACAACTTTTACGGGATATATTAAACTTGGTTTGATAAGGGTAGCATTCAATTCAAGGTCGACACAGTGAGCTGTATTGAGACTCACACAAGACTCGAAAGTAAAAATAGTACCGGGTCAGGCTGTTCTCGACTTCAACCTTTGTTTAGCATGTTGAGCTATCTCATGCCACGAAATCCAGATGTGAACTAAGAACAAATATCTTATTTTGACAAAAGTTGAAAGCACAACCCACATTTATCAAAAGCAAATGAGGTTTGTATAATAAAATGTATTTCGTATGTTTATGTATTTTTTGGTAATATACAATAAAGTTGAAGACAGTATGTTATCTAGTAAATTGATAATTATACTGTTGACCATATCCATTGTATGCGTGAGTGACAAACCGGCACATACAAGTCATAGGTTGAGGTGCATTTTAATTTCAAGGACAAACTATGACAGTATTGCCAGGAAGGATTAGAGTTATAGATGACTGTGTCCTAAGGAAGTCTTAATGGAATTGTTAAAAATATGGATTGATATTTTTATGACAAAAAACTACAGATATAAAAATAAACTATATTGAATTGTACGTACCTCGTTTAATAACAATAACCGCACGGCTTCGACGCAGGCTGCCGACCTGGATGGTTACAATGTTTAATTATCTTGGTGCCAGAACTATTTACTACACGTAATTTAGGACTTCAGTCTGGTTGTGTTTGTTGTTGTTAATCATTACACAGCAAATTGATCAGAGTACATTAATCATTTATGAAACCAGTCGTTACATTCTAAACAATGCGAAGAATTCTGGATAATTTTGTTAGCACAGAGGTATAGAGATAAGCAGCAATGTGTTGATACGCGAATTGCTACTCAATGTTTCCACAATACGGATCCCTTATAGTACGTGTCACTGAATATATATCCAGAGTAGGTGTGCAGACATGCGTCAATAGTAGGTGTTTCTGAATACGTGTCCAGAGTAGGTGTCTTATAATATGTGCCAATAGTACGTGTTCCTGAATACATGTCCAGAGTAGGTGACCTATAATATGTGTCTATAGTACGTGTTCCTGAATATGTGTCCAGAGTAGGTGACCTATAATATGTCCCAATAGTACGTGTCCCTGAATATATATCTAGAGTAGGTGTCATACAATATGTGCCAATAGTACTTGCTCCTAAATATGTGTCCAGAGTAGTTGTGTTATAATATGTGTCTATAGTACATGTTTCTGAATATGTGTCCAGAGTAGGTGTCTTATTATATGTGCCAATAGTACGTATTCCTGAATACGTGTCCAGAGTTGGTGTCATATAATATGTGCCAATAGTACGTATTCCTGAATATGTGTCCAGAGTAGGTATCTTGTAATATGTGCCAATAGTACGTGTTCCTGAATATGTGTCCAGTGTAGGTGTCTTATAGTATGTGTCTATAGTATGTGTCCAGAGTAGGTGTCCTACAATATGTGCCAATAGTACGTATTCCTGAATACGTGTCCAGAGTAGGTGTCTCATCATATGTGTCTATAGTACGTGTCCAGAGTAGGTGTCCTATAATTTCTCCCAATAGTACGTGTTCCTGAATATGTGTCCACAGTAGGTGTCTTATAATATGTGTCTATAGTATGTATACCTGAATATATGTCCAATGTAAGTGTCTTATAATATGTGCCAATAGTACGTGTTCCCGAATACGTGTCCAGTGCAGATATATAACAGTATGTGTCTATATTACGTGTTCCTGAATATGTGTCCAGTGCAGATGTCTTATAATATGTGTCTATAGTACGTGTTCCTGAATACGTGTCCAGTGTAGGTGTCTTATAATATGTGTCAATAGTACGTGTTCCTGAATATGTGTCCAGAGTAGGTGTCTTATAATATGTGTCTATAGTACGTGTTCCTGAATATGTGTCCAGAGTAGGTGTCATATAATATGTGCAAATAGTACGTGTTCCTGAATATGTGTCCAGAGTAGGTGTCTTATAATATGTGTCTATAGTACGTGTTCCTGAATACGTGTCCAGAGTAGGTGTCTTAAAATATGTGTCTATAGTATGTGTCCAGTGTAGGTGTCTTACATTATGTGTCTATATTACGTGTTCCTGAATATGTGTCTAGAGTAGGTGTCTTATAATATGTGTCTATAGTACGTGTTCCTGAATACGTATCCAGAATAGGTGTCTTAAAATATGTGTCTATAGTATGTGTCCAGAGTAGGTGTCTTATAATATGTGCCAAATAGTACGTATTCCTGAATAGGTGTCCAGAGTAGGTGTCTTTTCATGTGTATATAGTACGTATTCCTGAATATGTGTCCAGAGTAGGTGTCCTATAATATATCCCAATAGTATGTGTCCCTGAATATGCGTCCAGAGTAGGTGTCATATAATATGTGCCAATAGTACGTGTTCCTGAATATGTGTCCAGAGTAGATGTGTTATAATATGTGTCTATAGTACGTGTTGCTGAATATGTGTCCAGAGTAGGTGTGTCATAATATTTGTCTATATTACGTGTTACTGAATATGTGTCCAGAGTAGGTGTGTTATAATATGTGTCAATAGTACGTGTTCCTGAAAACGTGTCCAGAGTAGATGTCCTATAATATGTCCCAAAAGTACGTGTTCCTGAATATGTGTCCAGTGTATGTGTCTTATGGTATGTGTCTATAGTACATGTTCCTGATTATGTATCCAGAGAAGGTGAGCAGACACACGTCTATAGTACGTGTTCCTGAATATGTGTCCAGTGTAGGTGTGCAGACACGCGTCTATAGTACGTGTTCCTGAATACGTGTCCAAAGTAGGTGTCTTATAATATGTGTCAATAGTACGTGTTCCTGAATATATGTCCTGAGTAGGTGTCTTATAATATGTGCAAATAGTACGTGTTCCTGAATATGTGTCCAGAGTAGGTGTCTTATAATATGTGCAAATAGTACGTGTTCCTGAATATGTGTCTGGAGTAGGTGTCTTATAATATGTGTCTATAGTACGTGTTACTGAATATGTGTCCTGATTAGGTGTCTTATAATATGTGCCAATAGTACTTGCTCCTAAATATGTGTCCAGAGTAGTTGTTTTAAAATATGTGTCTATAGTACATGTTTCTGAATATGTGTCCAGAGTAGGTGTCTTATTATATGTGCCAATAGTACGTATTCCTGAATACGTGTCCAGAGTTGGTGTCATATAATATGTGCCAATAGTACGTATTCCTGAATATGTGTCCAGAGTAGGTATCTTATAATATGTGCCAATAGTACGTGTTCCTGAATACGTGTCCAGTGTAGGTGTCTTACAGTATGTGTCTATAGTACGTGTTCCTGAATACGTGTCCAGTGTAGGTGTCTTATAATATGTGTCACTTGTACGTGTTACTGAATATGTGTCCAGTGTAGGTGTCTTAAAATATGTGTCTACAGTATGTGTCTAGAGTAGGTGTCCTACAATATGTGCCAATAGTATGTATTCCTGAATACGTGTCCAGAGTAGGTGTCTCATCATATGTGTCTATAGTACGTGTTCCTGAATATGTGTCCAGAGTAGGTGTCTTATAATATGTGTCTATAGTATGTATATCTGAATATGTGTCCAGAGTAGGTGTCCTATAATATGTCCCAATAGTACGTGTTCCTGAATATGTGTCCAGAGAAGGTGTCTTATAATATGTGCCAATAGTACGTATTCCTGAATATATGTCCAATGTAAGTGTCTTATAATATGTGCCAATAGCACGTGTTCCTGAATATGTGTCCAGAGTAGGTGTCCTATTATATGTCCCAATAGTACGTGTCCCTGAATATACGTCCAGAATAGGTGTCTTACAATATGTGTCAATAGTACGTGTTCCTGAATACGTGTCCAGAGTAGGTGTGTTATAATATGTGTCTATAGTACGTATTCCTGAATACGTGTCAAGAGTAGGTGTCTTATAATATGTGCCGATAGTACGTATTCCTGAATATGTGTCCAGAATAGGTGTTTTATAATATCTGTCCATAGTACGTGTTCCTGAATATGTGTCCAGTGTAGGTGTCTTATAATATGTGCCAATAGTACGTGTTCCTGAATATGTGTCCAGAGTGGGTGTCCTATAATATGTGCCAAATAGTACGTATTCCTGAATACGTGTCCAGTGTAGGTGTCTTTTCATATGTGTATATAGTACGTATTCCTGAATATGTGTCCAGAGTAGGTGTCCTATAATATATCCCAATAGTATGTGTACCTGAATATGCGTCCAGAGTAGGTGTCATATAATTAATTGGAAAGAAAGAGAGAGATTTTTATTTCAAAAGTTGGAAAGATGCTTTATTTGACGATGTTCGTAGATCTCCAAACAGTAGAAATAAGTTACGAAGGTTTCGTCAATTTAAAACAAATATTTTTTATGAGAATTATTTGGATATCGTTCGTGTTCCCCTGTACAGACAAGCTTTAACTAAACTCCGGTGCTCTAATCATCAGTTACACATTGAGACCTGTAGATATTATGGAACTCCAGTGGAAAATAGAACCTGCCAAATATGTATAGATGCTGTTGAAGATGAAACTCACTTTCTGGTAGTATGTCCAGCATATAACCTTATTCGAAAACCGCTTTTTGATCAAATTAATCACATTGAACCACAATTCGAGTTCCTTTCGCCTATCCGTAAACTTACATATATTTTTTTCTCAGGATAACCATGAAATCATCCAAAGTATTGCAAGATTTGTATACACAGCTTTTCAGATTAGATATAATTTGTTAGTGTGAGTTCTCCAATAGATGAGTTGTACATGT
Source organism: Saccoglossus kowalevskii (assembly GCF_978046115.1). Taxonomy (NCBI): domain Eukaryota; kingdom Metazoa; phylum Hemichordata; class Enteropneusta; family Harrimaniidae; genus Saccoglossus; species Saccoglossus kowalevskii. Next base: position 30,855,825 of record NC_140661.1, on the reverse strand, counting down.
GTGTGTATGTGTATATATATAGTACTTTATTTTATTGAGCCGATTAAAGTCACGCCTGTAACTTTCGCATTGTAACCTGTTCCCCCAGGTTAGTGGGGTATATTTCTTTAGAGAAATGGAATTAAAATAATAATAATAATAATAATAATAATAATTATAATATAATATGTGCCAATAGTACGTGTTGCTGAATATGTGTCCAGAGTAGGTGTGTCATAATATTTGTCTATATTACGTGTTACTGAATATGTGTCCAGAGTAGGTGTGTTATAATATGTGTCAATAGTACGTGTTCCTGAAAACGTGTCCAGAGTAGATGTCCTATAAAATGTCCCAAAAGTACGTGTTCCTGAATATGTGTCCAGTGTAGGTGTGCAGACACGCGTCTATAGTACGCGTTCCTGAATACGTGTCCAAAGTAGGTGTCTTATAATATGTGTCAATAGTACGTGTTCCTGACTATGTGTCCAGAGTAGGTGTCTTGTAATATGTGCAAATAGTACGTGTTCCTGAATATGTGTCCAGAGTAGGTGTCTTATAATATGTGTCTATAGTACGTGTTCCTGAATATGTGTCCAGAGTAGGTGTCATATAATATGTGCCAATAGTACGTATTCCTGAATATGTGTCCTGAGTAGGTGTCTTATAATATGTGCCAATAGTACTTGCTCCTAAATATGTGTCCAGAGTAGTTGTGTTATAATATGTGTCTATAGTACATGTTTCTGAATATGTGTCCAGAGTAGGTGTATTATTATATGTGCCATTAGTACGTATTCCTGAATACGTGTCCAGAGTTGGTGTCATATAATATGCGCCAATAGTACGTATTCCTGAATATGTGTCCAGAGTAGGTATCTTATAATATGTGCCAATAGTACGTGTTCCTGAATACGTGTCCAGTGTAGGTGTCTTACAGTATGTGTCTATAGTACGTGTTCCTGAATACGTGTCCAGAGTAGGTGTCTTAAAATATGTGTCAATTGTACGTGTTACTGAATATGTGTCCAGTGTAGGTGTCTTAAAATATGTGTCTATAGTATGTGTCCAGAGTAGGTGTCCTACAATATGTGCCAATAGTACGTATTCCTGAATACATGTCCAGAGTAGGTGTTTCATCACATGTGTCTATAGTACGTGTTCCTGAGTATGTGTCCAGAGTAGGTGTCCTATAATTTCTCCCAATAGTACGTGTTCCTGAATATGTGTCCAGAGTATGTGTGCAGACACACGTCTATAGTACGTGTTCCTGAATATGTGTCCAGAGTATGTGTGCAGACACACGTCTATAGTACGTGTTCCTGAATATGTTTAGTGTGGGTGTACAGACACGCGTCTATAGTACGTGTTCCTGAATGCGTGTCCAGAGTAGGTGTGTCATAATATGTGTCTATAGTACGTATTCCTGAATACGTGTCCAGAGTAGGTGTCTTATAATATGTGCCAATAGTACGTATTCCTGAATACGTGTCCAGAGTAGGTGTCTTATAATATGTGTCTATAGTACGTATTCCTGAATATGTGTCCAGAGTAGGTGTCTAATAATATGTGTCTATAGTACGTGTTCCTGAATACGTGTCCAGAGTAGGTGTCTTATAATATGTGCCAAATAGTACGTATTCCTGAATACGTGTCCAGAGTAGGTGTCTTTTCATAAGTGTCTATAGTACGTATTCATGAATATGGGTCCAGAGTAGGTGTCCTATAATATATCCGAATAGTATGTGTTACTGAATATGCGTCCAGAGTAGGTGTCTTATAATATGTGCCAATAGTACGTGTTCCTGAATATGTGTCCAGAGTAGATGTGTTATAATATGTGTCTATAGTACGTGTTACTTAATATGTGTCCAGAGTAGGTGTGTCATAATATTTGTCTATATTACGTGTTACTGAATATGTGTCCAGAGCAGGTGTGTCATAATATGTGTCAACAGTACGTGTTCCTGAAAAGGTGTCCAGAGTAGATGTCCTATAATATGTCCCAAAAGTACGTGTTCCTGAATATGTGTCCAGTGTAGGTGTCTTATAGTATGTGTCTATAGTACGTTTTCCTGAATATGTGTCCAGAGTAGGTGTCTTATAATATGTGTCTATAGTACGTATTCCTGAATATGTGTCCAGAGTAGGTGTCTTATGATATGTGCCAATAGTACGTGTTCCTGAATATGTGTCCAATGTAAGTGTCTTATAATATGTATCTATAGTACGTGTTCCTGAATACGTGTCCAGTGTAGGTGTCTTATAATATGTGTCAATTGTACGTGTTACTGAATATGTGTCCAGTGTAGGTGTCTTAAAATATGCGTCTATAGTATGTGTCCAGAGTAGGTGTCCTACAGTATGTGCCAATAGTACGTATTTCTGAATACGTGTCCAGAGTAGGTGTCTTATAATATGTGTCGATAGTACGTGTTCCTGAATATGTGTCCAGAGTAGGTGTCATATAATATGTGCCAATAGTACGTATTCCTGAATATGTGTCCTGAGTAGGTGTCTTATAATATGTGCCAATAGTACGTGTTCCTGAATATATGTCCAGAGTTGGTGTGTTATAATATGTGTCAATAGTACGTGTTCCTGAAAACGTGTCCAGAGTAGGTGTCTTATAATATGTGTCAATAGTACGTATTCCTGAATATATGTCCAATGTAAGTGTCTTATAATATGTGCCAATAGTACGTATTCCTGACTATGTGTCCAGAGCAGGTGTCTTATAATATGTGCAAATAGTACGTGTTCCTGAATATGTGTCCAGTGTAGGTGTCTTAAAATATGCGTCTATAGTATGTGTCCAGAGTAGGTGTCCTACAGTATGTGCCAATAGTACGTATTTCTGAATACGTGTCCAGAGTAGGTGTCTTATAATATGTGTCGATAGTACGTGTTCCTGAATATGTGTCCAGAGTAGGTGTCATATAATATGTGCCAATAGTACGTATTCCTGAATATGTGTCCTGAGTAGGTGTCTTATAATATGTGCCAATAGTACGTGTTCCTGAATATATGTCCAGAGTTGGTGTGTTATAATATGTGTCAATAGTACGTGTTCCTGAAAACGTGTCCAGAGTAGGTGTCTTATAATATGTGTCAATAGTACGTATTCCTGAATATATGTCCAATGTAAGTGTCTTATAATATGTGCCAATAGTACGTATTCCTGACTATGTGTCCAGAGCAGGTGTCTTATAATATGTGCAAATAGTACGTGTTCCTGAATATGTGTCCAGAGTAGGTGTCTTATAATATGTGTCTATAGTACGTGTTCCTGAATATGTGTCCAGAGTAGGTGTCTTATAATATGTGCCAATAGTACGTATTCCTGAATATATGTCCAATGTAAGTGTCTTATAATATGTGCCAATAGTACGTATTCCTGACTATGTGTCCAGAGCAGGTGTCTTATAATATGTGCAAATAGTACGTGTTCCTGAATATGTGTCCAGAGTAGGTGTCTTATAATATGTGTCTATAGTACGTGTTCCTGAATATGTGTCCAGAGTAGGTGTCATATAATATGTGCCAATAGTACGTATTCCTGAATATGTGTCCTGAGTAGGTGTCTTATAATATGTGCCAATAGTACTTGCTCCTAAATATGTGTCCAGAGTAGTTGTGTTATAATATGTGTCTATAGTACATGTTTCTGAATATGTGTCCAGAGTAGGTGTATTATTATATGTGCCATTAGTACGTATTCCTGAATACGTGTCCAGAGTTGGTGTCATATAATATGTGCCAATAGTACGTATTCCTGAATATGTGTCCAGAGTAGGTATCTTATAATATGTGCCAATAGTACGTGTTCCTGTATACGTGTCCAGTGTAGGTGTCTTACAGTATGTGTCTATAGTACGTGTTCCTGAATACGTGTCCAGTGTAGGTGTCTTAAAATATGTGTCAATTGTACGTGTTACTGAATATGTGTTCAGTGTAGGTGTCTTAAAATATGTGTCTATAGTATGTGTCCAGAGTAGGTGTCCTACAATATGTGCCAATAGTACGTATTCCTGAATACGTGTCCAGAGTAGGTGTTTCATCATATGTGCCTATAGTACGTGTTCCTGAATATGTGTCCAGAGTAGGTGTCCTATAATTTCTCCTAATAGTACGTGTTCCTGAATATGTGTCCAGAGTATGTGTGCAGACACACGTCTATAGTACGTGTTCCTGAATATGTGTCCAGTGTGGGTGTACAGACACGCGTCTATAGTACGTATTCCTGAATACGTGTCCAGAGTAGGTGTCTTATAATATGTGCCAATAGTACGTATTCCTGAATACGTGTCCAGAGTAGGTGTCTTATAATATGTGTCTATAGTACGTATTCCTGAATATGTGTCCAGAGTAGGTGTCTAATAATATGTGTCTATAGTACGTGTACCTGAATACGTGTCCAGAGTAGGTGTCTTATAATATGTCTCTATAGTACGTATTCCTGAATATGTGTCCAGAGTAGGTGTCTTATAATATGTGTCTATAGTATGTATTCCTGAATATGTGTCCAGAGTAGGTGTCTTATAACATGTGTCTATAGTACGTGTTCCTGAATACGTGTCCAGAGTAGGTGTCTTATAATATGTGTCTATATTACGTATTCCTGAATATGTGTCCAGAGTAGGTGTCTTATAATATGTGTCTATAGTACGTATTCCTGAATATGTGTCCAGAGTAGGTGTCTTATAATATGTGTCTATAGTACGTATTCCTGAATACGTGTCCAGAGTAGGTGTCTTATAATATGTGTCTATAGTGTGTATTCCTGAATATGTGTCCAGAGTAGGTGTCTAATAATATGTGTCTATAGTACGTGTTCCTGAATACGTGTCCAGAGTATGTGTCATATTATATGTGTCTATAGTACGTATTCCTGAATATGTGTCCAGACTAGGTGTCTTATAATATGTGTCTATAGTACGTATTCCTGAATATGTGTCCAGAGTAGGTGTCTTATAATATGTGTCTATAGTACGCATTCCTGAATATGTGTCCAGAGTAGGTGTCTTATGATATGTGCCAATAGTACGTGTTCCTGAATATGTGTCCAATGTAAGTGTCTTATAATATGTGCCAATAGTACGTATTCCTGAATATGTGTCCAGAGTAGGTGTCTTATAATATGTGCTAATAGTACGTGTTCCTGAATATGTGTCCAGAGTAGGTGTCTTATAATATGTGTCTATAGTACGTGTTCCTGAATACGTGTCCAGAGTATGTGTCATATTATATGTGTCTATAGTACGTATTCCTGAATATGTGTCCAGACTAGGTGTCTTATAATATGTGTCTATAGTACGTATTCCTGAATATGTGTCCAGAGTAGGTGTCTTATAATATGTGTCTATAGTACGCATTCCTGAATATGTGTCCAGAGTAGGTGTCTAATAATATGTGTCTATAGTACGTGTTCCTGAATACGTGTCCAGAGTAGGTGTCATATTATATGTGTCTATAGTACGTATTCCTGAATATGTGTCCAGAGTAGGTGTCTTATAATATGTGCTAATAGTACGTGTTCCTGAATATGTGCCCAGAGTAGGTGTCATATAATATGTGCCAATAGTACGTATTCCTGAATATATGTCCAATGTAAGTGTCTTATAATATGTGCCAATAGTACGTATTCCTGACTATGTGTCCAGAGCAGGTGTCTTATAATATGTGCAAATAGTACGTGTCCCTGAATATGTGTCCAGAGTAGGTGTCTTATAATATGTGTCTATAGTACGTGTTCCTGAATATGTGTCCAGAGTAGGTGTCATATAATATGTGCCAATAGTACGTATTCCTGAATATGTGTCCTGAGTAGGTGTCTTATAATATGTGCCAATAGTACGTATTCCTGAATATATGTCCAATGTAAGTGTCTTATAATATGTGCCAATAGTACGTATTCCTGACTATGTGTCCAGAGCAGGTGTCTTATAATATGTGCAAATAGTACGTGTTCCTGAATATGTGTCCAGAGTATGTGTCTTATAATATGTGTCAATAGTACGTGTTCCTGAATATGTGTCCAGTGTAGGTGTCTTATAATATGTGTCTATATTACGTGTTCCTGAATATGTGTTTAAAGTAGTTGTCCTATAATATTTGCCAATAGTACGTATTTCTGAATAGGTGTCCAAAGTAGGTGTCTTATAATATGTGTCTATAGAACGTGTTCCTGAATATGTGTCCAGAATAGTTGTCTTATAATATGCGCCAAAAGTACGTGTTCCTGAATACGTGTACAGAGTAGGTGTATTATAATATGTGTCTATAGTACGTATTCCTGAATATGTGTCCAGAGTAGGTGTCCTATAATATGTGCCAATAGTACGTATTCCTGAATACGTGTCCAGAGTAGGTGTCTTATAATATGTCCCAATAGTACGTGTCCCTGAATAAGTGTCCAGTGTAGGTGTCTTATAATATGTATCTATGTTACGTGTTCCTGAATATGTGTTTAGAGTAGTTGTCCTATAATATGTGCCAATAGTACGTATTTCTAAATACGTGTCCAGAGTAGGTGTCTTATAATATGTGTCTATAGTACGTGTTCCTGAATATGTGTCCAGAATAGTTGTCTTATAATATGTGCCAATAGTACGTGTTCCTGAATATGTGTCCAGAGTAGGTGTCCTATAATATGTGCCAATAGTACGTATTCCTGAATACGTGTCCAGAGTAGGTGTCTTATAATATGTGTCCAGAGTAGGTATTTTATAATATGTGCCAATATTACGTGTTCCTGAATATGTGTCCAGAATAGGTGTCTTATAATATGTGTCTACTGTACGTGTTCCTGAATACGTGTCCAGAGTAGGTGTCTTATAATATGTGTCCAGAGTAGGTATTTTATAATATGTGCCAATAGTACGTGTTCCTGAATATGTGTCCAGAGTAGGTGTCTTATAATATGTGCCAATACTACGTATTCCTGAATACGTGTCCAGACTAGGTGTCTTATAATATGTGTCTATTGTATGTGTTCCTGAATATGTGTCCAGAGTAGGTGTCTTATAATATGTCCCAATAGTACGTGTCCCGGAATATGTGTCCAGAGTAGGTGTCTTATAATATGTCCCAATAGTACGTATTCCTGAATATGTGACCAGAGTACGTGTCTTATAATATATCCCAATAGTACGTGTTGCTGAATACGTGTCCAGAGTAGGTGTCTTATAATATGTGTCTATAGTACGTGTTCCTGAATATGTGTCCAGTGTAGGTGTGCAGACACGCGTCTTTAGTACGTGTTCCTGAATACGTGTCCAGAGTAGGTGTCTTATAATATGTCACAATAGTACGTGTCCCTGAATATGTGTCCAGTGTAGGTGTCTTATAATATGTGTCTATGTTACGTGTTTCTGAATATGTGTTTAGAGTAGTTGTCCTATAATATGTGCCAATAGTACGTATTTCTAAATACGTGTCCAGAGTAGGTGTCTTATAATATGTGTCTATAGTACGTGTTCCTGAATATGTGTCCAGAATAGTTGTCTTATAATATGTGCCAATAGTACGTGTTCCTGAATATGTGTCCAGAGTAGGTGTCCTATAATATGTGCCAATAGTACGTATTCCTGAATACGTGTCCAGAGTAGGTGTCTTATAATATGTGTCCAGAGTAGGTATTATATAATATGTGCCAATATTACGTGTTCCTGAATATGTGTCCAGAGTAGGTGTCTTATAATATGTGCCAATAGTACGTATTCCTGAATACGTGTCCAGAATAGGTGTCTTATAATATGTGGCTATAGTACGTGTTCCTGAATATGTGTCCAGAATAGTTGTATTATAATATGTGCCAATAGTACGTATTCCTGAATATGTATCCAGAGTAGGTGTCTTATAATATGTGCCAATAGTACGTGTTCCTGAATACGTGTCCAGTGTAGGTGTCTTATAATATGTGTCTATAGTACGTATTCCTGAATATGTGTCCAGAGTAGGTGTACTATAATATGTGCCAATAGTACGTATTCCTGAATACGTGTCCAGAGTAGGTGTCGTATAATATGTGTCCAGAGTAGGTATCTTATAATATGTGCCAATAGTACGTGTTCCTGAATATGTGTCCAGAGTAGGTGTCTTATAATATGTGCCAATAGTACGTATTCCTGAATACGTGTCCAGAGTAGGTGTCTTATAATATGTCCCAATAGTACGTGTCCCTGAATATGTGTCCAGTGTAGGTGTCTTATAATATGTGTCTATGTTACGTGTTTCTGAATATGTGTTTAGAGTAGTTGTCCTATAATATGTGCCAATAGTACGTATTTCTAAATACGTGTCCAGAGTAGGTGTCTTATAATATGTGTCTATAGTACGTGTTCCTGAATATGTGTCCAGAATAGTTGTCTTATAATATGTGCCAATAGTACGTGTTCCTGAATATGTGTCCAGAGTAGGTGTCCTATAATATGTGCCAATAGTACGTATTCCTGAATACGTGTCCAGAGTAGGTGTCTTATAATATGTGTCCAGAGTAGGTATTTTATAATATGTGCCAATATTACGTGTTCCTGAATATGTGTCCAGAGTAGGTGTCTTATAATATGTGCCAATAGTACGTATTCCTGAATACGTGTCCAGAATAGGTGTCTTATAATATGTGTCTATAGTACGTGTTCCTGAATATGTGTCCAGAATAGTTGTCTTATAATATGTGCCAATAGTACGTATTCCTGAATATGTATCCAGAGTAGGTGTCTTATAATATGTGCCAATAGTACGTGTTCCTGAATACGTGTCCAGAGTAGGTGTCTTATAATATGTGTCTATAGTACGTATTCCTGAATATGTGTCCAGAGTATGTGTACTATAATATGTGCCAATAGTACGTATTCCTGAATACGTGTCCAGAGTAGGTGTCGTATAATATGTCCCAATAGTACGTATTCCTGAATATGTGTCCAGAGTATGTGTCCCATAATATATCCCAATAGTACGTGTTGCTGAATACGTGTCCAGTGTAGGTGTCTTATAGTATGTGTCTATAGTACGTGTTCCTGAATATGTGTCCAGTGTAGGTGTGCAGATATGCGTCTATAGTACGTGTTCCTGAATACGTGACCAGTGTAGGTATCTTATAATATGTGTCTATAGTACGTGTTACTGAATATGTGTCGAGAGTAGGTGTCTTATAATATGTGTCAATAGTACGTGATCCTGAATACGTGTCCAGAGTAGATGTCCTATAATATGTCCCAATAGTACGTGTTCCTGAATATGTGTCCAGAGTACGTGTCTTATAATATGTCCCAAAAGTACGTGTTCCTGAATACGTGTCCAGAGTAGATGTCCTATAATATGTCCCAATAGTACGTGTTCCTGAATATGTGTCCAGAGTACGTGTCTTATAATATGTGCCAATAGTACGTGTTCCTGAATATGTGTCCAGAGTAGGTGTCCTATAATATGTGCCAATAGTACGTATTCCTGAATACGTGTCCAGAGTAGGTGCCTTATAATATGTGTCCAGAGTAGGTATTTTATAATATGTGCCAATATTACGTGTTCCTGAATATGTGTCCAGAGTAGGTGTCTTATAATATGTGCCAATAGCACGTATTCCTGAATACGTGTCCAGAATAGGTGTCTTATAATATGTGTCTATAGTACGTGTTCCTGAATATGTGTCCAGAATAGTTGTCTTATAATATGTGCCAATAGTACGTATTCCTGAATATGTATCCAGAGTAGGTGTCTTATAATATGTGCCAATAGTACGTGTTCCTGAATACGTGTCCAGAGTAGGTGTCTTATAATATGTGTCTATAGTACGTATTCCTGAATATGTGTCCAGAGTAGGTGTACTATAATATGTGCCAATAGTTCGTATTCCTGAATACGTGTCCAGAGTAGGTGTCGTATAATATGTCCCAATAGTACGTGTTCCTGAATACGTGTCCAGAGTAGGTGTCTTATAATATGTCCCAATAATACGTGTCCCTGAATATGTGTCCAGAGTAGGCGTGTTAAAATATGTGTCAATAGTACGTGTTCCTGAAAACATGTCCAGAGTTGATGTCCTATAATATGTCCCAACAGGACGTGTTCCTGAACATGTGTCCAGAGGAGGTGTCTTATAATATGTCCCAATAGTACGTGTTCCTGAATATGTGTTTAAACTAGTTGTCATATAATATTTGCCAATAGTACGTATTTCTGAATACGTGTCCAGAGTAGGTGTCTTATAATATGTGTCTATAGTACGTGTTCCTGAATATGTGTCCAGAATAGTTGTCTTATAATATGTGCCAATAGTACGTATTCCTGAATATGTATCCAGAGTAGGTGTCTTATAATATGTGCCAATAGTACGTGTTCCTGAATACGTGTCCAGAATAGGTGTCTTATAATATGTGTCTATAGTACGTATTCCTGAATATGTGTCCAGAGTAGGTGTACTATAATATGTGCCAATAGTACGTATTCCTGAATACGTGTCCAGAGTAGGTGTCGTATAATATGTGTCCAGAGTAGGTATCTTATAATATGTGCCAATAGTACGTGTTCCTGAATATGTGTCCAGAGTAGGTGTCTTATAATATGTGCCAATAGTACGTATTCCTGAATACGTGTCCAGAGTAGGTGTCTTATAATATGTCCCAATAGTACGTGTACCTGAATATGTGTCCAGTGTAGGTGTCTTATAATATGTGTCTATGTTACGTGTTTCTGAATATGTGTTTAGAGTAGTTGTCCTATAATATGTGCCAATAGTACGTATTTCTAAATACGTGTCCAGAGTAGGTGTCTTATAATATGTGTCTATAGTACGTGTTCCTGAATATGTGTCCAGAATAGTTGTCTTATAATATGTGCCAATAGTACGTGTTCCTGAATATGTGTCCAGAGTAGGTGTCCCATAATATGTGCCAATAGTACGTATTCCTGAATACGTGTCCAGAGTAGGTGTCTTATAATATGTGTCCAGAGTAGGTATTTTATAATATGTGCCAATATTACGTGTTCCTGAATATGTGTCCAGAGTATGCGTCTTATAATATGTGCCAATAGTACGTATTCCTGAATACGTGTCCAGAATAGGTGTCTTATAATATGTGTCTATAGTACGTGTTCCTGAATATGTGTCCAGAATAGTTGTCTTATAATATGTGCCAATAGTACGTATTCCTGAATATGTATCCAGAGTAGGTGTCTTATAATATGTGCCAATAGTACGTGTTCCTGAATACGTGTCCAGAGTAGGTGTCTTATAATATGTGTCTATAGTACGTATTCCTGAATATGTGTCCAGAGTAGGTGTACTATAATATGTGCCAATAGTACGTATTCCTGAATATGTGTCCAGAGTAGGTATCTTATAATATGTGCCAATAGTACGTGTTCCTGAATATGTGTCCAGAGTAGGTGTCTTATAATATGTGCCAATAGTACGTATTCCTGAATACGTGTCCAGAGTAGGTGTCTTATAATATGTCCCAATAGTACGTGTCCCTGAATATGTGTCCAGTGTAGGTGTCTTATAATATGTATCTATGTTACGTGTTTCTGAATATGTGTTTAGAGTAGTTGTCCTATAATATGTGCCAATAGTACGTATTTCTAAATACGTGTCCAGAGTAGGTGTCTTATAATATGTGTCTATAGTACGTGTTCCTGAATATGTGTCCAGAATAGTTGTCTTATAATATGTGCCAATAGTACGTGTTCCTGAATATGTGTCCAGAGTAGGTGTCCTATAATATGTGCCAATAGTACGTATTCCTGAATACGTGTCCAGAGTAGGTGTCTTATAATATGTGTCCAGAGTAGGTATTTTATAATATGTGCCAATATTACGTGTTCCTGAATATGTGTCCAGAGTAGGTGTCTTATAATATGTGCCAATAGTACGTATTCCTGAATACGTGTCCAGAATAGGTGTCTTATAATATGTGTCTATAGTACGTGTTCCTGAATATGTGTCCAGAGTAGATGTCCTATAATATGTCCCAATAGTACGTGTTCCTGAATATGTGTCCAGAGTACGTGTCTTATAATATGTCCCAAAAGTACGTGTTCCTGAATACGTGTCCAGTGTAGGTGTCTTATAATATGTGTCAATAATACGTGTTCCTGAATATGTGTCCAGTGTAGGTGTCTTATAATATGTGTCTATAGTACGTGTTCCTGAATATGTGTCCAGAGTAAGTGTCTTATATTATGTCCCAATAGTACGTATTCCTGAATATGTGTCCAGAGTACGTGTCTTATAATATATCCCAATAGTACGTGTTGCTGAATACGTGTCCAGAGTAGGTGTCTTATAATATGTCCCAATAATACGTGTCCCTGAATATGTGTCCAGAGTAGGTGTGTTATAATATGTGTCAATAGTACGTGTTCCTGAAAACATGTCCAGAGTAGATGTCCTATAATATGTCCCAACAGTACGTGTTCCTGAACATGTGTCCAGAGGAGGTGTCTTATAATATGTCCCAATAGTACGTGTTCCTGAATATGTGTTTAAAGTAGTTGTCATATAATATTTGCCAATAGTACGTATTTCTGAATACGTGTCCAGAGTAGGTGTCTTATAATATGTGTCTATAGTACGTATTCCTGAATATGTATCCAGAGTAGGTGTCTTATAATATGTGCCAATAGTACGTGTTCCTGAATACGTGTCCAGAATAGGTGTCTTATAATATGTGTCTATAGTACGTATTCCTGAATATGTGTCCAGAGTAGGTGTACTATAATATGTGCCAATAGCACGTATTCCTGAATACGTGTCCAGAGTAGGTGTCTTATAATATGTGTCCAGAGTAGGTATTTTATAATATGTGCCAATATTACGTGTTCCTGAATATGTGTCCAGAGTAGGTGTCTTATAATATGTGCCAATAGTACGTATTCCTGAATACGTGTCCAGAATAGGTGTCTTATAATATGTGCCAATAGTACGTATTCCTGAATACGTGTCCAGAGTAGGTGTCTTATAATATGTCCCAATAGTACGTGTACCTGAATATGTGTCCAGTGTAGGTGTCTTATAATATGTGTCTATGTTACGTGTTTCTGAATATGTGTTTAGAGTAGTTGTCCTATAATATGTGCCAATAGTACGTATTTCTAAATACGTGTCCAGGTAGGTGTCTTATAATATGTATCTATAGTACGTGTTCCTGAATATGTGTCCAGAATAGTTGTCTTATAATATGTGCCAATAGTACGTGTTCCTGAATATGTGTCCAGAGTAGGTGTCCCATAATATGTGCCAATAGTACGTATTCCTGAATACGTGTCCAGAGTAGGTGTCTTATAATATGTGTCCAGAGTAGGTATTTTATAATATGTGCCAATATTACGTGTTCCTGAATATGTGTCCAGAGTATGCGTCTTATAATATGTGCCAATAGTACGTATTCCTGAATACGTGTCCAGAATAGGTGTCTTATAATATGTGTCTATAGTACGTGTTCCTGAATATGTGTCCAGAATAGTTGTCTTATAATATGTGCCAATAGTACGTATTCCTGAATATGTATCCAGAGTAGGTGTCTTATAATATGTGCCAATAGTACGTGTTCCTGAATACGTGTCCAGAGTAGGTGTCTTATAATATGTGTCTATAGTACGTATTCCTGAATATGTGTCCAGAGTAGGTGTACTATAATATGTGCCAATAGTACGTATTCCTGAATATGTGTCCAGAGTAGGTATCTTATAATATGTGCCAATAGTACGTGTTCCTGAATATGTGTCCAGAGTAGGTGTCTTATAATATGTGCCAATAGTACGTATTCCTGAATACGTGTCCAGAGTAGGTGTCTTATAATATGTCCCAATAGTACGTGTCCCTGAATATGTGTCCAGTGTAGGTGTCTTATAATATGTGTCTATGTTACGTGTTTCTGAATATGTGTTTAGAGTAGTTGTCCTATAATATGTGCCAATAGTACGTATTTCTAAATACGTGTCCAGAGTAGGTGTCTTATAATATGTGTCTATAGTACGTGTTCCTGAATATGTGTCCAGAATAGTTGTCTTATAATATGTGCCAATAGTACGTGTTCCTGAATATGTGTCCAGAGTAGGTGTCCTATAATATGTGCCAATAGTACGTATTCCTGAATACGTGTCCAGAGTAGGTGTCTTATAATATGTGTCCAGAGTAGGTATTTTATAATATGTGCCAATATTACGTGTTCCTGAATATGTGTCCAGAGTAGGTGTCTTATAATATGTGCCAATAGTACGTATTCCTGAATACGTGTCCAGAATAGGTGTCTTATAATATGTGTCTATAGTACGTGTTCCTGAATATGTGTCCAGAGTAGATGTCCTATAATATGTCCCAATAGTACGTGTTCCTGAATATGTGTCCAGAGTACGTGTCTTATAATATGTCCCAAAAGTACGTGTTCCTGAATACGTGTCCAGTGTAGGTGTCTTATAATATGTGTCAATAATACGTGTTCCTGAATATGTGTCCAGTGTAGGTGTCTTATAATATGTGTCTATAGTACGTGTTCCTGAATATGTGTCCAGAGTAGGTGTCTTATATTATGTCCCAATAGTACGTATTCCTGAATATGTGTCCAGAGTACGTGTCTTATAATATATCCCAATAGTACGTGTTGCTGAATACGTGTCCAGAGTAGGTGTCTTATAATATGTCCCAATAATACGTGTCCCTGAATGTGTGTCCAGAGTAGGTGTGTTATAATATGTGTCAATAGTACGTGTTCCTGAAAACATGTCCAGAGTAGATGTCCTATAATATGTCCCAACAGTACGTGTTCCTGAACATGTGTCCAGAGGAGGTGTCTTATAATATGTCCCAATAGTACGTGTTCCTGAATATGTGTTTAAAGTAGTTGTCATATAATATTTGCCAATAGTACGTATTTCTGAATACGTGTCCAGAGTAGGTGTCTTATAATATGTGTCTATAGTACGTATTCCTGAATATGTATCCAGAGTAGGTGTCTTATAATATGTGCCAATAGTTCGTGTTCCTGAATACGTGTCCAGAGTAGGTGTGTTATAATATGTGTCTATAGTACGTATTCCTGAATATGTGTCCAGAGTAGGTGTATTATAATATGTGCCAATAGTACGTATTCCTGAATACGTGTCCAGAGTAGGTGTCGTATAATATGTCCCAATAGTACGTATTCCAGAATATGTGTCCAGAGTACGTGTCTTATAATATATCCCAATAGTACGTGTTGCTGAATACGTGTCCAGAGTACGTATCTTATAATATGTGCCAATAGTACGTGTTCCTGAATACCTGTCAAGTGTAGGTGTCTTACAGTATGTGTCTATAGTACGTGTTCCTGAATATGTGTCTAGAGTAGGTGTCTTGTAATATGTGTCTATAGTACGTGTTCCTGAATACGTGTTCAGTGTAGGTGTCTTGTAATATGTGTCAATAGTACGTGTTACTGAATATGTGTCCAGTGTAGGTGTCTTAAAATATGTGTCTATAGTATGTGTTCAGAGTAGGTGTCCTACAATATGTCCCAATAGTACGTGTCCCTGAATATGTGTCCAGAGTAGGTGTCCTATATTATGTCCCAATAGTACGTGTTCCTGAATATATGTCCAGAGTAGGTGTCTTATAATATGTCCCAATAGTACGTATTCCTGAATATGTGTCCAGTGTAAGTGTCTTATAGTATATGTCTATAGTACGTGTTCCTGAATATGTGTCCAGTGTAGGTGTGCAGATATGCGTTTATAGTACGTGTTCCTGAATACGTGACCAGTGTAGGTATCTTATAATATGTGTCTATAGTACGTTTTCCTGAATATGTGTCGAGAGTAGGTGTCTTATAATATGTGTCAATAGTACGTGATCCTGAATACGTGTCCAGAGTAGATGTCTTATAATATGTGCCAATAGTACGTATTCCTGAATATGTATCCAGAGTAGGTGTCTTATAATATGTGCCAATAGTACGTGTTCCTGAATACGTGTCCAGAATAGTTGTCTTATTATATGTGCCAATAGTACGTGCTCCTGAATATGTGTCCAGAGTAGGTGTCCTATAATATGTGCCAATAGTACGTATTCCTGAATACGTGTCCAGAGTAGGTGTCTTATAATATGTGTCCAGAGTAGGTATTTTATAATATGTGCCAATATTACGTGTTCCTGAATATGTGTCCAGAGTAGGTGTCTTATAATATGTCTCAATAGTACGTGTCCCGGAATATGTGTCCAGAGTAGGTGTCTTATAATATGTCCCAATAGTACGTGTTCCTGAATATGTGTCCAGAGTAGGTGTCTTATAATATGTCCCAATAGTACGTGGTCCCGAATATGTGTCCAGAGTAGGTGTGTTATAATATGTGTCTATTGTACGTGTTACTGAATATGTGTCCAGGGGTAGGTGTGTTATAATATGTGTCAATAGTACGTGTTCCTGAAAACGTGTCCAGAGTAGGTGTCTTATAATATGTCCCATTAGTACGTATTCCAGAATATGTGTCCAGAGTACGTGTCTTATAATATATCCCAATAGTACGTGTTGCTGAATACGTGTCCAGAGTAGGTATCTTATAATATGTGTCAATAGTACGTGATCCTGAATACGTGTCCAGAGTAGATGTCTTATAATATGTGCCAATAGTACGTATTCCTGAATATGTATCCAGAGTAGGTGTCTTATAATATGTGCCAATAGTACGTGTTCCTGAATACGTGTCCAGAATAGTTGTCTTATTATATGTGCCAATAGTACGTGCTCCTGAATATGTGTCCAGAGTAGGTGTCCTATAATATGTGCCAATAGTACGTATTCCTGAATACGTGTCCAGAGTAGGTGTCTTATAATATGTGTCCAGAGTAGGTATTTTATAATATGTGCCAATATTACGTGTTCCTGAATATGTGTCCAGAGTAGGTGTCTTATAATATGTCTCAATAGTACGTGTCCCGGAATATGTGTCCAGAGTAGGTGTCTTATAATATGTCCCAATAGTACGTGTTCCTGAATATGTGTCCAGAGTAGGTGTCTTATAATATGTCCCAATAGTACGTGGTCCCGAATATGTGTCCAGAGTAGGTGTGTTATAATATGTGTCTATTGTACGTGTTACTGAATATGTGTCCAGGGGTAGGTGTGTTATAATATGTGTCAATAGTACGTGTTCCTGAAAACGTGTCCAGAGTAGGTGTCTTATAATATGTCCCATTAGTACGTATTCCAGAATATGTGTCCAGAGTACGTGTCTTATAATATATCCCAATAGTACGTGTTGCTGAATACGTGTCCAGAGTAGGTATCTTATAATATGTGCCAATAGTACGTGTTCCTGAATACCTGTCAAGTGTAGGTGTCTTACAGTATGTGTCTATAGTACGTGTTCCTGAATATGTGTCTAGAGTAGGTGTCTTGTAATATGTGTCTATAGTACGTGTTCCTGAATACGTGTTCAGTGTAGGTGTCTTGTAATATGTGTCAATAGTACGTGTTACTGAATATGTGTCCAGTGTAGGTGTCTTAAAATATGTGTCTATAGTATGTGTTCAGAGTAGGTGTCCTACAATATGTCCCAATAGTACGTGTCCCTGAATATGTGTCCAGAGTAGGTGTCCTATATTATGTCCCAATAGTACGTGTTCCTGAATATATGTCCAGAGTAGGTGTCTTATAATATGTCCCAATAGTACGTATTCCTGAATATGTGTCCAGTGTAAGTGTCTTATAGTATATGTCTATAGTACGTGTTCCTGAATATGTGTCCAGTGTAGGTGTGCAGATATGCGTTTATAGTACGTGTTCCTGAATACGTGACCAGTGTAGGTATCTTATAATATGTGTCTATAGTACGTTTTCCTGAATATGTGTCGAGAGTAGGTGTCTTATAATATGTGTCAATAGTACGTGATCCTGAATACGTGTCCAGAGTAGATGTCTTATAATATGTGCCAATAGTACGTATTCCTGAATATGTATCCAGAGTAGGTGTCTTATAATATGTGCCAATAGTACGTGTTCCTGAATACGTGTCCAGAATAGTTGTCTTATTATATGTGCCAATAGTACGTGCTCCTGAATATGTGTCCAGAGTAGGTGTCCTATAATATGTGCCAATAGTACGTATTCCTGAATACGTGTCCAGAGTAGGTGTCTTATAATATGTGTCCAGAGTAGGTATTTTATAATATGTGCCAATATTACGTGTTCCTGAATATGTGTCCAGAGTAGGTGTCTTATAATATGTCTCAATAGTACGTGTCCCGGAATATGTGTCCAGAGTAGGTGTCTTATAATATGTCCCAATAGTACGTGTTCCTGAATATGTGTCCAGAGTAGGTGTCTTATAATATGTCCCAATAGTACGTGGTCCCGAATATGTGTCCAGAGTAGGTGTGTTATAATATGTGTCTATTGTACGTGTTACTGAATATGTGTCCAGGGGTAGGTGTGTTATAATATGTGTCAATAGTACGTGTTCCTGAAAACGTGTCCAGAGTAGGTGTCTTATAATATGTCCCATTAGTACGTATTCCAGAATATGTGTCCAGAGTACGTGTCTTATAATATATCCCAATAGTACGTGTTGCTGAATACGTGTCCAGAGTAGGTATCTTATAATATGTGCCAATAGTACGTGTTCCTGAATACGTGTCAAGTGTAGGTGTCTTATAATATGTGACAATAATACGTGTTCCTGAATATGTGTCCAGTGTAGGTGTCTTATAATATGTGTCTATAGTACGTGTTCCTGAATATGTGTCTAGAGTAGGTGTCTTATAATATGTGTCTATAGTACGTGTTCCTGAATACGTGTTCAGTGTAGGTGTCTTGTAATATGTGTCAATAGTACGTGTTACTGAATATGTGTCCAGTGTAGGTGTCTTAAAATATGTGTCTATAGTATGTGTCCAGAGTAGGTGTCTTATAATATGTCCCAATAGTACATATTCCTGAATATGTGTCCAGAGTATGTGTCCCAGAATATATCCCAATAGCACGTGTTGCTGAATACGCGTCCAGTGTAGGTGTCTTATAGTATGTGTCTATAGTACGTGTTCCTGAATATGTGTCCAGTGTAGGTGTGCAGATACGCGTCTATAGTACGTGTTCCTGAATACGTGACCAGTGTAGGTATCTTATAATATGTGTCTATAGTACGTGTTACTGAATATGTGTCCAGAGTAGGTGTGTTATAATATGTGTCTATAGTACGTTTTCCTGAATACGTGTCGAGAGTAGGTGTCTTATAATATGTGTCAATAGTACGTGATCCTGAATACGTGTCCAGAGTAGATGTCCTATAATATGTCCCAATAGTACGTGTTCCTGAATATGTGTCCAGAGTACGTGTCTTATAATATGTCCCAAAAGTACGTGTTCCTGAATACGTGTCCAGTGTAGGTGTCTTATAATATGTGACAATAATACGTGTTCCTGAATATGTGTCCAGTGTAGGTGTCTTATAATATGTGTCTATAGTACGTGTTCCTGAATATGTGTCGAGAGTAGGTGTCTTATAATATGTGTCAATAGTACGTGATCCTGAATACGTGCCCAGAGTAGATGTCTTATAATATGTGCCAATAGTACGTATTCCTGAATATGTATCCAGAGTAGGTGTCTTATAATATGTGCCAATAGTACGTGTTCCTGAATACGTGTCCAGAATAGTTGTCTTATTATATGTGCCAATAGTACGTGTTCCTGAATATGTGTCCAGAGTAGGTGTCCTATAATATGTGCCAATAGTACGTATTCCTGAATACGTGTCCAGAGTAGGTGTCTTATAATATGTGTCCAGAGTAGGTATTTTATAATATGTGCCAATACTACGTGTTCCTGAATATGTGTCCAGAGTAGGTGTCTTATAATATGTACCAATAGTACGTATTCCTGAATACGTGTCCAGAATAGGTGTCTTATAATATGTGTCTATTGTACGTGTTCCTGAATATGTGTCCATAGTAGGAGTCTTATAATATGTCTCAATAGTACGTGTCCCGGAATATGTGTCCAGAGTAGGTGTCTTATAATATGTCCCAATAGTACGTGTTCCTGAATATGTGTCCAGAGTAGGTGTCTTATAATATGTCCCAATAGTACGTGGTCCTGAATATGTGTCCAGAGTAGGTGTGTTATAATATGTGTCTATTGTACGTGTTACTGAATATGTGTCCAGAGTAGGTGTGTTATAATATGTGTCAATAGTACGTGTTCCTGAAAACGTGTCCAGAGTAGGTGTCTTATAATATGTCCCAATAGTACGTATTCCAGAATATGTGTCCAGAGTACGTGACTTATAATATATCCCAATAGTACGTGTTGCTGAATACGTGTCCAGAGTAGGTATCTTATAATATGTGCCAATAGTACGTGTTCCTGAATACGTGTCAAGTGTAGGTGTCTTACAGTATGTGTCTATAGTACGTGTTCCTGAATATGTGTCTAGAGTAGGTGTCTTATAATATGTGTCTATAGTACGTGTTCCTGAATACGTGTTCAGTGTAGGTGTCTTGTAATATGTGTCAATAGTACGTGTTACTGAATATGTGTCCAGTGTAGGTGTCTTAAAATATGTGTCTATAGTATGTGTCCAGAGTAGGTGTCTTATAATATGTCCCAATAGTACGTATTCCTGAATATGTGTCCAGAGTATGTGTCCCATAATATATCCCAATAGTACGTGTTGCTGAATACGCGTCCAGTGTAGGTGTCTTATAGTATGTGTCTATAGTACGTGTTCCTGAATATGTGTCCAGTGTATGTGTGCAGATACGCGTCTATAGTACGTATTCCTGAATACGTGACCAGTGTAGGTATCTTATAATATGTGTCTATAGTACGTGTTACTGAATATGTGTCCAGAGTAGGTGTGTTATAATATGTGTCTATAGTACGTTTTCCTGAATACGTGTCGAGAGTAGGTGTCTTATAATATGTGTCAATAGTACGTGATCCTGAATACGTGTCCAGAGTAGATGTCCTATAATATGTTCCAATAGTACGTGTTCCTGAATATGTGTCCAGTGTAGGTGTCTTATAATATGTGTCTATAGTACGTGTTCCTGAATATGTGTCCAGAGTACGTGTCTTATAATATTTCCCAATAGTACGTGTTGCTGAATACGTGTCCAGAGTAGGTGTCTTATAATATGTGTCTATAGTACGTGTTCCTCAATATGTGTCCAGAGTAGGTTACTTATAATATGTGCCAATAGTACGTGTTCCTGAATACGTGTCCAGTGTAGGTGTCTTACAGTATGTGTCTATAGTACGTGTTCCTGAATATGTGTCTAGAGTAGGTGTCTTATAATATGTTTCTATAGTACATGTTCCTGAATATGTGTCCAGTGTAGGTGTGCAGATACGCGTCTATAGTACGTTTTCCTGAATACGTGACCAGTGTAGGTGTCTTATATTATGTGCCAATAGTACGTGTTCCTGAATATGTATCCAGAGTAGGTATCTTATAATATGTGTCTATAGTACGTGTTACTGAATATGTGTCTTATAATATGTGTCTATAGTACGTGTTCCTTAATATGTGTCCAGAGTAGGTTACTTATAATATGTGCCAATAGTACGTGTTCCTGAATATGTGTCCAGAGTAGGTGTCCTATAATATGTGCCAATAGTACGTATTCCTGAATACGTGTCCAGAGTAGGTGACTTATAATATGTGTCCAGAGTAGGTATTTTATAATATGTGCCAATATTACGTGTTTCTGAATATGTGTCCAGAGTAGGTGTCTTATAATATGTGCCAATAGTACGTATTCCTGAATACGTGTCCAGAATAGGTGTCTTATAATATGTGTCTATTGTACGTGTTCCTGAATATGTGTCCAGAATAGGTGTCTTATAATATGTCCCAATAGTACGTGTCCCGGAATATTTGTCCAGAGTAGGTGTCTTATAATATGTCCCAATAGTACGTGTTCCTGAATATGTGTCCAGAGTAGGTGTCTTATAATATGTGTCTATTGTACGTGTTACTGAATATGTGTCCAGAGTAGGTGTCTTATAATATATCCCAATAGTACGTGTTGCTGAATACGTGTCCAGAGTAGGTATCTTATAATATGTGCCAATAGTACGTGTTCCTGAATACGTGTCAAGTGTAGGTGTCTTACAGTATGTGTCTATAGTACGTGTTCCTGAATACGTGTTCAGTGTAGACGTCTTGTAATATGTGTCAATAGTACGTGTTACTGAATATGTGTCCAGTGTAGGTGTCTTAAAATATGTGCCTATAATATGTGTCCAGAGTAGGTGTCCTACAATATGTCCCAATAGTACGTGTCCCTGAATATGTTTCCAGAGTAGGTGTCCTATATTATGTCCCAATAGTACGTGTTCCTGAATATATGTCCAGAGTAGGTGTCTTATAATATGTCCAAATAGTACGTATTCCTGAATATGTGTCCAGAGTATGTGTCCCATAATATATCCCAATAGTACGTGTTGCTGAATACGTGTCCAGTGTAAGTGTCTTATAGTATGTGTCTATAGTACGTGTTCCTGAATATGTGTCCAGTGTAGGTGTGCAGATACGCGTCTATAGTATGTGTTCCTGAATACGTGACCAGTGTAGGTATCTTATAATATGTGTCTATTGTACGTGTTACTGAATATGTGTCCAGAGTAGGTGTGTTATAATATGTGTCTATAGTACGTATTCCTGAATATGTATCCAGAGTAGGTGTCTTATAATATGTGCCAATAGTACGTGTTCCTGAATACGTGTCCAGAGTAGGTGTCTTATAATATGTGTCTATAGTACTTATTCCTGAATATGTGTCCAGAGTAGGAGACCTATAATATGTGCCAATAGTACGTATTCCTGAATACGTGTCCAGAGTAGGTGTAGGATAATATGTGTCCAGAGTAGGTATCTTATAATATGTGCCAATAGTACGTGTTCCTGAATATGTGTACAGAGTAGGTGTCTTATAATATGTGCCAATAGTACGTATTCCTGAATACGTGTCCAGAGTAGGTGTCTTATAATATGTCCCAATAGTACGTGTCCCTGAATATGTGTCCAGTGTAGGTGTCTTATAATATGTGTCTATGTTACGTGTTCCTGAATATGTGTTTAGAGTAGTTGTCCTATAATATGTCCCAATAGTACGTATCCCTGAATATATATCTAGAGTAGGTGTCTTATAATATGTGTCTATAGTACGTGTTCCTGAATATGTGCCCAGAATAGTTGTCTTATAATATGTGTCAATACTACGTGTTCCTGAAAACGTGTCCAGAGTAGATGTCCTATATTATGTCCCAAAAGTACGTATTTCTGAATATGTGTCCAAAGTATGTGTCCCATAATATATCCCAATAGTACATGTTCCTGAATATGTGTCCAGTGTAGGTGTGCAGATACGCGTCTATGGTACGTGTTCCTGAATACGTGACCAGTGTAGGTGTCTTATAATATGTGTCAATAGTACGTGTTCCTAAATATGTATCCAGAGTAGGTATCTTATAATATGTGTCAATAGTACGTGTTACTGAATATGTGTCCAGAGTAGGTGTCTTATAATATGTGTCAATAGTACGTGTTACTGAATATGTGTCCAGAGTAGGTGTCTTATAATATGTGTCTATAGTACGTGTTACTGAATATGTGTCCAGAGTAGGTGTCCTATAGTATGTGCCAATAGTACGTATTCCTGAATACGTGTCCTGAGTAGGTGACTTATAATATGTGTCCAGAGTAGGTATTTTATAATATGTGCCAATATTACATGTTCCTGAATATGTGTCCTGAGTAGGTGTCTTATAATATGTGCCAATAGTACGTATTCCTGAATACGTGTCCAGAATAGGTGTCTTATAATATGTGTCTATTGTACGTGTTCCTGAATATGTGTCCAGAATAGGTGTCTTATAATATGTCCCAATAGTACGTGTCCCGGAATATGTGTCCAGAGTAGGTGTCTTATATTATGTCCCAATAGTACGTGTTCCTGAATATGTGTCCAGAGTAGGTGTGTTATAATATGTGTCTATTGTACGTGTTACTGAATATGTGTCCAGAGTAGGTGTGTTATAATATGTGTCAATAGTACGTGTTCCTGAAAACGTGTCCAGAGTAGGTGTGTTATAATATGTCCCAATAGTACGTATTCCAGAATATGTGTACAGAGTACGTGTCTTATAATATATCCCAATAGTACGTGTTGCTGAATACGTGTCCAGAGTAGGTATCTTATAATATGTGCCAATAGTACGTGTTCCTGAATACGTGTCAAGTGTAGGTGTCTTACAGTATGTGTCTATAGTACGTGTTCCTGAATATGTGTCTAGAGTAGGTGTCTTATAATATGTGTCTATAGTACGTGTTCCTGAATACGTGTTCAGTGTAGGTGTCTTGCAATATGTGTCATTAGTACGTGTTACTGAATATGTGTCCAGTGTAGGTGTCTTAAAATATGTGTCTATAGTATGTGTCAAGAGTAGGTGTCCTACAATATGTCCCAATAGTACGTGTCCCTGAATATGTGTCCAGAGTAGGTGTGTTATAATATGTGTCTATTGTACGTGTTACTGAATATGTGTCCAGAGTAGGTGTGTTATAGTATGTGTCAATAGTACGTGTTCCTGAAAACGTGTCCAGGGTAGGTGTCTTATAATATGTCCCAATAGTACGTATTCCAGAATATGTGTCCAGAGTACGTGTCTTATAATATATCCCAATAGTACGTGTTGCTGAATACGTGTCCAGAGTAGGTATCTTATAATATGTGCCAATAGTACGTGTTCCTGAATACGTGTCAAGTGTAGGTGTCTTACAGTATGTGTCTATAGTATGTGTTCCTGAATATGTGTCTAGAGTAGGTGTCTTATAATATGTGTCTATAGTACGTGTTCCTGAATACGTGTTCAGTGTAGGTGTCTTGTAATATGTGTCAATAGTACGTGTTACTGAATATGTGTCCAGTGTAGGTGTCTTAAAATATGTGTCTATAGTATGTGTCCAGAGTAGGTGTCCTACAATGTGTCCCAATAGTACGCGTCCCTGAATATGTGTCCAGAGTAGGTGTCCTATATTATGTCCCAATAGTACGTGTTCCTGAATATATGTCCAGAGTAGGTGTCTTATAATATGTCCCAATAGTACGTATTCCTGAATATGTGTCCAGAGTATGTGTCCCATAATATATCCCAATAGTACGTGTTGCTGAATACGTGTCCAGTGTAAGCGTCTTATAGTATGTGTCTATAGTACGTGTTCCTGAATATGTGTCCAGTGTAGGTGTGCAGATACGCGTCTATAGTACGTGTTCCTGAATACGTGACCAGTGTAGGTATCTTATAATATGTGTCTATAGTACGTGTTACTGAATATGTGTCTAGAGTAGGTGTGTTATAATATGTGTCTATAGTACGTTTTCCTGAATATGTGTCGGAGAGAAGGTGTCTTATAATATGTGTCAATAGTACGTACTCCTGAATATGTATCCAGAGTAGGTGTCTTATAATATGTGTCAATAGTACGTATTCCTGAATACGTGTCCAGAGTAGGTGTCTTATAATATGTGTCTATAGTACGTATTTTGAATATGTGTCCAGAGTAGGTGTCCTATAATATGTGCCAATAGTACGTATTCCTGAATACGTGTCCAGAGTAGGTGTCTTATAATATGTCCCAATAGTACGTGTCCCTGAAAATGTGTCCAGTGTAGGTGTCTTATAATATGTGTCTATGTTACGTGTTCCTGAATATGTGTCCAGAATAGTTGTCTTATTATATGTGCCAATAGTACGTATTTCTAAATACGTGTTCAGTGTAGGTGTCTTATAATATGTGTCAATAGTACGTGTTACTGAATATGTGTCCAGTGTAGGTGTCTTAAAATAAGTGTCTATAGTATGTGTCCAGAGTAGGTGTCCTACAATATGTGCCAATAGTACGTATTCTTGAATACGTGTCCAGAGTAGGTGTCTCATCATATGTGTCTATAGTACGTGTTCCTGAATATGTGACCAGAGTAGGTGTCCTATAATATGTCCCAATAGTGCGTGTCCCTGAATATGTGTCCGGAGTAGGTGTCCTATAATATGTCCCAATAGTACGTATCCCTGAATATATATCTAGAGTAGGTGTCTTATAATATGTGTCTATAGTACGTGTTCCTGAATATGTGCCCAGAATAGTTGTCTTATAATATGTGTCAATACTACGTGTTCCTGAAAACGTGTCCAGAGTAGATGTCCTATATTATGTCCCAAAAGTACGTATTTCTGAATATGTGTCCAAAGTATGTGTCCCATAATATAGCCCAATAGTACATGTTCCTGAATATGTGTCCAGTGTAGGTGTGCAGATACGCGTCTATAGTACGTGTTCCTGAATACGTGAGCAGTGTAGGTGTCTTATAATATGTGTCAATAGTACGTGTTCCTGAATATGTATCCAGAGTAGGTATCTTATAATATGTGTCTATAGTACGTGTTACTGAATATGTGTCCAGAGTAGGTGTCTTATAATATGTGTCTATAGTACGTGTTACTGAATATGTGTCCAGAGTAGGTTACTTATAATATGTGCCAATAGTACGTGTTCCTGAATACGTGTCCAGTGTAGGTGTCTTACAGTATGTGTCTGTAGTACGTGTTCCTGAATATGTGTCTAGAGTAGGTGTCTTATAATATGTTTCTATAGTACGTGTTCCTGAATATGTGTCTAGAGTAGGTGTCTTATAATATGTGTCTATAGTACGTGTTCATGAATATGTGTCTAGAGTAGGTGTCTTATAATATGTTTCTATAGTACGTGTTACTGAATATGTGTCCAGTGTAGGTGTTTTAAAATATGTGTCTATAGTATGTGTCCAGAGTAGGTGTCCTACAATATGTGCCAATAGTACGTATTCTTGAATACGTGTCCAGAGTTGGTGTCTCATCGTATGTGTCTATAGTACGTGTTCCTGAATATGTGACCAGAGTAGGTGTCCTATAATATGTCCCAATAGTGCGTGTCCCTGAATATGTGTCCGGAGTAGGTGTCCTATAATGTGTCCCAATAGTACGTATCCCTGAATATATATCTAGAGTAGGTGTCTTATAATATGTGTCTATAGTACGTGTTCCTGAATATGTGCCCAGAATAGTTGTCTTATAATATGTGTCAATACTACGTGTTCCTGAAAACGTGACCAGTGTAGGTGTCTTATAATATGTGTCTATAGTACGTGTTACTGAATATGTGTCCAGAGTAGGTGTCTTATAACATGTGTCTATAGTACGTGTTACTGAATATGTGTCCAGAGTAGGTGTCTTATAATATGTGTCTATAGTACGTGTTCCTGAATATGTGTCCAGAGTAGGTGTCTTATAATGTGTGTCAATAGTACGTGATCCTGAATACGTGTCCAGTGTAGGTGTGCAGACACGCGTCTATAGTACGTGTTCCTAAATACGTGTTCAGTGTAGGTGTCTTAAAATATGTGTCTATAGTACGTGTTCCTGAATACGTGTCCAGTGTAGGTGTGCAGACACGCGTCTATGGTACGTGTTCCTGAATATGTGTCCAGAGCACGTGTCTTATAATATGTCCCAAACGTACGTGTTCCTGAATATGTGTCCAGAGTAGGTGTCTTATAATATGTCCCAATAGTACGTATTCCTGAATATGTGTCCAGAGTACGTGTCTTATAATATATCCCAATAGTACGTGTTGCTGAATACGTGTCCAGAGTAGGTGTCTTATAATATGTGTCTATAGTACGAGTTCCTTAATATGTGTCCAGAGTAGGTTACTTATAATATGTGCCAATAGTACGTGTTCCTGAATACGTGTCCAGTGTAGGTGTCTTACAGTATGTGTCTATAGTACGTGTTCCTGAATACGTGTTCAGTGTAGGTGTCTTGTAATATGTGTCAATAGTACGTGTTACTGAATATGTGTCCAGTGTAGGTGTCTTAAAATATGTGTCTATAGTATGTGTCCAGAGTAGGTGTCCTACAATGTGTCCCAATAGTACGTGTCCCTGAATATGTGTCCAGAGTAGGTGTCCTATATTATGTCCCAATAGTACGTGTTCCTGAATATATGTCCAGAGTAGGTGTCTTATAATATGTCCCAATAGTACGTATTCCTGAATATGTGTCCAGAGTATGTGTCCCATAATATATCCCAAATAGTACGTGTTGCTGAATACGTGTCCAGTGTAAGTGTCTTATAGAATGTGTCTATAGTACGTGTTCCTGAATATGTGTCCAGTGTAGGTGTGCAGATACGCGTCTATAGTACGTGTTCCTGAATACGTGACCAGTGTAGGTATCTTATAATATGTGTCTATAGTACGTGTTACTGAATATGTATCTAGAGTAGGTGTGTTATAATATGTGTCTATAGTACGTTTTCCTGAATATGTGTCGGAGAGAAAGTGTCTTATAATATGTGTCAATAGTACGTACTCCTGAATATGTATCCAGAGTAGGTGTCTTATAATATGTGCCAATAGTACGTATTCCTAAATACGTGTCCAGAGTAGGTGTCTTATAATATGTGTCTATAGTACGTATTCTGAATATGTGTCCAGAGTAGGTGTCCTATAATATGTGTCAATAGTACGTATTCCTGAATATGTGTCCAGAGTAGGTGTCGTATAATATGTGTCCAGAGTAGGTATCTTATAATATGTGCCAATAGTACGTGTTCCTGAATATGTGTCCAGAGTAGGTGTCTTATAATATGTGCCAATAGTACGTATTCCTGAATACGTGTCCAGAGTAGGTGTCTTATAATATGTCCCAATAGTACGTGTCCCTGAAAATGTGTCCAGTGTAGGTGTCTTATAATATGTCCCAATAGTACGTGTTCCTGAATATGTGTCCAGAGTAGGTGTGTTATAATATGTGTCTATTGTACGTGTTACTGAATATGTGTCCAGAGTAGGTGTGTTATAATATGTGTCAATAGTACGTGTTCCTGAAAACGTGTCCAGAGTAGGTGTGTTATAATATGTCCCAATAGTACGTATTCCAGAATATGTGTCCAGAGTACGTGTCTTATAATATATCCCAATAGTACGTGTTGCTGAATACGTGTCCAGAGTAGGTATCTTATAATATGTGCCAATAGTACGTGTTCCTGAATACGTGTCAAGTGTAGGTGTCTTACAGTATGTGTCTATAGTACGTGTTCCTGAATATGTGTCTAGAGTAGGTGTCTTATAATATGTGTCTATAGTACGTGTTCCTGAATACGTGTTCAGTGTAGGTGTCTTGAAATATGTGTCAATAGTACGTGTTACTGAATATGTGTCCAGTGTAGGTGTCTTAAAATATGTGTCTATAGTATGTGTCCAGAGTAGGTGTCTTATAATATGTGTCTATAGTACGTGTTCCTGAATACGTGTTCAGTGTAGGTGTCTTGCAATATGTGTCAATAGTACGTGTTACTGAATATGTGTCCAGTGTAGGTGTCTTAAAATATGTGTCTATAGTATGTTTCCAGAGTAGGTGTCCTACAATATGTCCCAATAGTACGTGTCCCTGAATATGTGTCCAGAGTAGGTGTGTTATAATATGTGTCTATTGTACGTGTTACTGAATATGTGTCCAGAGTAGGTGTGTTATAATATGTGTCAATAGTACGTGTTCCTGAAAACGTGTCCAGAGTAGGTGTCTTATAATATGTCCCAATAGTACGTATTCCAGAATATGTGTCCAGAGTACGTGTCTTATAATATATCCCAATAGTACGTGTTGCTGAATATGTGTCCAGAGTAGGTATCTTATAATATATCCCAATAGTACGTGTTCCTGAATATGTGTCCAGAGTAGGTGTCTTATAATATGTGTCAATAGTACGTGTTCCTGAATATGTATCCAGAGTAGGTATCTCATAATATGTGTCTATAGTACGTGTTACTGAATATGTGTCCAGAGTAGGTGTCTTATAATATGTGTCTATAGTACGTGTTACTGAATATGTGTCCAGAGTAGGTGTCTTATAATATGTGTCTATAGTACGTGTTACTGAATATGTGTCCAGAGTAGGTGTCTTATAATATGTGTCTATAGTACGTGTTCCTGAATATGTGTCCAGAGTAGGTGTCTTATAATATGTGTCAATAGTACGTGATCCTGAATACGTGTCCAGTGTAGGTGTGCAGACACGCGTCTATAGTACGTGTTCCTAAATACGTGTTCAGTGTAGGTGTCTTAAAATATGTGTCTATAGTACGTGTTCCTGAATATGTGTCCAGTGTAGGTTTGCAGACACGCGTCTATGGTACGTGTTCCTGAATATGTGACCAGAGTACGTGTCTTATAATATGTCCCAAACGTACGTGTTCCTGAATACGTGTCCAGTGTAGGTGTCTTATAATATGTGTCAATAATACGTGTTCCTGAATATGTGTCCAGTGTAGGTGTCTTATAATATGTGTCTATAGTACGTGTTCCTGAATATGTGTCCAGAGTAGGTGTCTTATAATATGTCCCAATAGTACGTATTCCTGAATATGTGTCCAGAGTACGTGTCTTATAATATATCCCAATAGTACGTGTTGCTGAATACGTGTCCAGAGTAGGTGTCTTATAATATGTCCCAATAGTACGTATTCCTGAATATGTGTCCAGAGTATGTGTCCCATAATATATCCCAAATAGTACGTGTTGCTGAATACGTGTCCAGTGTAAGTGTCTTATAGTATGTGTCTATAGTACGTGTTCCTGAATATGTGTCCAGTGTAGGTGTGCAGATACGCGTCTATAGTACGTGTTCCTGAATACGTGACCAGTGTAGGTATCTTATAATATGTGTCTATAGTACGTGTTACTGAATATGTATCTAGAGTAGGTGTGTTATAATATGTGTCTATAGTACGTTTTCCTGAATATGTGTCGGAGAGAAGGTGTCTTATAATATGTGTCAATAGTACGTACTCCTGAATATGTATCCAGAGTAGGTGTCTTATAATATGTGCCAATAGTACGTATTCCTGAATACGTGTCCAGAGTAGGTGTCTTATAATATGTGTCTATAGTACGTATTCTGAATATGTGTCCAGAGTAGGTGTCCTATAATATGTGTCAATAGTACGTATTCCTGAATATGTGTCCAGAGTAGGTGTCGTATAATATGTGTCCAGAGTAGGTATCTTATAATATGTGCCAATAGTACGTGTTCCTGAATATGTGTCCAGAGTAGGTGTCTTATAATATGTGCCAATAGTACGTATTCCTGAATACGTGTCCAGAGTAGGTGTCTTATAATATGTCCCAATAGTACGTGTCCCTGAAAATGTGTCCAGTGTAGGTGTCTTATAATATGTCCCAATAGTACGTGTTCCTGAATATGTGTCCAGAGTAGGTGTGTTATAATATGTGTCTATTGTACGTGTTACTGAATATGTGTCCAGAGTAGGTGTGTTATAATATGTGTCAATAGTACGTGTTCCTGAAAACGTGTCCAGAGTAGGTGTGTTATAATATGTCCCAATAGTACGTATTCCAGAATATGTGTCCAGAGTACGTGTCTTATAATATATCCCAATAGTACGTGTTGCTGAATACGTGTCCAGAGTAGGTATCTTATAATATGTGCCAATAGTACGTGTTCCTGAATACGTGTCAAGTGTAGGTGTCTTACAGTATGTGTCTATAGTACGTGTTCCTGAATATGTGTCTAGAGTAGGTGTCTTATAATATGTGTCTATAGTACGTGTTCCTGAATACGTGTTCAGTGTAGGTGTCTTGCAATATGTGTCAATAGTACGTGTTACTGAATATGTGTCCAGTGTAGGTGTCTTAAAATATGTGTCTATAGTATGTGTCCAGAGTAGGTGTCTTATAATATGTGTCTATAGTACGTGTTCCTGAATACGTGTTCAGTGTAGGTGTCTTGCAATATGTGTCAATAGTACGTGTTACTGAATATGTGTCCAGTGTAGGTGTCTTAAAATATGTGTCTATAGTATGTTTCCAGAGTAGGTGTCCTACAATATGTCCCAATAGTACGTGTCCCTGAATATGTGTCCAGAGTAGGTGTGTTATAATATGTGTCTATTGTACGTGTTACTGAATATGTGTCCAGAGTAGGTGTGTTATAATATGTGTCAATAGTACGTGTTCCTGAAAACGTGTCCAGAGTAGGTGTCTTATAATATGTCCCAATAGTACCTATTCCAGAATATGTGTCCAGAGTACGTGTCTTATAATATATCCCAATAGTACGTGTTGCTGAATATGTGTCCAGAGTAGGTATCTTATAATATATCCCAATAGTACGTGTTCCTGAATATGTGTCCAGAGTAGGTGTCTTATAATATGTGTCAATAGTACGTGTTCCTGAATATGTATCCAGAGTAGGTATCTCATAATATGTGTCTATAGTACGTGTTACTGAATATGTGTCCAGAGTAGGTGTCTTATAATATGTGTCTATAGTACGTGTTACTGAATATGTGTCCAGAGTAGGTGTCTTATAATATGTGTCTATAGTACGTGTTACTGAATATGTGTCCAGAGTAGGTGTCTTATAATATGTGTCTATAGTACGTGTTCCTGAATATGTGTCCAGAGTAGGTGTCTTATAATATGTGTCAATAGTACGTGATCCTGAATACGTGTCCAGTGTAGGTGTGCAGACACGCGTCTATAGTACGTGTTCCTAAATACGTGTTCAGTGTAGGTGTCTTAAAATATGTGTCTATAGTACGTGTTCCTGAATATGTGTCCAGTGTAGGTTTGCAGACACGCGTCTATGGTACGTGTTCCTGAATATGTGTCCAGAGTACGTGTCTTATAATATGTCCCAAACGTACGTGTTCCTGAATACGTGTCCAGTGTAGGTGTCTTATAATATGTGTCAATAATACGTGTTCCTGAATATGTGTCCAGTGTAGGTGTCTTATAATATGTGTCCAGAGTACGTGTTCCTGAATATGTGTCCAGAGTAGGTGTCTTATAATATGTCCCAATAGTACGTATTCCTGAATATGTGTCCAGAGTACGTGTCTTATAATATATCCCAATAGTACGTGTTGCTGAATACGTGTCCAGAGTAGGTGTCTTATAATATGTGTCTATAGTACGTGTTCCTGAATACGTGTCAAGTGTAGGTGTCTTACAGTATGTGTCTATAGTTCGTGTTCCTGAATATGTGTCTAGAGTAGGTGTCTTATAATATGTTTCTATAGTACGTGTTCCTGAATACGTGTTCAGTGTAGGTGTCTTATAATATGTGTCAATAGTACGTGTTACTGAATATGTGTCCAGTGTAGGTGTCTTAAAATATGTGTCTATAGTATGTGTCCAGAGTAGGTGTCCTACAATATGTGCCAATAATACGTATTCTTGAATACGTGTCCAGAGTAGGTGTCTCATCATATGTGTCTATAGTACGTGTTCCTGAATATGTGACCAGAGTAGGTGTCCTATAATATGTCCCAATAGTGCGTGTCCCTGAATATGTGTCCGGAGTAGGTGTCCTATAATATGTCCCAATAGTACGTATCCCTGAATATATATCTAGAGTAGGTGTCTTATAATATGTGTCTATAGTACGTGTTCCTGAATATGTGCCCAGAATAGTTGTCTTATAATATGTGTCAATACTACGTGTTCCTGAAAACGTGTCCAGAGTAGATGTCCTATATTATGTCCCAAAAGTACGTATTTCTGAATATGTGTCCAAAGTATGTGTCCCATAATATAGCCCAATAGTACATGTTCCTGAATATGTGTCCAGTGTAGGTGTGCAGATACGCGTCTATAGTACGTGTTCCTGAATACGTGAGCAGTGTAGGTGTCTTATAATATGTGTCAATAGTACGTGTTCCTGAATATGTATCCAGAGTAGGTATCTTATAATATGTGTCTATAGTACGTGTTACTGAATATGTGTCCAGAGTAGGTGTCTTATAATATGTGTCTATAGTACGTGTTACTGAATATGTGTCCAGAGTAGGTTACTTATAATATGTGCCAATAGTACGTGTTCCTGAATACGTGTCCAGTGTAGGTGTCTTACAGTATGTGTCTGTAGTACGTGTTCCTGAATATGTGTCTAGAGTAGGTGTCTTATAATATGTTTCTATAGTACGTGTTCCTGAATATGTGTCTAGAGTAGGTGTCTTATAATATGTGTCTATAGTACGTGTTCATGAATATGTGTCTAGAGTAGGTGTCTTATAATATGTTTCTATAGTACGTGTTACTGAATATGTGTCCAGTGTAGGTGTTTTAAAATATGTGTCTATAGTATGTGTACAGAGTAGGTGTCCTACAATATGTGCCAATAGTACGTATTCTTGAATACGTGTCCAGAGTTGGTGTCTCAACGTATGTGTCTATAGTACGTGTTCCTGAATATGTGACCAGAGTAGGTGTCCTATAATATGTCCCAATAGTGCGTGTCCCTGAATATGTGTCCGGAGTAGGTGTCCTATAATGTGTCCCAATAGTACGTATCCCTGAATATATATCTAGAGTAGGTGTCTTATAATATGTGTCTATAGTACGTGTTCCTGAATATGTGCCCAGAATAGTTGTCTTATAATATGTGTCAATACTACGTGTTCCTGAAAACGTGACCAGTGTAGGTGTCTTATAATATGTGTCTATAGTACGTGTTACTGAATATGTGTCCAGAGTAGGTGTCTTATAATATGTGTCTATAGTACGTGTTACTGAATATGTGTCCAGAGTAGGTGTCTTATAATATGTGTCTATAGTACGTGTTCCTGAATATGTGTCCAGAGTAGGTGTCTTATAATGTGTGTCAATAGTACGTGATCCTGAATACGTGTCCAGTGTAGGTGTGCAGACACGCGTCTATAGTACGTGTTCCTAAATACGTGTTCAGTGTAGGTGTCTTAAAATATGTGTCTATAGTACGTGTTCCTGAATACGTGTCCAGTGTAGGTGTGCAGACACGCGTCTATGGTACGTGTTCCTGAATATGTGTCCAGAGCACGTGTCTTATAATATGTCCCAAACGTACGTGTTCCTGAATATGTGTCCAGAGTAGGTGTCTTATAATATGTCCCAATAGTACGTATTCCTGAATATGTGTCCAGAGTACGTGTCTTATAATATATCCCAATAGTACGTGTTGCTGAATACGTGTCCAGAGTAGGTGTCTTATAATATGTGTCTATAGTACGAGTTCCTTAATATGTGTCCAGAGTAGGTTACTTATAATATGTGCCAATAGTACGTGTTCCTGAATACGTGTCCAGTGTAGGTGTCTTACAGTATGTGTCTGTAGTACGTGTTCCTGAATATGTGTCTAGAGTAGGTGTCTTATAATATGTTTCTATAGTACGTGTTCCTGAATATGTGTCTAGAGTAGGTGTCTTATAATATGTGTCTATAGTGCGTGTTCATGAATATGTGTCTAGAGTAGGTGTCTTATAATATGTTTCTATAGTACGTGTTACTGAATATGTGTCCAGTGTAGGTGTTTTAAAATATGTGTCTATAGTATGTGTACAGAGTAGGTGTCCTACAATATGTGCCAATAGTACGTATTCTTGAATACGTGTCCAGAGTTGGTGTCTCATCGTATGTGTCTATAGTACGTGTTCCTGAATATGTGACCAGAGTAGGTGTCCTATAATATGTCCCAATAGTGCGTGTCCCTGAATATGTGTCCGGAGTAGGTGTCCTATAATGTGTCCCAATAGTACGTATCCCTGAATATATATCTAGAGTAGGTGTCTTATAATATGTGTCTATAGTACGTGTTCCTGAATATGTGCCCAGAATAGTTGTCTTATAATATGTGTCAATACTACGTGTTCCTGAAAACGTGACCAGTGTAGGTGTCTTATAATATGTGTCTATAGTACGTGTTACTGAATATGTGTCCAGAGTAGGTGTCTTATAATATGTGTCTATAGTACGTGTTACTGAATATGTGTCCAGAGTAGGTGTCTTATAATATGTGTCTATAGTACGTGTTCCTGAATATGTGTCCAGAGTAGGTGTCTTATAATGTGTGTCAATAGTACGTGATCCTGAATACGTGTCCAGTGTAGGTGTGCAGACACGCGTCTATAGTACGTGTTCCTAAATACGTGTTCAGTGTAGGTGTCTTAAAATATGTGTCTATAGTACGTGTTCCTGAATACGTGTCCAGTGTAGGTGTGCAGACACGCGTCTATGGTACGTGTTCCTGAATATGTGTCCAGAGCACGTGTCTTATAATATGTCCCAAACGTACGTGTTCCTGAATATGTGTCCAGAGTAGGTGTCTTATAATATGTCCCAATAGTACGTATTCCTGAATATGTGTCCAGAGTACGTGTCTTATAATATATCCCAATAGTACGTGTTGCTGAATACGTGTCCAGAGTAGGTGTCTTATAATATGTGTCTATAGTACGAGTTCCTTAATATGTGTCCAGAGTAGGTTACTTATAATATGTGCCAATAGTACGTGTTCCTGAATACGTGTCCAGTGTAGCTGTCTTACAGTATGTGTCTATAGTACGTGTTCCTGAATACGTGTTCAGTGTAGGTGTCTTGTAATATGTGTCAATAGTACGTGTTACTGAATATGTGTCCAGTGTAGGTGTCTTAAAATATGTGTCTATAGTATGTGTCCAGAGTAGGTGTCCTACAATGTGTCCCAATAGTACGTGTCCCTGAATATGTGTCCAGAGTAGGTGTCCTATATTATGTCCCAATAGTACGTGTTCCTGAATATATGTCCAGAGTAGGTGTCTTATAATATGTCCCAATAGTACGTATTCCTGAATATGTGTCCAGAGTATGTGTCCCATAATATATCCCAATAGTACGTGTTCCTGAATACGTGACCAGTGTAGGTATCTTATAATATGTGTCTATAGTACGTGTTACTGAATATGTATCTAGAGTAGGTGTGTTATAATATGTGTCTATAGTACGTTTTCCTGAATATGTGTCGGAGAGAAGGTGTCTTATAATATGTGTCAATAGTACGTACTCCTGAATATGTATCCAGAGTAGGTGTCTTGTAATATGTGCCAATAGTACGTATTCCTGAATACGTGTCCAGAGTAGGTGTCTTATAATATGTGTCTATAGTACGTATTCTGAATATGTGTCCAGAGTAGGTGTCCTATAATATGTGTCAATAGTACGTATTCCTGAATACGTGTCCAGAGTAGGTGTCGTATAATATGTGTCCAGAGTAGGTATCTTATAATATGTGCCAATAGTACGTGTTCCTGAATATGTGTCCAGAGTAGGTGTCTTATAATATGTGCCAATAGTACGTATTCCTGAATACGTGTCCAGAGTAGGTGTCTTATAATATGTCCCAATAGTACGTGTCCCTGAAAATGTGTCCAGTGTAGGTGTCTTATAATATGTCCCAATAGTACGTGTTCCTGAATATGTGTCCAGAGTAGGTGTGTTATAATATGTGTCTATTGTACGTGTTACTGAATATGTGTCCAGAGTAGGTGTGTTATAATATGTGTCAATAGTACGTGTTCCTGAAAACGTGTCCAGAGTAGGTGTGTTATAATATGTCCCAATAGTACGTATTCCAGAATATGTGTCCAGAGTACGTGTCTTATAATATATCCCAATAGTACGTGTTGCTGAATACGTGTCCAGAGTAGGTATCTTATAATATGTGCCAATAGTACGTGTTCCTGAATACGTGTCAAGTGTAGGTGTCTTACAGTATGTGTCTATAGTACGTGTTCCTGAATATGTGTCTAGAGTAGGTGTCTTATAATATGTGTCTATAGTACGTGTTCCTGAATACGTGTTCAGTGTAGGTGTCTTGCAATATGTGTCAATAGTACGTGTTACTGAATATGTGTCCAGTGTAGGTGTCTTAAAATATGTGTCTATAGTATGTGTCCAGAGTAGGTGTCTTATAATATGTGTCTATAGTACGTGTTCCTGAATACGTGTTCAGTGTAGGTGTCTTGCAATATGTGTCAATAGTACGTGTTACTGAATATGTGTCCAGTGTAGGTGTCTTAAAATATGTGTCTATAGTATGTGTCCAGAGTAGGTGTCCTACAATATGTCCCAATAGTACGTGTCCCTGAATATGTGTCCAGAGTAGGTGTGTTATAATATGTGTCTATTGTACGTGTTACTGAATATGTGTCCAGAGTAGGTGTGTTATAATATGTGTCAATAGTACGTGTTCCTGAAAACGTGTCCAGAGTAGGTGTCTTATAATATGTCCCAATAGTACGTATTCCAGAATATGTGTCCAGAGTACGTGTCTTATAATATATCCCAATAGTACGTGTTGCTGAATATGTGTCCAGAGTAGGTATCTTATAATATATCCCAATAGTACGTGTTCCTGAATATGTGTCCAGAGTAGGTGTCTTATAATATGTGTCAATAGTACGTTTTCCTGAATATGTATCCAGAGTAGGTATCTCATAATATGTGTCAATAGTACGTGTTACTGAATATGTGTCCAGAGTAGGTGTCTTATAATATGTGTCTATAGTACGTGTTACTGAATATGTGTCCAGAGTAGGTGTCTTATAATATGTGTCTATAGTACGTGTTACTGAATACGTGTCCAGAGTAGGTGTCTTATAATATGTGTCTATAGTACGTGTTCCTGAATATGTGTCCAGAGTAGGTGTCTTATAATATGTGTCAATAGTACGTGATCCTGAATACGTGTCCAGTGTAGGTGTGCAGACACGCGTCTATAGTACGTGTTCCTAAATACGTGTTCAGTGTAGGTGTCTTAAAATATGTGTCTATAGTACGTGTTCCTGAATATGTGTCCAGTGTAGGTTTGCAGACACGCGTCTATGGTACGTGTTCCTGAATATGTGTCCAGAGTACGTGTCTTATAATATGTCCCAAACGTACGTGTTCCTGAATACGTGTCCAGTGTAGGTGTCTTATAATATGTGTCAATAATACGTGTTCCTGAATATGTGTCCAGTGTAGGTGTCTTATAATATGTGTCTATAGTACGTGTTCCTGAATATGTGTCCAGAGTAGGTGTCTTATAATATGTCACAGGATTCTCATCGATAGGTTGAGATCAAATTTTGGTTTAAATGGTCTCATCATCAAATGGTTTGAGTCGTATTTGAGTAACCGCATTCAAAAAGTGAAAATTGGAAATGTATTTTCTGATATGACGTCTATATTAGTAACCGGTGTTCCACAGGGCTCCGTCTTAGGGCCATTATTGTTCTCAATGTACATGCGTCCATTGGGCGAGTTATTGCGACGTCACGGCGTAAAATATCATTTTTACGCCGATGACACACAGATTTATTTATCGGTTTCTGAAGATGATCAAATTCGCGCCCGGGTGATACTTCAGACATGTATTCAAGATGTTAGCGATTGGATGTCTTGTAATTTCCTACTTTTGAATGTGTCGAAAACTGAATTTGTGTGCATGTCGTCTCGGAGATTCTCACAAGACTCGTGTCCTTTGTCTAGTATCGCAATTGGTGAAGAATTGGTTAGTGCTTCGTCAAGTGCTAGAAACTTAGGTGTCTTGTTTGATTCGCAGCTGTCTATGGAAACACACATTTCTACTATTTGTAGATCTGGATATTCCCATTTAAGAAATATTAATCGTATTCGTAAATCATTATCCCAATCTGATACTGAAAAGTTGGTACATGCTTTCATATCTTCTCGCTTAGACAGCTGTAATTCACTATTGTCTGGTCTCCCTGTAACTAAGATAAAACCTCTTATTCGTGTACAAAATGCAGCAGCCCGCCTTGTCACTCGTGCTCGAAAATATGACCACATTACAGACATTTTTATTAAACTTCATTGGTTACCAGTTGTACAAAGAATCAATTTCAAATTACTTTTACTAGTGTATAAATCTTTGTATGGTTTTGCCCCAAATTATCTATGTGAATTAATCGAATTTTATGTACCGAGTCGTAGTTTAAGATCTGAATCGAAGTTTCTTATTAAAACTCGTCAGATGTGTAGTAAAAAGTCCAAGGTGTTATACAAAGACCGTGCTTTTGAAAATTTAGGTCCTAAACTTTTTAATGAATTACCTCTGTCTGTTCGTTCTAGTCCTTCAGTAGACATTTTTAAATCCAGACTGAAAACGCACTTATTTAAATGTGCTTTTAATATTTGACTGATTGTTTATTGTATCAGCGCCTTTGATCTTCAGATGTTGGAATTGTTGCGCTTAATTAAATAGAGTTATTATTATTATTATTATTATTAATAGTACGTATTCCTGAATATGTGTCCAGAGTACGTGTCTTATAATATATCCCAATAGTACGTGTTGCTGAATACGTGTCCAGAGTAGGTGTCTTATAATATGTGTCTATAGTACGTGTTCCTGAATACGTGTCAAGTGTAGGTGTCTTACAGTATGTGTCTATAGTTCGTGTTCCTGAATATGTGTCTAGAGTCGGTGTCTTATTATATGTTTCTATAGTACGTGTTCCTGAATACGTGTTCAGTGTAGGTGTCTTATAATATGTGTCAATAGTACGTGTTACTGAATATGTGTCCAGTGTAGGTGTCTTAAAATATGTGTCTATAGTATGTGTCCAGAGTAGGTGTCCTACAATATGTGCCAATAATACGTATTCTTGAATACGTGTCCAGAGTAGGAGTCTCATCATATGTGGCTATAGTACGTGTTCCTGAATATGTGACCAGAGTAGGTGTCCTATAATATGTCCCAATTGTGCGTGTCCCTGAATATGTGTCCGGAGTAGGTGTCCTATAATATGTCCCAATAGTACGTATCCCTGAATATATATCTAGAGTAGGTGTCTTATAATATGTGTCTATAGTACGTGTTCCTGAATATGTGCCCAGAATAGTTGTCTTTTAATATGTGTCAATACTACGTGTTCCTGAAAACGTGTCCAGAGTAGATGTCCTATATTATGACCCAAAAGTACGTATTTCTGAATATGTGTCCAAAGTATCTGTCCCATAATATATCCCAATAGTACATGTTCCTGAATATGTGTCCAGTGTAGGTGTGCAGATACGTGTCTATAGTACGTGTTCCTGAATACGTGACCAGTGTAGGTGTCTTATAATATGTGTCAATAGTACGTGTTCCTGAATATGTATCCAGAGTAGGTATCTTATAATATGTGTCTATAGTACGTGTTACTGAATATGTGTCCAGAGTAGGTGTCTTATAATATGTGTCTATAGTACGTGTTCCTGAATATGTGTCTAGAGTAGGTGTCTTATAATATGTTTCTATAGTACGTGTTCCTGAATACGTGTTCAGTGTAGGTGTCTTATAATATGTGTCTATAGTACGTGTTCCTGAATATATGTCCAGAGTAGGTGTCTTATAATATGTCCCAATAGTACGTATTCCTGAATATGTGTCCAGAGTATGTGTCCCATAATATATCCCAATAGTACGTGTTGCTGAATACGCGTCCAGTGTAGGTGTCTTATAGTATGTGTCTAAAGTACGTGTTCCTGAATATGTGTCCAGTGTAGGTGTGCAGATACGCGTCTATAGTACGTGTTCCTGAATACGTGACCAGTGTAGGTATCTTATAATATGTGTCTATAGTACGTGTTACTGAATATGTGTCCAGAGTAGGTGTGTTATAATATGTGTTTATAGTACGTTTTCCTGAATACGTGTCGAGAGTAGGTGTCTTATAATATGTGTCAATAGTACGTGATCCTGAATACGTATCCAGAGTAGATGTCCTATAATATGTCCCAATAGTACGTGTTCCTGAATATGTGTCCAGAGTACGTGTCTTATAATATGTCCCAAAAGTACGTGTTCCTGAATACGTGTCCAGTGTAGGTGTCTTATAATATGTGTCAATAATACGTGTTCCTGAATATGTGTCCAGTGTAGGTGTCTTATAATATGTGTCTATAGTACGTGTTCCTGAATATGTGTCCAGAGTAGGTTACTTATAATATGTGCCAATAGTACGTGTTCCTGAATACGTGTCCAGTGTAGGTGTCTTACAGTATGTGTCTATAGTACGTGTTCCTGAATATGTGTCTAGAGTAGGTGTCTTATAATATGTTTCTATAGTACGTGTTCCTGAATACGTGTTCAGTGTAGGTGTCTTATAATATGTGTCAATAGTACGTGTTCCTGAATATGTGACCAGATTAGGTGTACTATAATATGTCCCAATAGTGCGTGTCCCTGAATATGTGTCCGGAGTAGGTGTCCTATAATATGTCCCAATAGTACGTATCCCTGAATATATATCTAGAGTAGGTGTCTTATAATATGTGTCTATAGTACGTGTTCCTGAATATGTGCCCAGAATAGTTGTCTTATAATATGTGTCTATACTACGTGTTCCTGAAAACGTGTCCAGAGTAGATGTCCTATATTATGTCCCAAAAGTACGTATTTCTGAATATGTGTCCAAAGTATGTGTCCCATAATATAGCCCAATAGTACATGTTCCTGAATATGTGTCCAGTGTAGGTGTGCAGATACGCGTCTATAGTACGTGTTCCTGAATACGTGACCAGTGTAGGTGTCTTATAATATGTGTCAATAGTACGTGTTCCTGAATATGTATCCAGAGTAGGTATCTTATAATATGTGTCTATAGTACGTGTTACTGAATATGTGTCCAGAGTAGGTGTCTTATAATATGTGTCTATAGTACGTGTTGCTGAATATGTGTCCAGAGTAGGTGTCTTATAATATGTGTCTATAGTACGTGTTCCTTAATATGTGTCCAGAGTAGGTTACTTATAATATGTGCCAATGGTACGTGTTCCTGAATACGTGTCCAGTGTAGGTGTCTTACAGTATGTGTCTATAGTACGTGTTCCTGAATATGTGTCTAGAGTAGGTGTCTTATAATATGTTTCTATAGTACGTGTTCCTGAATACGTGTTCAGTGTAGGTGTCTTATAATATGTGTCAATAGTACGTGTTACTGAATATGTGTCCAGTGTAGGTGTTTTAAAAAATGTGTCTATAGTATGTGTCCAGAGTAGGTGTCCTACAATAAGTGCCAATAGTACGTATTCTTGAATACGTGTCCAGAGTTGGTGTCTCATCGTATGTGTCTATAGTACGTGTTCCTGAATATGTGACCAGAGTAGGTGTCCTATAATATGTCCCAATAGTGCGTGTCCCAGAATATGTGTCCGGAGTAGGTGTCCTATAATGTGTCCCAATAGTACGTATCCCTGAATATATATCTAGAGTAGGTGTCTTATAATATGTGTCTATAGTACGTGTTCCTGAATATGTGCCCAGAATAGTTGTCTTATAATATGTGTCAATACTACGTGTTCCTGAAAACGTGTCCAGAGTAGATGTCCTATATTATGTCCCAAAAGTACGTATTTCTGAATATGTGTCCAAAGTATGTGTCCCATAATATATCCCAATAGTACATGTTCCTGAATATGTGTCCAGTGTAGGTGTGTAGATACGCGTCTATAGTACGTGTTCCTGAATACGTGACCAGTGTAGGTGTCTTATAATATGTGTCAATAGTACGTGTTCCTGAATATGTATCCAGAGTAGGTATCTTATAATATGAGTCTATAGTACGTGTTACTGAATATGTGTCCAGAGTAGGTGTCTTATAATATGTGTCTATAGTACGTGTTACTGAATATGTGTCCA
Source organism: Saccoglossus kowalevskii (assembly GCF_978046115.1). Taxonomy (NCBI): domain Eukaryota; kingdom Metazoa; phylum Hemichordata; class Enteropneusta; family Harrimaniidae; genus Saccoglossus; species Saccoglossus kowalevskii. The sequence continues at coordinate 30,812,322 of NC_140661.1, read as the reverse complement.
GAGTAGGTGTCTTATAATATGTGTCTATAGTACGTGTTCCTGAATACGTGACCAGTGTAGGTGTCTTATAATATGTGTCTATAGTACGTGTTACTGAATATGTGTCCAGAGTAGGTGTCTTATAATATGTGTCTATAGTACGTGTTACTGAATATGTGTCCAGAGTAGGTGTCTTATAATATGTGTCTATAGTACGTGTTCCTGAATATGTGTCCAGAGTAGGTGTCTTATAATATGTGTCAATAGTACGTGATCCTGAATACGTGTCCAGTGTAGGTGTGCAGACACGCGTCTATAGTACGTGTTCCTAAATACGTGTTCAGTGTAGGTGTCTTAAAATATGTGTCTATAGTATGTGTTCCTGAATATGTGTCCAGTGTAGGTGTGCAGACACGCGTCTATGGTACGTGTTCCTGAATATGTGTCCAGAGTACGTGTCTTATAATATGTCCCAAACGTACGTGTTCCTGAATACGTGTCCAGTGTAGGTGTCTTATAATATGTGTCAATAATACGTGTTCCTGAATATGTGTCCAGTGTAGGTGTCTTATAATATGTGTCTATAGTACGTGTTCCTGAATATGTGTCCAGAGTTGGTGTCTTATAATATGTCCCAATAGTACGTATTCCTGAATATGTGTCCAGAGTACGTGTCTTATAATATATCCCAAAAGTACGTGTTGCTGAATACGTGTCCAGAGTAGGTGTCTTATAATATGTGTCTATAGTACGTGTTCCATAATTAATATGTGTCCAGAGTAGGTTACTTATAATATGTGCCAATAGTACGTGTTCCTGAATACGTGTCCAGTGTAGGTGTCTTACAGTATGTGTCTATAGTACGTGTTCCTGAATATGTGTCTAGAGTAGGTGTCTTATAATATGTTTCTATAGTACGTGTTCCTGAATACGTGTTCAGTGTAGGTGTCTTATAATATGTGTCAATAGTACGAATTACTGAATATGTGTCCAGTGTAGGTGTCTTAAAATATGTGTCTATAGTATGTGTCCAGAGTAGGTGTCCTACAATATGTGCCAATAGTACGTATTCTTGAATACGTGTCCAGAGTAGGTGTCTCATCATATGTGTCTATAGTACGTGTTCCTGAATATGTGACCAGAGTAGGTGTCCTATAATATGTCCCAATAGTGCGTGTCCCTGAATATGTGTCCGGAGTAGGTGTCCTATAATATGTCCCAATAGTACGTATCCCTGAATATATATCTAGAGTAGGTGTCTTATAACATGTGTCTATAGTACGTGTTCCTGAATATGTGCCCAGAATAGTTGTCTTATAATATGTGTCAATACTACGTGTTCCTGAAAACGTGTCCAGAGTAGATGTCCTATATTATGTCCCAAAAGTACGTATTTCTGAATATGTGTCCAAAGTATGTGTCCCATAATATATCCCAATAGTACATGTTCCTGAATATGTGTCCAGTGTAGGTGTGCAGATACGCGTCTATAGTACGTGTTCCTGAATACGTGACCAGTGTAGGTGTCTTATAATATGTGTCAATAGTACGTGTTCCTGAATATGTATCCAAAGTAGGTATCTTATAATATGTGTCTATAGTACGTGTTACTGAATATGTGTCCAGAGTAGGTGTCTTATAATATGTGTCTATAGTACGTGTTACTGAATATGTGTCCAGAGTAGGTGTCTTATAATATGTGTCTATAGTACGTGTTCCTGAATATGTGTCCAGAGTAGGTGTCTTATAATATGTGTCTATAGTACGTGTTCCTTAATATGTGTCCAGAGTAGGTTACTTATAATATGTGCCAATAGTACGTGTTCCTGAATACGTGTCCAGTGTAGGTGTCTTATAATATGTTTCTATAGTACGTGTTCCTGAATACGTGTTCAGTGTAGGTGTCTTATAATATGTGTCAATAGTACGTGTTACTGAATATGTGTCTAGAGTAGGTGTCTTATAATATGTTTCTATAGTACGTGTTCCTGAATACGTGTTCAGTGTAGGTGTCTTATAATATGTGTCAATAGTACGTGTTACTGAATATGTGTCCAGTGTAGGTGTTTTAAAATATGTGTCTATAGTATGTGTCCAGAGTAGGTGTCCTACAATATGTGCCAATAGTACGTATTCTTGAATACGTGTCCAGAGTTGGTGTCTCATCGTATGTGTCTATAGTACGTGTTCCTGAATATGTGACCAGAGTAGGTGTCCTATAATATGACCCAATAGTGCGTGTCCCTGAATATGTGTCCGCAGTAGGTGTCCTATAATGTGTCCCAATAGTACGTATCCCTGAATATATATCTAGAGTAGGTGTCTTATAATATGTGTCTATAGTACGTGTTCCTGAATATGTGCCCAGAATAGTTGTCTTATACTATGTGTCAATACTACGTGTTCCTGAAAACGTGTCCAGAGTAGATGTCCTATATTATGTCCCAAAAGTACGTATTTCTGAATATGTGTCCAAAGTATGTGTCCCATAATATATCCCAATAGTACATGTTCCTGAATATGTGTCCAGTGTAGGTGTGTAGATACGCGTCTATAGTACGTGTTCCTGAATACGTGACCAGTGTAGGTGTCTTATAATATGTGTCAATAGTACGTGTTCCTGAATATGTATCCAGAGTAGGTATCTTATAATATGTGTCTATAGTACGTGTTACTGAATATGTGTCCAGAGTAGGTGTCTTATAATATGTGTCTATAGTACGTGTTCCTTTATATGTGTCCAGAGTAGGTTACTTATAATATGTGCCAATAGTACGTGTTCCTGAATACGTGTCCAGTGTAGGTGTCTTACAGTATGTGTCTATAGTACGTGTTCCTGAATATGTGTCTAGAGTAGGTGTCTTATAATATGTTTCTATAGTACGTGTTCCTGAATACGTGTTCAGTGTAGGTGTCTTATAATATGTCTCAATAGTACGTGTTACTGAATATGTGTCCAGTGTAGGTGTCTTAAAATATGTGTCTATAGTATGTGTCCAGAGTAGATGTCCTACAATATGTGCCAATAGTACGTATTCTTGAATACGTGTCCAGAGTAGGTGTCTCATCATATGTGTCTATAGTACGTGTTCCTGAATATGTGACCAGAGTAGGTGTCCTATAATATGTCCCAATAGTGCGTGTCCCTGAATATGTGTCCGGAGTAGGTGTCCTATAATATGTCCCAATAGTACGTATCCCTGAATATATATCTAGAGTAGGTGTCTTATAATATGTGTCTATAGTACGTGTTCCTGAATATGTGCCCAGAATAGTTGTCTTATAATATGTGTCAATACTACGTGTTCCTGAAAACGTGTCCAGAGTAGATGTCCTATATTATGTCCCAAAAGTACGTATTTCTGAATATGTGTCCAAAGTATGTGTCCCATAATATAGCCCAATAGTACATGTTCCTGAATATGTGTCCAGTGTAGGTGTGCAGATACGCGTCTATAGTACGTGTTCCTGAATACGTGACCAGTGTAGGTGTCTTATAATATGTGTCAATAGTACGTGTTCCTGAATATGTATCCAGAGTAGGTATCTTATAATATGTGTCTATAGTACGTGTTACTGAATATGTGTCCAGAGTAGGTGTCTTATAATATGTGTCTATAGTACGTGTTCCTGAATATGTGCCCAGAATAGTTGTCTTATACTATGTGTCAATACTACGTGTTCCTGAAAACGTGTCCAGAGTAGATGTCCTATATTATGTCCCAAAAGTACGTATTTCTGAATATGTGTCCAAAGTATGTGTCCCATAATATATCCCAATAGTACATGTTCCTGAATATGTGTCCAGTGTAGGTGTGTAGATACGCGTCTATAGTACGTGTTCCTGAATACGTGACCAGTGTAGGTGTCTTATAATATGTGTCAATAGTACGTGTTCCTGAATATGTATCCAGAGTAGGTATCTTATAATATGTGTCTATAGTACGTGTTACTGAATATGTGTCCAGAGTAGGTGTCTTATAATATGTGTCTATAGTACGTGTTCCTTTATATGTGTCCAGAGTAGGTTACTTATAATATGTGCCAATAGTACGTGTTCCTGAATACGTGTCCAGTGTAGGTGTCTTACAGTATGTGTCTATAGTACGTGTTCCTGAATATGTGTCTAGAGTAGGTGTCTTATAATATGTTTCTATAGTACGTGTTCCTGAATACGTGTTCAGTGTAGGTGTCTTATAATATGTCTCAATAGTACGTGTTACTGAATATGTGTCCAGTGTAGGTGTCTTAAAATATGTGTCTATAGTATGTGTCCAGAGTAGATGTCCTAAAATATGTGCCAATAGTACGTATTCTTGAATACGTGTCCAGAGTAGGTGTCTCATCATATGTGTCTATAGTACGTGTTCCTGAATATGTGACCAGAGTAGGTGTCCTATAATATGTCCCAATAGTGCGTGTCCCTGAATATGTGTCCGGAGTAGGTGTCCTATAATATGTCCCAATAGTACGTATCCCTGAATATATATCTAGATTAGGTGTCTTATAATATGTGTCTATAGTACGTGTTCCTGAATATGTGCCCAGAATAGTTGTCTTATAATATGTGTCAATACTACGTGTTCCTGAAAACGTGTCCAGAGTAGATGTCCTATATTATGTCCCAAAAGTACGTATTTCTGAATATGTGTCCAAAGTATGTGTCCCATAATATAGCCCAATAGTACATGTTCCTGAATATGTGTCCAGTGTAGGTGTGCAGATACGCGTCTATAGTACGTGTTCCTGAATACGTGACCAGTGTAGGTGTCTTATAATATGTGTCAATAGTACGTGTTCCTGAATATGTATCCAGAGTAGGTATCTTATAATATGTGTCTATAGTACGTGTTACTGAATATGTGTCCAGAGTAGGTGTCTTATAATATGTGTCTATAGTACGTGTTACTGAATATGTGTCCAGAGTAGGTGTCTTATAATATGTGTCTATAGTACGTGTTACTGAATATGTGTCCAGAGTAGGTGTCTTATAATATGTGTCTATAGTACGTGTTCCTGAATATGTGTCCAGAGTAGGTGTCTTATATTATGTGTTTATAGTACGTGTTACTGAATATGTGTCCAGAGTAGGTGTCTTATAATATGTGTCTATAGTACGTGTTCCTGAATATGTGTCCAGAGTAGGTGTCTTATAATATGTGTCTATAGTACGTGTTACTGAATATGTGTCCAGAGTAGGTGTCTTATAATATGTGTCTATAGTACGTGTTCCTGAATATGTGTCCAGAGTAGGTGCCTTATAATATGTGTCTATAGTACGTGTTCCTTAATACGTGTCCAGAGTAGGTTACTTATAATATGTGCCAATAGTACGTGTTCCTGAATACGTGTCCAGTGTAGGTGTCTTACAGTATGTGTCTATAGTACGTGTTCCTGAATATGTGTCTAGAGTAGGTGTCTTATAATATGTTTCTATAGTACGTGTTCCTGAATACGTGTTCAGTGTAGGTGTCTTATAATATGTGTCAATAGTACGTGATCCTGAATACGTGTCCAGTGTAGGTGTGCAGACACGCGTCTATAGTACGTGTTCCTAAATACGTGTTCAGTGTAGGTGTCTTAAAATATGTGTCTATAGTACGTGTTCCTGAATATGTGTCCAGTGTAGGTGTGCAGACACGCGTCTATGGTACGTGTTCCTGAATACGTGTCCAGAGTAGGTGTCTTATAATATGTGTCAATAGTACGTGTTCCTGAATACGTGTCTAGAGTAGGTGTCTTATAATATGTGCCAATAGTACGTGTTCCTGAATACGTGTCCAGAGTAGGTGTCTTATAATATGTGTCAAAAGTACGTTTTCCTGAATACGTGTCCAGAGTAGGTGTCTTATAATATGTGTCCCTGAATATGTGTCCAGTGTAGGTGTCCTATAATATGTGCCAATAGTACTTGTTCCTGAATATGTGTCCAGAGTATGTGTCTTATAATATGTGTCAATAGTACGTGTTCCTGAATATGTGTCCAAAGTAGGTGTCTTATAATATGTGTCTATATCTCTCGGTATCCGTCAGTGAAGCGTTTGTCCGCACAGTTCGAATGAATTCAACTTTGAAATGGAAGTTGTCGAGGAAGCGTCGAGGAAGTTCAACAAGTGGAAATACAGTTGGAAGAGATGAGAAACTTTTGTTGCCAAATAACTGATCTTTGGTACTGAATAATTAACTATTGGTGGCGGTAGCAATCTTTTCACCGTAATAGCTGGTTTTAGTACTATGCATTAGTTTCGTAACCATATTCTTTGGATGGTTATACAATTTTTTCGGCTACAAGCCCAGTGTGTGGCCATTGAATATATTATAGACCTTAGAAAGAGATCATTCTAAGGTCTATGTCTATATGCACGTCTATGTCGTTTTGCAAGCCTTAAATCGTCGCTGATCCTATTGAACCAGGGTGTTGCCTTACGGTATAAGCGGTATGTTTGTCCAAGACTGTCCTTAATGAAAAAATGTCGGCAGGAAAGGAGTCTATGCTTGAAAGGCTTCGTGTAAGTCAATATTAAAGGCTTCGAGATCGATCGTGCACAGATTCCGTGATGTAATAATGTAGTCCAATCTGATTAAAATCTGATGTAGTGTACGGGCTTTAATTATTGTGGCTATAATTTTATTTTTTATTACTTTTGTTATTAATGCCCTTTTATTTTATTATTTTACTTTGATTTTGATTTTGTGATTTTTTTTTAATTCTGCCCTACCTACATCTGATCCGACGCCTATGTAAGTCCCGTTCAAATCTCGCATAAGTAACAGCCAATCACAGCCCCCCTTTTATACAGGCTGTCAGTTGCTTACTTTTCAGTGTAGCGATACTACGGGCAATCTTTCTGTACATTATATTTTGCCCACTTGAATAAACCATTAATAGAAAATTGCTAGTATATTTTTATTTGCAAAAGAAATTCCACAGCATTTTACAATTTTTGTCATTACATTGAATATTTTTTTCACTTCCAACAAATGTGTACACTTCCAGATACATCTTCGCCAGCCAAGGTTCGTTCATTCAGTCATCGCTTCAATTTTACATCACTGAGCATAATTATCTAGAATGGAAGCAAAAAAATAAGTAAATCGTAATGATTAGAACACTGTAAACAGCTATAGTAAACAATGCAAACTGATTTTAAATTGTATGACGGTCACTGGCCCACGGCATCGACGCGGAAAATTGGAGCAAAAAAATATTTCCTGATCAATTGCGATGTGTTCCAATAAAAAATATTTTATTCCAAATCAGCTCAATTACTTTAATAAAGAGTTATTGTATAATGTACAAAATGATGATACAATTTGATGAATATTTACGGCTACGGTTTCAATACCGTAGACGATGTTGGCCCGATCTTCAACAAAACATCACCCATCTCCAGGGCAGGCGACTGGAAAAAGACACTGGTGTTCGGTCGAAACGGCGGAAACAAAATCGTCACTCCCAGAATAACTATGCAAAATAACGATTTAAAGTCGAACCATTCGAGCCACAATATTAACATAAAAATGACTTTTGTTGCATTTGACAATGATAAACTTACCGAAAAGCCGTGTTATTCTCGGTCGCTAACGTCGGTATAATCCGCCATTTTATTTGAGTGTGTATGCCACCCGACTCCGCCCGGTGACGTCATCATGTGCGCTATAGAAGGAGGTATGTGATTCGTTGACTAAAATCGTCGATAGTGGGTCTCGTTGAAATCTCGTTACATAGGCATCGGCTCAGATGTAGGTAGGGCGGATTTAAAAAAAATCACAAAATCAAAATCAAAGTAAAATAATAAAATAAAATAAAATAAAAGGGCATTAATAACAAAAGTAATAAAAATTAAAATTAAAATAAGTTTATAGCCAAAATAATTAAAGCCCGCCCGTACACTACATCAGATTTTAATCAGATTGTAATGTAGTCTAATGTTCGTTGTGGGATTGTTACATTTAAATGAAAATACAAATGTGATCAGATGTTAATTCACTTGTAACGATGGTTAACTTCACCAGATTATAATCCGCTCTATCTAGTGGCCAATCAAGGATGTGGTCCTTTTCATGGATGGGTTGCGAGAGTGAGTTGATCAAAATAAATGTTGAACTAATGTCATTCATCTTTCACGTAGTTGAGTTACAGCGGGTGACATGATTGTTTGATGAATGTTGGACTGGACGCTGACACGTTGTAATAGTTGAACCCATCTGAAACCCTGATCAGTTGTTTTTATTAACTGTCACGTGAGCGTGTATGTAACTTTATTGCGTCTACAACGGTCATTGGAGTGTCTAAGGAAGTGCCTGGGGATGTTGCAAAGTGCCTCGGTAATTGCCTCCCGGGCGCGGGAGTTAGGTGTATGTAAATATCTTGCGCTTGCTGTTATCATTATACTATCACCTGGAAGAATGTTACAATGGTCAAGGAAATCCTAGAATTCTTCAAGAAATGGTGATTCACATGATCTGTGTTTGCGACTAGGTGGCAGAAGATAAACACAAAAGAAGTTGATAATGCGATGTATAAATGTCAGTGAGATGTGAAAAAGTTCGTGGGATGAGTGTATGAGAAAAAGTTGATGCATAAAGAAATACAGATAGAAAAGATCCCATTATAAATGACTGCAAGACCACCACTCCTGGTGACATCACAGGGAGCCCAGGAACTATGATCAACTGTAGTACGCAGTCTCCTATGAGCGCGGGGGGGGGGGGGGGGGAGGTATCGGCTGGTATCGAGTGTAAGAAATAGACAAGGGATGAAGGCTCCAGCCAGCTCACATTACTGTGACTGGTTACAAACCAGTTGAGCAAGGCTAACCGAGTCGTGACCTCGATGTGGTTCGTAACCAGTTTTGTGATTGGTTGTTGCCAAATGCTTACAAGCCACGCCTCCAAACTTTGCCGTGCGTTCGGGCAAACCGTTAGGAATTCCTAAATGGAGTCAATTTGTGTAGTTTTCTTGATTTATTCTGCAGATATCGGTAAAATGTAGGCAAGGCTTTGGCGAAATTTGAAGGAGCAACTAATATTCTTCAACCTGGTATTTTATTTAGATTTTATTTTTTATTTTTTTCGTCTGTTTTTTCGAGTTTAAAAAATGTGAGCTGGCTGGAGCCTTCATCCCTTGTCTATTTCTTACACTCGATACCAGCCGATACCCCCCCCCCCGCGCTCATAGAGACTGCGTACTACAGTTGATTATAGTTCCTGGGCTCCCTGTGGTGACATGATGCAATTACATCGCCATGTGATTTAAAACAGGTTTCGGTGAGGAACATGAGTTGAATATTGTTATAAGTAATGAAGGTGGATATTTCCGTTCTTCTCTCAGAGCTATTAACTGAATGCGCATTAAAAAGTGATATTGACACACATTGCATTACCATTGTGAAGAAAATTGGTCTGTATTGATTTATTATTTGGGTTGGTAATATAAATCAAACAGCGGCGTCTGTAGGTCGGAGTTGGTACTGTGTTATTAAAGTTGGGATACGATGTTGTAACGTGTTGTAATGTTAACAGTAACTGGGTGACTGATGGACTTTGATGTAGATATATTAATATCGTGATGAGAATCGCGCGATGAATTAACATACTTCAATTTTCACTTACAATTTGATGTAATGTTATTTGGTGTTTTTTTTTCAGGACAAGATGAGATGTGAGCGCGAATAGGACGAACAATATGTAACCCAACATGTCGACTGCGTAATTTCCAGATAAAAATGTATTTTGCTGCGCAGCATCAGGCAGGATTGAAGAATGCTGATTACGTAACCGAAAGGTTTGAGTGGTAGTGTACAACAGACGTGAAGACTGCATCATGAATGTCATTCATATGATAATCAAAATACTCGTAGTCACACACAAAACGTACTCCACCAAACGAGAATAAACTAAAATAAACTAAAATAAAGAAAACGGTAAAATGTCAGCGGATAAAAATACAGCAGGAATAACCCAGTGTACACACACATTGTAAGGCTCCAAAATTAAACAGTCAACTCACAGTATTAAAAGAATGAAAACGGAGAAATTCAGGAGAACACTTTCACCAAGTGGCAGCAGCGAAACAGTGCCCTCTATGTATGTGTATATAAATGTTCAGTGTAATATGTGTTCAGAGTAGGTGTCTTATAATATGTGTCTATAGTACATAGCTAACGGTACACGTCTATAGTACGTGTCCCTAATTATGTGGCCAGGGTATGTGTTGGGTTCTTGGGTGCAGTTAAGGCCGTAACAGGCTAAAGAATACAAGCCTGGTATAAACAACACAACTGGTGTATTACAGTAATGGCGGCGTTCTGACTACGCATGTGCAGATGACGTAATGAAGTACATGTAATTAAATACGACCCAAGGTCAATATACCACATCCCTCCCCATCTAAGTGAATCTCACTCTAGCAGTCTATATTGGGATTTAATATATAATGTTATTTTCTGGATCAGTTCATTCTGCATGCACTTGTACTGAATACTGCAAAACTCGACTAAACTACAATGTGGGTGGCGCTAGGCTCACACCCTAGTGCAGGCTTTATTCTAGCCTATCATATGCAATGTTTCAAAATGTAACTTTACATACATATCATGTTTAGGAACTGGCATTGATGGCGAGCTAGAAGGCATCAGCATTGGTACAGGTACCATATTTGGTTTACTCTGAGTTTGGCCACTTTGCGTAATTTCCACTGTTTGCAATCTAGATCTAAGCTGATCTTGATGTCTTTTCCAAACCCTTCCATTCTGAAGTCTAACTAGGAATGATAGTGATCCCCACTTTTCTTCAATTATTCCTGGTATCCATTTTGGTTTCCCTGCATAATTCATAGCAAGTACTGAATCCCCAAGGAAGTAGGTGTAATCCCATGTTTTTGTGTCGTAATTCTCTTTCATCTTTTCCTGGTTATGCAATACTCGTTTCTGAAGTGATGGTTGCACAAGGTCAAGTCTTGATCTTGGATGTCTATGCATAAGTAATGCTGCAGGATTCTGTCCTGTGGTAGTCTGTGGCGTGCTTCTGTATCTTGTCAAAAATCGATACAATCTGGACTCTAAACATCCTGAAGTCTTTCTGAGATCTCCTTGACAGTTTGTACAGCTCTTTCAGCTAACCCGATACTGGCGGGATAGTAAAGTGCTGTTGTGATGTGCTTTATCCATTTGATTTACAAAAGGGTCTAAACTCTTCACTGGTGAAACAAGTACCATTATCTGGTACTATCACATGTGGTAGACCATGCGTAGCAAATGTTTGGTACAATTTGTCGGCATAATGTGAGCTTCTATATATTTATTATGAGCATCAACAATGATTAATATCAAAATCTATGTGCAGTCGGAACCACAACTGGTTAGGCCATTCCCAAGCATGTAATGGTGCTTTAGTTGGCGATTTCGTAGAATCCTGGCATGCTGTACAACTGCGAATTCTGGCATCGATTTCAGCATGTAACCCTGGCCACCATAGGTAATTCCAGGTCAAAGCTTTCATGTGCACTATACCAGGATGACCTTCATGAAGTTCCTCAAGGATAGTTTCACGAGTCTGAGTTGGAATTATTACCCGCGACCCCCATAAAATACATCCTTGCTGAACTGAGAGTTCTTGTTTGCATCTGAAATACGGTCGCAGTTGTTCCTCAACCTTCCTTGGCAAACCTTGAGTTACCCACTTTCAGATGTGTGATAATACTTGATCTATTGCTGTCCAGTTTGCTACAAGCTCAGCCTTACTGGTGATCCTTCTAGCGTTGATAATGTAAGAACCACCTCTTCAGGGACAGGTACACTGCCTGGTTGTTCATTTATGGGTAAGCGACTTAAGTCATCTGCATTTCCCATATTAGCTCCAGGTTTATACTCTAACTGGTATTGATAATTGGCTAGTGTAAGTGCCCATCGCTGAATTCTAGCACTTGCCAACTGTGATATAGCTATACATCTTTCAACAGACCAAGTAATGGATTATGATCTGTTTTGATGCTAAATTCACGCCCATATAGGCATATAGGCCATATAGCACACAAATGCTAGTCCTTCTCGTTCTATCTGGGCATATCGCTTCTCTTCAGATGCTAGTGTGCGGGAGGCAAAAGCTCTGGGCTGTTCCATTCCATTTGGCATTCTATGGGAAAGTACTGCTCCAATGCCATATGGAGAAGCATCACAATCCAAGATTAGTTTCAAACCACTATCATAGTGTACCAACAGTTAAGACGACTGTAATAGTTCCTTCGATTTGCTGAATGCTTCCTGCTGACTTTTCCCACACTGCCACTTGGTGTTCTGTTGTCCAAGTTGATACAGTGGTGCCAAAACAGTGCTAAGATTCTTCAAGAATCTTTGATAGTAATTTAAGAGACCTAAATAACTTTTAAGCTCTTCTCTGTTCTGAGGCGCTGGAGCTTTCTGTATGGCTGCCACCTTTTCTTCTGTAGGACGGATACCAGTAGCATTAATGCAATGTTATAGGTGACTGATGATTTCTTGAACACACACTTGTCTCGTTTTAGGTTGAGTGCAGCTTTGTCTAAGCTTTGTCTTTGTCAAAACCTTATCTAAATTCTCCTCATGCTCTTTTTCGGCAAGTCCAGAAACCAGTATATCATCGATATAAACTGCTGTCATTGGTATACCTTGAACTGTCTGTTCCATGGTTCTCTGAACAATTCCCGATGGTAATTGACTTGCCTGGCGAAACACATACACTTCATACTCTACATTTTGTTTTGACGCCAAGTACTCACTCAGATTTGTCTTCAACTGGACGTACGTTTCGTCTTCCACCTGCTCCAATCCGAAGTGAATTTCAAAAACTTCTTTCCCCGCTAGGTGAAGTAGGAGAGCTCTTTTCTTCGCATCCTGTGTAATATTCTTGGCTACAAGATAATTATCGAATCTTGCTATCCACCTTTCCCAGCGCACTATAGCTGTCTCTGGCGGAATTGGGTTGAACGGTTTCAAAGCATCGTTGCAGTTCATTATGACGCTGATTTGTTTTGCACTTCACTTGTTCAGACGGTTTTCTGTACGTCAAAATTACTCCTCGTTGCCGAATTGTTGGGTTCTTGGGTGCAGTGAAGGCCGTAACAGGCTAAAGAATACAAGCTCGGTATGAACAACACAACTGGTTTATTACAGTAATGGCGGCGTTCTGACTATGCATGTGCAGATGACGTAATAAAGTACATGTCATTAAATACCACCCAAGCTACAGCATGTGTCTTGTAATATGTGTCTATAGTGATTTTTGATTTGCGGATAAATAAAACGAAATTACATTAACGAATGTGACTGATACATTTTACTATGAAAACCTTAGCATCCCGTTGGCAGGCCAGTCACACTGGTTCTCACTACAAGAGATTACGATCCCCCCTGCCAAATGCTAAGGAAAACTGAAACGTATATATACATATTTACATGAAAAATTGTCCACCTATGCGGATCTGTTTGTGCAGGAATTTTACGACCGTATGCCTTTACTGACGTCAACCAAACTTTTTATGTGGGAAGTTGGCACCCAATGCTTACAGGTGCTACACCTTGCTCAAGGGTGACCTGGAGGTAGTTGTGGCAAAGGGTAACCTCATTCTCCCAAGTCCATAGACTCCACAACCGGATTTAGTTTAAAATCTTACCCAGGACAAATATATACATATTTATAAACGTAAACGTTGCCTTTATCAGGTAATACCTTACATGTGAAGTTGAGTTGGTGCAAGGTTTTTATGACTGTATGCCCTTACTGACGTCAACCAAACTTATTATTTGGGAAGTTGGCACCCAAGGCTGACAGGTACTACACCTTGCCCAGAAGTGACAAGGCATCCGGCAAGGAGGTCGATTCTTTGCCATCAGAGTCACTGTTGGCGTCCAACACCGCTAAACACTCCCACAGATGAGACACCGTTTTAGTCGGCGTTGTTTTCAGACTGTTCTGAATAGGGCGGATTTATATTTTCCTCTGAGAGCTGAAGTGCTTTTATTCAGTACAGTTACTAGCGTACGGTAACCAATGAACAGTCGACAGCGGTAATTTGACGACTGCCAACTTGAGAGCCATAACTTCAAAACCCCCACAGTCACGAAGTTGCGGAAATTCCTCGCCTTCAATTCAGGCGATATGTTTTCAATTCACGCCTCCTCGTCATCATCAGCATTGAATTTTATCCTTTTCAAACCAAGACCTGCATTGTTTAGAACACGCTTTTCAGCCAAGTACGGTATCTTTTCGGAATTTAGACTCGCTACTAAACAAACTAGTGATGCAGTTCATGTCCTAGTAGTACCAAGTTTATCGCCTTTCCTTTTACGCCTTATATTGCCTCTTCCAGAATTCGATCGTGATGGTGTAAAGAGTGTCGTACGTTCACGTAAAATGTCTTCTCTCAAACTTGAGCCGTCCCTGCCACGACGCGAGTAACGCCATCAACAGGAACCTCATCTACTGCAGTGAGCTTTTGACTTTTGTCACGCAATCGCGCACGGTCTCCAATAGTACTTACTCCAAGGCGATTCAGCTGACCATCTGTCAGTGATCCAACAACAACAACAACCGTGTCTATCCGCTCATCTACAAAATTTTGCAACAAATTACCGAGGTCCAACCGTCGTAATACGTCCTCCATCGCTGCGTAGCAAACATTCACTTAGAGCGCATGCGCATGTTAGCATATAAAATAACGACATTATATCACTATATAATGGTGTTTGTATATAATATAAAGGTGTAAGCGTGTAATATGATGATGTTACATCAATATATAATGGTGTTAGCTTATAATATAATGTTGTTTCACAACCATATAATGGGGTGTGTTAATAATATAAACTTAGACAGCCATATAAGGCAGCGTTGGCGTTCCATATTTACAGTATCGAACAACAATAATAAAAACAATGTACGGCTTATTATTTCCTGTACACTTTTCAGCCTAAGGTTATTCAGTGTGTAGTTGTAGACAAACTCAGGTGTCTGAAAAATAAACAGAAAAATTGGGAAGTATGTTTTAAGTTGGCAACATCAGAAATCTGGAGAACATAAAGCGTAAATTGTTTCAGTTATGTTCAATGACTGCTCATATCCATGACTGGTTTTCAGTTGAGATTATATTAGCAAATAAACAAAATCCCAATTAAATGTTAACATACAATTGTTATACAATATACATATAATTTTGTTCAAATATGTTGCATGTTTGATGGCTGTTCAGCGGCCATGGAGGTAATTACATTATTGTTTTATAACTCCATGGGTTCCTTATGATCTCGCACAATGAATTATTATAAAACAACACTGCTCAGTTTATTTAATCCAGTGAGTCAATTACACAACTTCTTATGCCTCATATATGTTCGCATGTTGGCCTGACATTAATAACAAATTTTAATTTTAACCAAAAAATAGTTGTCTAACGTAGATGCAATTGACAAATTATCATCTAAATGTAAGGCCGTCGCTGATTGGCTGCTGAGTTGGAATGACAATTTTTGGTTTCAAAAGGGTTGCATACCTTGAATAAATCCCAATCTGATTAAAATCCGATGTAGGTATGAGGCTCCAATTTTTTTTTTTTTAATATTTTTTTTATATATATATATATATATATATATAACCCTTTATATTATATTTATTTGTATTTTAGTTTCAATATGTCGATTTTTTTGGTTTCTCTTGCCGTTAATCAGTTCTTAGAAAATGGGAAAATTTTCTCAGAACTGATTAACGGCAAGAAAACCCAAAAAATCGACATATTCAAACTAAAATACAAATAAATATAATATAAAGGTTTATATATATATATAAAAAAAAAAAAAAAAAAAAAAGCCTCATACCTACATCGGATTTTAATCAGATTGGAATAAATCCCTGTTCTTCCTGTGTTACCCCAACGCATACCTCAAATAAATTCTTGATTGATCTCCCTGTATTACCCACAATGCATACCTCGGACAAGTTTCTGACCTCCTTATTATATACAGTACATTTTCTGCGGCTTGTCTTACTTCCTGTACGTCATGTGACTGCAGTTGTTGAATGGTGCTAATTGCGCCCGGCTCTTTCTTAATCCTCTCCTTAATATTATCATCGTTGAATGCCAACGTCCGAATACAACGAATGGCCCAATATGTCTCTTTGTCGTCTCCTTCTTTCATCAATCTTACTAGCAACTGTAAAGCTCCATGTCTGACTATGATCTGTTTATATACATAGTGGTTTGCTAGGCTTCCTAGTCCCTGTGCCAGCTCCTGTTAGACAAACATAATTTTTGAGTCATTATTCCACAGTATCATTTACAATCACCGATCACTCTCAGAATATACTAGCAAAATGTTTTAGGTTCCAAGTGCTGCATTTTTAGTATAGTTTCAGTAATACTGAACCAACATTATAAATTTCCGACCAGACAATCAACGAGTGCAGTTCTCAATTACGACATTTAAAGAGGTGTCTGTGATTATATCGGCCAATACAAATCTCGTTTTAGTTTCAACTGTGACTTTATAAAAATGAAGTGAATGTGTTATTTAGCTCGGTAGTATCAAAGAATAACTACATTAACATTTATTTATAATGGATTAAATGGTGATGGTTGCGTATGCCACATATATATACTCGGACAAACTTACTTCGACAGAAAACGATTCTAGTGAAACTTTATTGGAGCAATCCATGGCCTCTGAGAACATTGCCAACACGTAATGTATCATACTATCATCGGCCACTATTAATTCATTCTGCTCACCTTCTTCTAGAATGTAAGCAATAGCCATTACTGCCAGGGCCTTGGTAGAATTGTCTTTGGCCTTGGTGTATGGCATAATGATGTCAACTGCGCCGTGATCGTTAAAATATTGACGACTGACACCTCCCTTGGCACAGTTGTACACAACATTGAGATAATTTTCTACAAGTACGTCAACAACCTGTGTGTATGGAAGGTATATGACAATCATTACGTGTTGTCGGTCGTAAATACGTAATACTGAGCTACATGATATTCATTACGTGTTGTCGGTCGTAAATACGAAATACTGAGCTACATGACAATCATTACGTGTTGTCGGTCGTAAATACGTAATACTGAACTATATGATATTCATTACGTGTTGTCGGTCGTAAATACGTAATACTGAACTATATGATATTCATTACGTGTTGTCGGTCGTAAATACGTAATACTGAGCTACATGACAATCATTACGTGTTGTCGGTCGTAAATACGTAATACTGAGCTACATGACAATCATTACGTGTTGTCGATCGTAAATACGTAATACTGAGCTACATGATATTCATTACGTGTTGTCGGTCGTAAATACGTAATACTGAGCTACATGACAATCATTACGTGTTGTCGGTCGTAAATACGTAATACTGAACTATATGATATTCATTACGTGTTGTCGGTCGTAAATACGTAATACTGAGCTACATGACAATCATTACGTGTTGTCGGTCGTAAATACGTAATACTGAGCTATATGATATTCATTACGTGTTGTCGGTCGTAAATATGTAATACTGAGCTACATGACAATCATTACGTGTTGTCGGTCGTAAATACGTAACACGGAGCTATATGGCAATCAATACGTGTTGTTGGTCGTAAATACGTAATACTGAGATACATGACAATCATTACGTGTTGTTGGTCGTAAATACGTAATACTGAGCTACATGACAATCATTACGTGTTTTTGGTCGTAAATACGTAATACTGAGCTATATGATATTCATTACGTCTTGTCGGTCGTAAATATGTAATACTGAGCTATATGACAATCATTACGTGTTGTCGGTCGTAAATACGTAACACGGAGCTATATGGCAATCAATACGTGTTGTTGGTCGTAAATACGTAATACTGAGATACATGACAATCATTACGTGTTGTTGGTCGTAAATACGTAATACTGACCTACATGACAATCAATACGTGTTGTAGGTCGTAAATACGTAATATTGGGCTACATCACAATCATAATGTTCAGCTATATGTTATTCATTACATGCTGTAAATACGTAATCATATAATACTAAATCACTGGACATTTATATGACGTTCCTTACGTGTATCGATAGCAAATACGTAATACTGAGCCATATATCACCGTTTTAATATACCGGTCAAGTTTTACAGCGCAAGTAGCCAATTTGTGACCGCGTTGCAGCTGTTGATGTCTTGCATGAAAGTGCCTGTGAAATGGCTGCTATTTTCACGCCTGAAATTATCCATTGATACATAAATATTATTAATTTTTATGTTTCTAAGCATGAATTATTTTTTTAAGTGAAAAAATGTGTTTTAAACTCAATCTACGGCAACTTTATTTTTGTGTATTTTAAAACGAGGCTCCTCATTAGCTTCTTATTTGCATACAGAAATTCCCCTTGTGACGTCAGAAGGGGAAGTCGCATGGCAGCTTGCATTGCCGATACGTGTAAATAAGGCAAATTTCTTGTGCAGTTTTCTCGTCTTTGACTACATTTTCACTTATGTACTTGTTCGTCGAGGAGGAATGGACCATAATGAACACATAGTATCAATTTTTATGCATGGGGTTGAGTTAGATGCGAAATATGTCCGTTCTGGTGTAGCTGGTCACCGTGATCGTCACCGGCGCACGTTTGTACACTGTCGCTGGACAAAATAGGTTACGAGGCACGTCACTACACTGTTTTATTTTATCGATCGTCTGAGTAAAACTTTCAAAATTAAAATAAAAGAGAACATATTTTGACATTCTAAACATTAGACTATAGTGATCACTATAAAAAAAAAATTAAAAAATGACAAATCACAGTTACTAAATAAATGACAGCCGCGTGGAAATAAATTGAAATTTTTTTGAAATAGGTGAACGCGTCGGGTCACGACGAGGGCAAGTGCGTTAAAAGCGGCGTTTAATTGGATAACAAAAATAATCGAGATCGACACACATACAGATAAATTAGGAGTGGATTCGAGTTAGCGTGATTGTCATAATTATAACATCATATTAAAACTTTATTTGGTGGAAACACATTGACCAAGCCCGGATTCTTATTTCATGAATTATTACGCAGATCAAGCTGCAAGCATGGAGGTAAAAAAAGAACAGAGATGTGAATTCGACATTCAACACCAATCACCAAACAATTCAGAAACTTTTAGCCTTCGAAAATGAAAACAATTAGCAGTGTGTAAGGACTGTGTAATTTCCTGTTTGTCCGACGCTTCGTTTTTGTGTCACTACTATGTGTCATTGCTATTCTTTACTTACTCTACTCTTGGATTACTTCTTAGCGGCCATTTTGAAATGCTACAAGTAAACTACGCTTAGTAAACTTCAAACTTTTTATTGGTAACTTTGGTTAATCCACAATCCACATATATAGGAACAGGTATTTAAAGTTCTCAAGACTGCGTTGATCAATTATGGCTGAGGAAAAACGCATACGAAAAGAATTACGCGACCCACAGTCCCTCTATCTGATAGAGGGACTGTGCGGGACCCTATGTTTTTGTACGACGACGATGACATCAGACACACCACGGAACAAAGGAAACAAAAGACGAAAAAAAGGTAAACAAAACTCTCGATTCTATGCAGTCGCTAAAGGAAGATCTGTTGGAATTTTTGAGTCATGGAATGATTGTTATAAAAGCACCAATGAATACCCTAGTGCTTTACATAAAGACAGAGAGAAGACACCGAGAATTTCATTGCGGCATTCAACTCTACAGCTATGATTCCTAGGAGTGCCGCTGTTGACTCGAAGCTTACACAACTCGGCAATTCGCACAATTACATTGACAGCGATGATGAGTGTATCTGTGACTCTGAAGCAAAAATTGGTGAATTATATACGAAATCAGATGAAAAGGTAGCAGATAATACTGATGCCACTGATCTTACTACAAAAACGGATAAAGCCACTTTTAGACAAAATGGAAGTGTTGAAATCAACCCCATCGCGTCAGAATCAAACAGCGCACGTTGTTATTTCGGAGTACCTAAAGTCCGTTCACAAATCAACAGAAAGTTATGATACCAGCATTAAATTTCTTGAAGAAAAATACACGGAGATTGTGGATTTAAGCAACAAAGAAAAATGTGATATTCGAGAAGTCATTTCCTCTAGTATACAAGAAGAAAGCAAAACTAGGACGGAGGAAGTTCGCCAACTGTATAAATCAGTTGCGCGGTAATGAAGTCGTCGACACTAAACTATTGAATACTCAAACTGTAGTCAATAAAATTATTAAAAGTAAATGGTTTAAAAAACTTGATCTGATATTAAAAAATATTAACCATTCTTATCTTTTAAATGAAACAAATATTATCTCATTATCAAAATTAAAAACAATTGATGAGAAATTAAAAGAAGAGTTTACAACTGAGTGGAAAAATGAAATAAATAATGACAATAGGAAAAAATCAAATTCTAAAAATAAACTAAGAACCTACAAACTTTTTAAAACCAAAATAGAACAAGAAAACTACTTAACAATTATGAAAAACAGTGAACTTCGCAAATCCTTAACAAAATTTAGACTTGGCAACCACTGTCTGAAAATTGAAACAGGCCGGCATACAGGATTGGATTTTAAAGACAGAGTCTGCAATATGTGCGACAATGACCATGTTGAAGATGAACAACATTTTGTCACAAATTGTCCTCATTACAATGAAATAAGATTAAAACTTTACATTGTAGCTAATAAACGTATACCAAATTTTGACAAATTTAGTAATGAAAATAAATTCATATCATTACTAAGTGACGAGAAAATGTCTATTCCTTTAGCGCAATATTTAAAAAAACTGTTTTAATACAAGACAGCAGCACCTACATAAACTAAGCCAGTAATACATTAATACATTCCTTGTATTCAAATTATTATCTTTTTTTTTTTTTTTTTTTATGCCTTTTTGTTCCCTTACTTTTTATGTTTTTATTTTTCTTTTACTAATATCTGATTTGTAACCCTTTTCATCCCCTCCGGGGGATGTTGTGTGTTAATAAATAAATAAATAAGTCAATACACAAATTAAAGACAGTGTTTACAACATGGAACATTTAAACGCATGGAAGAAATGGAAAACAAACTCAGCTCAGATTTTGAAGTTAAACTTTCAGTTGTGGAAAACATGTTTGATTTACAGTTGGAAAAGCGAGAAGAAGATCACAACCGGGAAATACAAGCAATTAATAATCAACTGCATGAATTAAACCAGAAATACGCTTCTTTACTCGGCAAATCAGGCGAGGCCACTGATGTGCAGAAGAATAGTCAACCAGATAATAATCTACAAAGCTTTTCTAGTAATGGAACATCTGATCTCACTAGTGATAAAACTGTTTGCATGACGCCACATGACGACAAAGATTCTACAACCGAGACGCATTCAACACGACCAGCACCCACTATCTTTACATCGGTGCCCGCCGACACCAGAGTTCAATACAAACGCACTACTAACGAGACGCTTTCAGAACAACCAGCACCTGATATCCCTTCATCAGTGCACGCCAACACCAGAGTTCACTACCAACGCACTACTAACGAGACGCTTTCAGAACAACCAGCACCCGATATCCCTTCATCGGTACACCTTGACACCGGAGAACGTGTTTTACGCAAATATAACACAGAAACAAACAAACTCTTGGTTGGGGATTCAATCACACATCGCATTTCCGCTAGTCGAATGTTTCCCCGTACCACAGTAGAGCACCTAAAAATTCCTACATTAGAAGAAGCTTGCTTTCAAATGAAAGGAATTCGTTCAACTACAGTTGATGTTGTAGTATTCCATCTTGGTACAAATGATTTGAAGAATGGCTTTTCACCGGATTACTGCTACAATGAAGTATGTGATTTGATCGATACCACAAAGACGAACATGCCAAACGCTCAAGTTGTTTTTTCTGAAATTCTATATCGCCATAATAATACTGAGCTAAATGATAAAATAGCAAAGTTTAATTGTTTATTGCGTAATATAGAAACAGAGAAGCAGAATGTTATAGTTGTAAATCATGACGGTCTTTCCTCATCACGTGATTGTTACAACATTAATCAATCTTACACCGGTACCTACAATGAGTATAACAAGAATAAACACCACAGAAAGCGGAGTTTTCATAACGAACGACGCGTCACGAAAGATTATTATAGAGAGCGCCCTCAGTCTTCTGGTTCAAGAAAGTACTCAGGAAACGACTTCAAGACTAAAAGAACCTTTGCAGAGGAAGAAACGCCAGATATGTTCAATAAATTTATGAATTTCATGAACCTTATTAATTCATTTTGAAGTACAGTGCATTCGACAGCTTTCCATGGATTAAGGTCAGGTATTCTCTAGTCTGTCCTTTTTAATGTCAGACCACTTATAATTGATTTGTGGCCTACATATTATACAATTCACAATCTTAAACATGCATTATAATTATTACCATTCCACTCACAGCTAATGATAAATAATTCAAAAAAAAAAAAAGATCGTGAGTTAAATAAACCTATAAGCTATTGTATGGATAGTCATATTAATGACTTATTAAAATTACACAATTATTTTTCTTTTTCTTTAATTGCTTACCAAAGTTACCAATACAGTTTGTTACCATATTTGTTTAGTACATTTAGTTTTACTCTTTTTTTTACTATTTCTATTTCCATTGTATTTTGTTTTTTTCCTGTTTAATTAATATTCTGCTTGTCAGTCATGGTTGCAAAAAGGAGAAACTCTGCCAATGGCATGCAAATATCTTCTTTCAAGCTTGGCAGTTGGAATATTAACGGGCTTTACAACAAGCTATCCAATAATGAATTTTATAACCTTACACCATCCTTTGACCTTATTTGTCTACAGGAAACATGGCTGAATAGCAGTATTAGTAGTGAGAATTTACTTAGTAGTTTAGATGCTTTTGAATTAATTAGAAAAGATAGAAATTTGACTAGTAAAAATGGCTAAAAAGTTCATAGAGGAGGTGTTGCGGTTTGTACAAAAGCAAATACAAACAGTATGTTACTGAAGTAAATAGCAGTAATAATGAAGTTATTTGGTGTAAAATTGACAAAAAACTATTAAAAAAAACAATGACTTGTATATAGCCTGTGTTTATATACCACCTGAAAATTCTACCATTTATAAAAAGATTGATAATGATATTTTTCAGCTGCTGGAAAAGGACATCACTAATTTTTCGTCCAAAGGTGATGTAATTTTATTGGGAGATTTTAATTCCAGAATTGGCAAAACTGATGATCTAATCAATGACAATAATAATAAACATTAACCAATGCCAAACGACTACATTAATGATCATTTTAAATCAAGGAAAAATATGGATATAAACTCTAAATCTAGTGTAAATAAATTTGGCAGGAAATTAATCGATATGTGCATGGAGTGTAATTTAATCATACTCAATGGTCGCACAATTGGAGACTCTGTTGGCAAATATACATGTTACACACCGAATAGTTGCAGCGCTATTGACTTTGGGATTATTTCAAAACATTTTTATAACTCTGTACAATACTTCAAAGTTCACGAGCTATCTAATATTTCGGATCAGTGCCCTATCTCTTTGTCTTTAGCCATAAACCGAATCATCTATAATGCCCTGGAAAAAAATAATAACAAAAACAAATTGGATCCATTACCTGCAAAATATATCTGGAATGTGGATACAAAAAATAAATTCTTGGCCTCTCTGCATTACAGTAAAAAAAATGAAATTACGGAATTTCTCCTAAAACAATATAACAATGACTCGGAAACAGCTTCTTCAAAAAAGTCAACTCATTTGAAACACTTGCCGTCTCTCTCTCTCTCCCTTCTGAAATCCGCCTCGGTGATCATGGTCCGGAATCTCTTTCAAAAGTGTTGCGCCAGGTTTATGTTGTCGGCGTTTCTCTTTAAACCTCGTTGTTTTTTTCATGGACGAGGACAGTTTTTCCACAAAAAACAAAACAAAAATAGAAGCTGAGGTTAAGTGGCTTTCGTCCATTGATGTCGCACTTTCGGATCCATTAGAAACTTGTGAATACTTACACTATGACTATACGTTTCACTGCAACTGCCCATAACACAACTCTAAAAACTCTCTCTCTCTCTCTCAAAAAGACAAAAAACGCCGACTGAAAAATGTATATCGTTTAAAAGTATACTGAATGACCAGTGTTATTACAGCTCAGGGGTATGACTTCCTCTCACATTTTGGCATTTGGTGGCGCACTTTCGGCGAGAGTCGGAAATCCGGAAACAGTCGACCGTTTCAAGATTTACCAAATTTACTTGGATACGAGTAATCATTTTCAGCAAAAAATCAATAACTGCCCATTTCAATGGGACACAGATCTAAAATGGGAAACGTAAGGGTGGACATTGTACAGGCATAGATGCAGGTTCGTGGGCACTCGGAGTGATTTTTTTCTTTTTCTTACCCAGACAATCTTCGCTAGATAGTGTTAAAATTTCGGAGCATTGTCAAAAATCAATTTTAAAATACATTTGTATAGGGAACTGAGGCACACGTATCTGATTAAAAGTCCTGAAAGTTTGTTTACGTTGCTCTTTGATTGACAAATCACTGTTGATGTTATATGCAAATGAGTTTTAATGAGAGACTTACCATGGTGTTTCTGAGCATAATTCCCCACTGCAAATTTATAGCAGCTAGCCTGAAAGTTTGAGTATGTTGTTGAAAGTGCCGAGTTATTTCAAGCAGTGAAGTCGTAAACCAGGGGTGGCTTCTGAGCGGCCATTATCAACAGATGGTGGAAATTAAAAAACGATTTGAAATTGAATTGACCTTGCCCAAATACTTCGAATTAAATTATATTACATACGTCCATATTTCATCTTCAAAATTGACATTTGTTTATGTTTGAGCTCAACTCCGTGTTCAATGACAGGCGAGAGACAAGGCATTTAACATTTTGCTCTGTTCTTGGAGAAACTCGCTGTTTGGTCGCAGTACAGTTCGGTACTGTACACCAAGTGAGATTATGATGCGTCATCTTGAATTTTCACGGTGAATGTTCCGCGAAGCACTTCAAGGGAGGAATGTCCGAACGGACCAACACCGTGCAGGAGGACGATGATGACCATTGACTGTTATTACACTAGTAAAACATCTATGTACATGCATATTATGAATGTTACTGTTTTATCGATGCGTGCTTACAAGAACATAGTTTTCACGTCGCGATGTATCATCGTCCTATGTATTCATCAACATACAGTATCAAACAGTAACGTAAGCATGAACATCACAACCAGCAAGCAATTAGAATGTCAGAAAAGATAACCCCAACGATCTACACAGAAACCATTGAAATACAGCTATAAAATGAAAACACTAGTGGAAATACATTAGATAAAAAGAAACAGAGGTTGACTAGACAATAACGAACTAGCAGCAATTTTATTTCAAATTTTCTGCTTAAAGGGCGGCAGTCGTCGTGCCGCGTCCTGTTCGATATGGGACTCATAGCGACGTATACAATGCGTGTAAAATACATTGTTTATTTACATGAAATTCGAACACGCGCTGCGCGACGACTACCGCGCTTTAATACAGCAGATAAACAAAACTACTGCAATATTATAAGAGCTGACTACACCACTCAAGATTTACATTTTGCGTTGAAATTTTAAAATCAGAATTGCCTTTATTTAACATAATACGTATGTTATAAATTGAAGAAGTTTATGTTGAAGGGTAAATGGAGGGCAATTTGAAAGTAGCTTAGACACTAACCATTTTTGAGTTTGTGAACATTCAACTAGATAGTGCCTAAGCTGATCTGCTTCATGTAATATTTTGTTATTTTATTACTATGAACACTGTATAGCGGAAGTTTGTGAATGTAAAATACCGGTGAACATGTACCCTCACTACTGCATGTGTACAGTTGGTACTGTGTTTGTGTACTGTATTTGTTGGTTGGCTGGTTGGTTCAGGAATGTTAACATGCTAGATATTACCTTATGTTAGGAACTTACCTTTGTCTTTGTCGTCTCTAGTATTACTTGTCGTTTCAATTCATTTAGCAATAATTCAATAAGCCCTTGTTCGCTGAACTGACACACCATTTTGCTGCCATCGGTCAGCATTGCAACATTGACCATAAGTGTGCTGACTGCGTTGCCTGTCTCCGGATTTCTCTCAAGTGAACCGTCTTTTTGTATCGCTTTGCAGTAATTGACACTAGCTTGTACGAATCCGTCATATCCCAGCTGATCGCACATCAGTCGTCTCTGCTCTTTCGACCCGTATGTGCACCAAACTTGACTAATGCAGTTTGTCATTACTTCCGTAATTTCGCGCATTACCTCAGCACTGATGACATCCTTACTCGCTTCCTCTATTTTCTGGACTACGAATTTAAACCAAGGGAGTAATTCTTCTATTTCCGGGTAATCTTTCAATCGTTCTATGTGTTCGTCCATCGCTGCCTTCGCTTTGTATAAGGCCGCTAGCATGTCTCTACCGGCAGAATCGGTAGCTTGGTACTCCTTTGATGAAACAGATGCTTTTGACAGACTCATGGTCGTAGTTAACGCTAACACCTGTTAAATTAACAACAGCAACAACGTCGTAGAACTGCATAATATTATTATATATATAATATTATAATAAAGCAATGGTGATTCCCGCCTGTTGAAATTTCAAATACAGACATCCATTATGCTTTGAGTTGTATGGCTCAAACATTGGCAACAAACGTGCCCTGTTCTCAAACTAGTATGATTCATATCTTGTTTATTCATGTTAACTCGTTGACACCTGAGGCTGCATCCCTACAGTTACAACCCATTTTGTTTTACACGCAATCAATTCAATAACCACGTTCATTTTATTGACGCACGGAAACAGTATGGCAGTCAGACTCAAACAATGCCGCTAACAACAGATTTACACTATTAGTTTACCTAATGTAAGAAATCATAATTATGTTTAGGTCCACTAGAGTTGATGAACTAAACAGGTAAACGTATTCAGCAAATGGAAACAAATACGACATGGAAAATCGAAACGATTTCGGACCTTTTCCTTCAATAACGAAATATACTGATTGTCAAAATACAGTACACGCAGATAACTTTGGCTGCTGCTTTTGTAGACTCCTTGATATATCGAAATTTTTATATAAACAAGTTTATAAACATGTCCATGTCGATGTGAATTAAAGCATAGACCCTCTAAAAGAGAGGGTCTATGATTAAACTCAATTGCGTTTACTTTGCAGTGCGCCATTTGCATGAACAAGAACATATACCAGGCATATTTCATTTCAATTAGCGCTCATATTTCGAGGTTTTCTAAATAAAATCGTGAACAAAGTGTATATACTCACGTAAAAACTTGAACGCAAAGAAGTCGCTAGTTGTGTATAAGGAAATAGAATTATGATCGAACTGCGTCACAAACTAAAACTCGAGAATGCACCTAGTGATTTGTTTATGTACCCACGTGATACCCAAGAAACCTGGAACATTGCCAAATATGCTTTCACGTTGACCGGTTTAAACGATCAATCAATCACTTTCCATTCAGAAGTTTATTTGTTAGTGGCGGGGGTTACTAAAAGGCTGCCTTATAAACGTGTGGTCAGGGTATACTCGATTATACAAAATACAGAGCTGTGATTCTTTGAAATAAACAAGCAAGTTAAGTTAAAGAACTGAAGATATCATTAGAAAATGAACAATATATATATATATATGAACAACATAAATATATATATATATATGGACAAGGGAGGTCATCTTGGTTTCCTAATTAACTAATTAATATACCTGTCAGGTAAACTGCATCTCTACATTAAGACATACTTTTATTACAGTCTTATTAACATAATAGTAACAGTGGCCAGGAAAGATGTTTAGTATTCTCCAGATCTTGCTGAATGAATACATGTACCAATAAAGAATCAAAGAAAGCTTAAAAAGAACTCCCCTGTCCCGAAGGTATTTGAGGCATGATGTAAGGAATATTGCATTACTACATTAGAAGCACATCTTCAATACAGATAAAGCAAAAATTGTGTTTATTGCATGCAAAATCATTGAAACATTTCTTATTTTGACCATAGACTGGATCTTTATAGCATTATTGAATTTGAATCTGCAACAGGACTTAAGATATTACAGTTATGCATATTATTGTGATCACATGACCATATATACACCGTCAGATGGCTTCATTATAGCACTGATTGCATGTTACTATCTGCAGCAGTGTTTAATACATTAGTTATGTACATTGAGGACACATGAAACAATACTTTTTAGAAGAATATGCATGGATTTCAACCCTGAAGTAATCAGATCTATGGATTACCAAAAGCTCATATATACCCAAGTTCATAAAAAATTGATGAGTGGTACATGTACTCAAGTTATCTGTAGAGGTCTATCTTTCATCTGATGAGTCGTCGAGATATTGGTGGAAAAGCAAAACATTTGCTAATCATAGATATTAATATACCAACTAAGTCATTAATATGCACAAGATTTCAACCAAAGTCTAATCAGGTCTGAACATTATCCCAGAGCATCTATGTACCAAGTTTCATTAAAATCTGATAATTGGTTCTTGAGATATCAGTGGAACAGACTCAGACAGACACATTAACCACAGATAAGAGACTCACATTGCTTCACACACTAGAAAACAAAATCAATCAAAGAAAGCTTAGAAAGAACTCCCGTGTGCTGAGAGTATTGGAGACACATTAAAAATTAATTCAAAATTACTTGAACTTGAAATATTGATGGAAATAATAATATCTAATATGAACTAACTAATATGAACAGATTTAAGTGTAAAACTAATAAGGTCTGCACAATGTAAAAGTAATAAGATCTGCGTAATGTAATGTCTATGTACCAAGTTTCATTGAAATAAAAAATTATTCATTAATATGCTAATTAGAGAATTAATATGAACAGATTTTAACCCAAAATTAATCAGGCTGTCTATTGTCAGAGAGCATTTATGTACCAAATTTTATTCAAATGTGATGATCAGTACTTGAGATACCAGTATTAATTAATTATGTTAATTAGGTGGCTAGGAAGCATAAATATTTACCAAAACCTAATATGATGTATAGTCCTAGGTTCATTAAAATGTGATGAGTACTCTTTAACAAGCAGCCTATCGACTGAGATAGCTCCGCTGTTAGCAATGCACATTTCAATTAAAGAACTGAAGACATCATTAGAAAATGAACAATATGTATAGTATCAAAGCAATCGGACTTGCAGTTTTTAACAAGAAGTCGAAAATATCATTTTCTACCAAAAATGACAAAAATATTCACCAAAATTAAAGAATTGAAGATATCGTCACGAAATGAACCAATCTGAGAAAGGTCTACATGTAGTATCTATATATGTAATATCAAAACAATTGAACTTTTGGTTTTTAACAAGAAGTCGAAAAAATCACTTTTTACCAAAAATGACAAAAATATTCACCAAAATTAGAGAATTGAAGATATCATCACAAAATGAACAAATCTGAGAGGTCCACATGTAGTACCAATATATATAATATCAAAGCAATTGGACTTTTGGTTTTTAACAAGAAGTCGAAAATATCACTTTTTACCAAAAATGACAAAAATATTCACCAAAATTAGAGAATTGAAGATATCATCACAAAATGAACAAATCTGAGAGAGGTCCACATGTAGTACCTATATATGTAATATCAAAGCAATTGGACTTGCAGTTTTTAACAAGAAGTCAAAAATATAATTTTTTACCAAAAATGACAAAAATATTCACCAAAATTAGAGGATTGAAGATATCATTACAAAATGAACAAACCTGAGAGAGGTCCACATGTAGTACCAATATATATATAATATCAAAGCAATTGGACTTGCGGTTTTTAACAAGAATTCGAAAATATCACTTTTTACCAAAAATGACAAAAATATTCACCAAAATTAGAGAATTGAAGATATCATCATGAAATGAACAAATCTGAGAGAGGTCTACCCAAGGTACATATACATCAAGTATCAAAGCATTCAGGCTTGTAGTTTTCAAGAAGAAGTCGAAAAAGTAAAACATTGACACGGACGACGACTGACGATCACTCATATGTCATTAAAATCCAATGAGTGGTTATTTAGACATCAGTGCAACAGCCATGGAACAGCAACAAATTAACTAATTAAGCAAATTATGTAGTTAATATGCACAATTATTTACCCCAAAATTAATCAGGTCTCTGCATAGTCCTAGAACATCTATGTCGCAAGTCTCATTGAAATGTGATGATTAGTACTTGAGATATCAGGTGAAAAGCTGAAAATTAACTAATTATGCTAATAAGGTGATTAATATGCACAAATATTTACCCAAAAACTAATTAGGTCTCTGCACAGTCCTCACGTAACTATGTACCAGATTTCATTGAAATGTGATCATTACTACTTGAAATATCAAGAGCTGAAAATTAATTAATTAGGCAAATTAGGTAATTAATGTGTACTGATATTACCCTAAAAACTATCCGGTCTGTGAAGTGTCATATGACATCTATGTATCAAGTTTTATTGAAATATTATGATTAGTACTTGAGATATCAGTGGAAAATTGATTAGGTAATTAATATAAACAGATTTTTACCCCAAACTAATCAAATCTGCGCATTAGTTCAGAGCATCCATGTGCCAAGTTCATCAAAATCCAATGAGTGGTTCTTCAAATATCAGTGGAACAGTCATGGAACAGCTTAAAATCAGTTAATTATCATACAAATTAGGTAATTAATACTCATGGATTTTACCCAAAACTAATCAAATCTGCGTATTAGTTCAGAGCATCCATGTGCCAAGTTTCATTAAAATCTAACAAGTGGTTCTTCGGATATCAGTGGAAGAGTCATAGAACAGCTAAAAATCAGCTAATTATGTTATTCACCAAAAACTAATCAACTCTGTGCATTATCCCAGAGCATCTATGTACCAAGTTTCATTGAAATTTGATTAGTGGTTCTTGAGATAACGGTGGAACAAAAAAAAGTGACATGCATACATAGAGACAGGGTAGCTGCAAAGACTCCCTTTTGTGCTTCGCAGAGCCCACCTACATGTATTTTCCCAGCGTAGGGTTATGAATTTGGTGTAAAGTAATGAAATCATCATCTTGTTCATCAATAAGTGTTATTCTATTACTTATGGTGGTAGGAAAGTGAATAGTTATTATTATGACTTGCCATTAGCTTTCAAGCATTTTGATTAAAAATCCGTGTAAAAATGCATAAATTACTATAGTCTAATTCTTACAAATAATTGTCAAGATCACCTAAGGCAACAAAAACAAATTGCATAAAAAAACTGAATATACTTAAAATATACTTTGTGGTGTATAGAACTATAAATTAATGAATCTCAATGGTTAAATACCATACACAGCATTAATGGAAAAAGCATACAAGGTACAACAATTGGGTTTATTAAAATTATGTGCAGAATGAAACAAGCATCATCTCTCTTCAACAGGTTGAAATGTTTTGGGTTTTGTAGTTTCCTGGAAAAGTTCATGTAACTGTTCAACTTGTTCGTCATTAAAATCATCCAGTTTTTCATCAGGAATATAAGCACCTACGTTATTAGCAATGTCTTCTGGTTGCTTCAATTGGACTGTTAGTGAAGCTGCATATGCCTGAAATAATATAGATACATATTACCTCTTGGTTACAGAGTATACATGTAGAAAGGAACGGCAAAAAAAAAATTGTGTGCTAGGCTATGAAAAACAAAAATAGTGTTAATAAACCTAACCTTTTGAAATGTTACATCCACAAAAATTCTTTTTTAAATTTACTTCATAAAGAATCATTTGAATTGATGTACAAGATGACCAGAACATGACACTAATGCATAAGTCAATGTAATAATAACATTATTATGAGGTTATTACGAGGATACATGTACCTCAAATTATGCACGAAGACAGTACATCAAAAGTATCGACTGACGCGCAGCGGAGGTCGATGTGACGCCGTACTATCTGAGAGCATACTTTGAGGTATTCTCGTAATAACCTTATTATTATACATCTTTTCCTTCCAAGGATAGATCATGGGAATGCTGAAATCCAAAAAGTTTAGAACAGAATCAGCGAACTTCTTTGTGTGGAGTCCGGTCAAACCCTGGTGGCAGCCATGTTTGTTTTTACCATCAGAGGACACTTATATGCGTAATCATCCCATATTTGGAATTCACATTTCCTTATATGGTACATGTAGGATGAAAATACCCCGTAAAATACCGCAAAATTACGGCACGCTGTAACTTATGGTGTTACGGTGACAGATGTATAATAATAATATTTATTAGATGCATTAAATCCTTAGGAAAGGATAAAAAAGGTATGTACGTGGGTTCAATGGATTTATCTTGGCTATTCATGGAGGCTTTAATGTCTCATATCCTCAATCATACTATTCTTGGGAGAGCACAAGGCAGATTAATGCATTCCCTGTATTCTTACTTAGTGCAATGAAATTCACGCAAAAAAATTTTTCCCAAATCAAAACAACTGAAAGCAGTGCGAATGAGTAATTTACCAGGTACATGTACTAACAATAGTCAATAATACATTACAAGAATGCAAGATCGTGCAATTTGACAATGAAATGGTTGACTTCTTTGCCTAACTCTCAGACAAAGAATAAAATAGACACACATCACATACTTGCCACTCCAGCATAAATTGTTTAGCTTGTTCATTAGTTGCATTTTTGTGTCTCTTGAATTCGTCCTTGACATATTGGTCACCAATCGCTCTGATGTCATTCGGCAATAGCTTATGCAACGTCAATACCTTCTTGTACAGCGACCTCACTGCCGACACGTGAGCAGAAGCCATTGCAAATTATCAACGTCACGAAATAAACACACCGTCTCAAATCCTTCGTACTGTAGAAGTCATATGCTATGTATTAGATGTATACAACTGTTAAAACACCGACTGACATTCCGTTGGCACCAGTCGAATCGGGACTCGGTCGATCAGCTGTTAGTTAAAGCAATATATTTACAGAACATATCTTCGCAAATTACTTTTCTTTTCGACTATGATATCAAATGTTACATTGTAGTTTTTCGGAAATACATTGAAGACGTGATATTTCGGTTTATTAGGTCAATTTTTAAAAATGGAGATGTGATTAAATTTTTACTAAAGCGGTTTCACCAACTCGAATACAAGGCTACAAATTAGCAATTTGTTTCCCATGATGCAAAGCGAGAAGTGACATCCTGTCATGAAATGAAGTAACAATGTTTATATTATAATTGTCTTTCCGAAATATTGTGAGCAGTTTTTCAAATATTAACGACTGCCAACTTGTTTGAATAATTGCATAATATATTGTTTGGTTATATATTGTCTTTGAATTGC
Source organism: Saccoglossus kowalevskii (assembly GCF_978046115.1). Lineage (NCBI taxonomy): Eukaryota > Metazoa > Hemichordata > Enteropneusta > Harrimaniidae > Saccoglossus > Saccoglossus kowalevskii. Next base: position 30,778,891 of record NC_140661.1, on the reverse strand, counting down.
CCGATTTCATTGAATTTGCAAAATGGCTGATCGACGGGCAGAGTTGGAACGAAAGAAGGCGAGGCTGCAACAAATGAGGGAAGAGAAAAAACGCAAAGAGGAGGAGAGAAAGCGACAAGCGGTGAGTGATTGGACTGAATTATCGGACATTTAGTGATGTAATTACCTAAGTGTTGGGTAGTTTTTGCTTCATAGATTAGCGTATTCACTGGTCAATTCGAATTTACCCCCCTCCCCCGCAAGTTGTCACAAGCCCCTTATTGATTGATTGTATAGTTAGTTGACAATATGAAAATGTTAATAATACTATACATGTATCAGATGATAGTAAATATGTTATAGTGAACTTTATGAAAATTATACAAAACAAAATTGTATGATTCTCATAATTCAATGCTACCAATTATTAAACTCCTAATCATTGTTAGATTTCACTTATTATTCTGATTCAGGTTGTTCAAACAACTATCATGCATTCCATAAATGTATGATTTTTATAAATATTTTATGAAATTCAAATGATGATTGAAAATCACTAAACCAATCGGCATTCGTTTAGGATGCATGGCTGTAAATTTCTATATATTTTATAAATGAATGTAAAACAAAATAATGCTTTAATGAAATGCACAGTAAACACAGTATTTGTTTTAAGTCAATGTGACCCATACCAATGAAATAGCATGAACAGAAAACAATAAATGGCATAATACCTCATAATGTAATTTTTAGTAAATTTTGAAAACAATCTCAATTTACTGATTTACTGATGACCTAAGTAAAAAATTGCAATATCTATGTCAATTCTGCCATCCCAACTATATACACATGTAGTTAAATGTACCATCAAGTTTTCAAGGCGTTGTAATCTGCCAACCAATGAAAAGGTAGCTTTTGATCTGACCTGTTCTACATATTTAGATGTATAACACAAGGATGATTCTGATACATAGAATTCTTCATGCAAGTGCACGCCTACTTTCCTCTTTTGGAAGTATTCCACTCCAGACCTTCATAATATGTCACTGCACATCATGAATAATTAATAGCAATGATTACACCTCAGAATAGACTAGTTGTGGTAATAGACCATTTTTCATTCACTGCAAGAATTACATTACATGTATGTGTGAAATAGAATGAAAAACAAAAGTCATAGCATTGCAGTATTTCCATGCTTAATAATATACTATACATATTTGTTGATGGTATTATTGGTATGCTAAGGGTATTTCATCATATTGCCCTCTGAAGATTGGCATTTTGACATTGAGATATAAAAAAAGAAAATCAAATCATTTGAATTTTCAGGTAGATGCTCAGTCCTCACCTTTCAAAGTGAACAGAGATTCACCTATTTCATCTGACCAAGATTTTAATGAAACATTGACAGTTAAATTGATATTATGTCTACATGTACATCAGAATCATGTGTTCATATATTTGAATTATGCATAACATCACAGTCACCCAGCAATAGTATGTGCACTTGGAAAATAACAAAAATTACCAAATGAGTTTTCTCCAGCTTTAAATAAATGGAGATAAAAATGGTGATTATGTATTTCGCTATCACCAGTGAGACCAGGAATACCTTTTTAGTTCCCGTTCGGAGGCAGTCTGAAAACGGGGACTTATGTTTTGACCCTTGTGCATCCGTGTTTCCGTGCGTCCATGCGTGTGTGCGTGCTTGCGTCCGGACCTGTATCTTAGAAATGCCTGGGCCAATCATAATCAAACTTCACACATACATCATACATGATATTATACATATGCACATCACTTTGTTTCACGATCTGATTCAAGACGGCCGAATGGCAGACATAATCAAGCATTTCTCGATGGATTTACAGATAGATTTTGTTCAAACTTGGTACCGTACTCGACCGTGTTAGCGCCCAGGGGCCTCAACTCAGAAAATCACGATTTTGTAGGGTTGGGCGCTTACCCGAGCACCTCCCTCGAAAAAGAGTGCAAATGAAAATTTTGATTCATCAAGTGACAGATTACGTCTTTGAGGGAAAATTAAATTACTAAATTAGTTGCGTCGTCATTGATTTTCACAATGAAGAAACAGAAATGATCACAAAAAATACGCACATTTTATTACAATATTAATTACGTACCACCATAATTTACGGAATTAAAAACATTTGAGTCTGTTGGAACACAGTCAAAGTCAAAATTGTCATATTATTTCCACTGACGAAGTTGTTGGATCGTACGCAAACTCTCGATGAAAATCACTTTCCGCCATGATGCAATTGCAGATTTGACCTACAGCAGCGTCCTTTGACCTAATGGGTCAAGTTGGTTATTAACTAATCAGAATGCTGTGTTGTACTGACGCAATTCTTCGGAAATTCCCGAAGACTTTCCGGTAACGCAATGCGGAAGTGAATAATCGATGTCGAAGTACGATCTGTTGGAATTGATTTCAGCGAATAAACGACATGGTTTTTCCAAAAAACTAGTAACTAGCCATTTTTGAGAGGTAAACTGAATATGGCATGAAATATTTATCGCATTTTACTTGTATTAACAGGTCATTGTCGAAGCGTAGTTTACACATGGTTACCGTGTTCTTCGCATTCACAACATGTTCACAGCGATCGATATCCACGCTGTATCATATAAAAACGATTACCATGATTCATTACGCAAGACCAAGTTTTAAATTAGTTGCATTTTGAAGGGGTGGGCGCTTTGCCAAATGTGACCCCAAATATAAAAATTGCGCAAAAGTGGGGGTTGGGCGCTTGCCCGGGCATCGGTGCTAACGGGGTCGAGTACGGTATATACATTAGACATTATGAGATCTTGACTTGAATAACTTTGTTTTTCAGATACGATTCAAAATGGCCGACTGGCGGCCATTTTGTTATAATGAATGTGGTTCTTAGTGCCATATCTCTGACTTGCTTTCACTAATTATGTTCAAATTTGTAATATTCATTATACATCATGTCATAGATAGGCAGATATATTGGTTTGACGATCCTATTCAAAATGGCCAAATGGTGGCCTTTTTTGTGCTAAACAATCATCAAATATCAAGCATTTCTGCCATTTATGGATGGATTTCGTTCAAACTTGGTACATAGATACATTAGACATTACTGGTTCCTGATCCACATCATTTTATTTTTCAGATCGGATTCAAAATGGCTGACTGGCAGCCATTTTGTTTTAATGATTGGGCTTCTAGAGCCATACATGTATCTCTGACATGCTTTGACTGATTATGTTCAAATTTTATATATTCTTTATACATCATGTTATAGATATATACATGTATTCAAAATGGCTGATTTTGTTTTAAATTAATTAATGCTGCTCCAGAGCAATATCTCTCAATATGGACAAGTACTTGTTTGATGATCAGATACAAATGTCAATCATTTTAATATTAAGCAATCATCATAATCATATTCCTGTCATGGTTATATTCTAGCTATATTACAATAAACAAAACTATATATCTTAAATTCGATAACTAACGAGAACTGTGCGATGCATGTATGTATATGTTTATTTCATCAGAAAAAAAAATGAAAATACAAGTAATTAAATAGATAAAATAAAAAATCTGATGAGGACTGTGAAAATAGTTCTGCTGAACTAGTCTAGTCCACAGCCCTGCCATGCTAGTAAACTTATATTAGGAAACAAAATAGATGAAAAATACAATTAATCAATAACTATTTATCAAAAAAAAAATAATAAATAACCAAGCAACGAGTTGATATAATAATTAATTAATCTGTTATGAAACAATTAAATGAATCAAACTGCTAATCAAACAAAAATAAGAAATATAAATAATGAATTGGTAGGGAAAAAAACAATAAACAAAATCTTCCAAAGAAGTAACAAATATGCCCTGGCTAGCAAATATAACACAAAGAAAATAAAGTAACTAAAATACTAATAATAGTCAAGAAAGATGGATATGCCAGTTAACTACTTATGAGATGGGTCTTTAAATCTGATTTAAATTGATTTCTATTATTTGAACTTTTTAATAAAACTGTGAGCGAGTTCCAATGTGTAACAGCTGCATATTTAAAATTATGCTGGGAAATGGACAAATGTAATTTCGGAATTGACAGGTTTCCTTCAGTTGTTGCTTTAGTAGGGTAGCTAGGTATGTGACGGATTGCTTGCATAATACCTAAGACTACGGGCAAAACGGTTGTGTCCGAGGTCAAAAATAAATAAGCATGATTGAAGTTTGCAGAGTTTGTGAATATCGAGAATTCCAAGTTGGCGAAAAAGGGGAGCAGAGTGAGCATGAAAGTCGGAAAAAGTGATAAGTCGAACTACCTTTTTTTGTAGACAAAGAATTGGCTCAAGTAAAGTTGGATAAGTGTTTCCCCAAATTTCAATAAAGTATGTTAGATGAGGAAGGATTAATGTATTATATAGTAAAATTAGTATAGAACGAGGAATATAGTGACGAATTCGGGATATAATACCAATTTTGGGAGTAATAATTTGTCTCACTTTTTCTATATGAGATTTCCAGGTAAGTGAGGGGTCAATAGAAACACCTAAGTATGTAGCTGACTGTACGCCCTCTATCGGCGTGCCCGTCATAGTTAGATGGCCTATTATTTGGGTTCGTTTTGGGGGCGTTTTCATAATCATGTAATTAGTCTTGTCTACACTCACTGTTAGTTTGTTAGCATTACACCATTCTATCACTTTACCAATGTCGTTGTTAATTGTGTTAAGGTCAATAGTACATGTATGTGTTTTCATGTATTTAAACAGGTTAGTATCATCGGCAAATAAACGAAAAACAAATGCATTAGTGGATTGGTTAATATCATTAATATAAAGAAGGAAAAGAATTGGTCCTAAAATGGAACCCTGTGGAACCCCACATTTAATTAGTCGTTGCGCTGACATAGTGCTATCGATATTTACTGCTTGTTGGCGGTTGGAAAGGTAGCTATGAAACCACTTGAGTGGGAGACCCCTGACCCCATAATATGCTAATTTTTTAAGGAGAATTTGGTGGTCAATTGTATCGAAGGCTTTTTTTAGATCAATAAAAATACCAAATGTTACAAAGCCTTCATCCATTTTATCTACAATATCAGACACTAAATCGGCAAGGGCAAGTTTTGTATTAAATTTTTTCCGAAACCCATACTGAGATGGCAGAAGAATATTGTATTTATCAAGGAAAGACATTAGTTGTTTGTTAATAATAGACTCTATTATCTTGCTAAGGACAGGTAAAATTGAAATCGGTCTGTAGTTACTAACATCTAAAGCTGACCCCTTTTTATATAATGGTATAATTTTAGCAACTTTAAGGGCATCTGGGAATATACTTTGTGTTATGGAAGAGTTAGCAATGTGTGCTAGAGGATGAGAAATATGATAAGCAGCGTCAATTATAAGCCGGGGGTGTATGCAATCCTGTCCCATTGCTTTCTGGGGATCCAAACGAAATATTTCGTTGGCAATGTCATTTTCATTGACTGGCCGAAAAAAGAATGAGGCTGGATTACTGTCATTGAGATAATGCTCAAAGTCATTGTTAGAAAATATTTTTGCTGCAAGATTGGGGCCAATAATTGTAAAATACTCATTGAATTGTTCAGCAACATCGATACTTTTCGATAAAATCTTTTCAGTATTATTATTAGATTTAATGTTTTTTGGGGAGGACATATTTTTGTTTTTATTAAGAATTCTGTTAACAGTTTTCCAGATTGCATTGCAATTACCCTTGGCACTAGAAAATTTCGAATAATAATATCTTCTTTGGACCGCTTTTAGAAGTTTTGTCAAATGATTTCGATATATTCTATACTTGTTTCTGATTTCGATATTATCTGGTGACTTTAACATACTACAATATAATTTATATTTAGTTTTGGCTGATATAATTAAACCTTTTGTTAGCCAAGGTTTGCGAATAGATTTACACTTCTTTTCAATTTGAATTGTTGGTGCATGATTCGACATTACACAATAGAAAATATCACACAAAACGGAGTAGGCGTTATTGGGGTCACTAATGTTAAAAACGGGTCCCATGATATATTGTCCAAATCTCGGAGGAAGTCATCGCGATTGTAGCGAGAAAAGTCACATTTGCGATAAGTAGTGTTCTGATTAAAAATGTGGCCAAGGTTTTTAATTATTGAGAAAGTGGGGTAGTGATCGCTGATGTCAGCTTGAATACTGCCACATTCGATATAATAATCAGTAATGTTAGTAATCACGTGATCTATGACAGTATTGGTATCAGCAGTACATCTAGTTAGGGTTTGCGTACAATTGTAACTGTTAGGAGTGAAATATAATTTGCAGTGGATTGAGTATTCAAACTGACATCAATGTTAAAATCACCAAGAATCATACATTTTTTATTTGCAGAAGAGAACTTGTCGAGGCATTTTTCTAAAGTGTCGAGACATTCCTGTAGAGGGGTATTTGGCTGCCTATAAATTACACCAACAATAATTTTTTGGCCAATGAAGACTTCCACAAATAATGATTCACAGTGGGCAATTTCAAAATTATCGATGCGTGAAAAAGACAATGAGTTGTGTATATACATTGAAACTCCCCTACCCTGGGAATGTTCACGATTACATGTAACAAGTTGATAGGAAGTGAGATTAAACAGAGACAAGTCTGAATCATTTCGTAACCAAGTTTCTGTAAGAGCGATGATAGCAAATTTTTGTTTGATCATGGCTGGCATGGCTTGTTGTTTCTTGTTTTTGATCTAATAACACGCTTGGCCAATCTATCAAAATCTTCGAAGTCACAAAGATGCTCCACGTTGCTATTTAAGACGTGCACCACTCTACCATGTATTTCTATGGGCTCTGTGCAAGCTGTTGTGAAACACTAGTCGAAAAGATGATGAAAATAGCTAAAATCGAAAAAACAGCACAAACATAACTTTGAAGTAATCCTAAACAGCCAAATTTAAATATGTTGCATATGAAGGGTAATCTTGTTAACACTCCCTGGGGTGTCAACAACTATCTTCAAATACTGTTTCGTGTGAATTTATTGGCCTTTGTTTTCACCATGATGGTTGCCAGGCGGTGAAAATGCCAGAGAATAAATGTCGCTGCACACAGTGGGAGCTGTGCTGGCCTGGATGTCGAGGCAATACATTACAACGACGATATCCATACCATACATAATGCAACTCACTGATATTCAGACCAAAGATATTCAAGCTATAATTAGTGCATTCGTTTTTAGTCGCACTGGAAATAGTAAATCCTTATTATAATTCGGTCTCCGTCCGTCCGTGCGTTAGAATCCTTTGGACCGATTCCGTTCATTCTTTGCATGTGCCTAGTACTTTATGTGGGACATATGCACATGCAGTGGTTTAGCGATTCGATTCAAAATAGCTGTCTGGCAGCCATCTTGTTTTTTGAAAATGTTGTATTTTGGACATGCTTTGTCAGTTTTCATTCTAATTTAGTATATAGATCATACATGTTAGGATACATGTCCCCGACTGTCCGTGAGTTTCTGAGTCTGTCCGTCCGTCCGTCCGACCCTGCGTCAGTCTGTCCAGAGTCATATTTCAGTATCCTGTGGACCGATCACGTTCATTCTTTGCATGTGCCTAGTACCTTATGTGGGTCATATGCACATGCAGTGGTTTAGCGATTTGATTCAAAATGGCGGACTGGCAGCCATCTTGTTTTTTGAAAATGTTGTATTTTGGACATGCTTTGTCAGTTGTCATTCATACTTGGTACATAGATGATACATGTTAGGATACATGTCCCCGAACGTCCGTGAGTCCTTGAGTCTGTCCGTCCGTGTGTCCGTCCATCCCTGCGTCAGTCTGTCCAGAGTCATATTTCAGAATCCTGTGGACCGATTCCGTTCATTCTTTGCATGTGCCTAGTTCCTTATGTGGGACATATACACATGCAGTGGTTTAGTGATTTGATTCAAAATGGCGGACTAGCAGCCATCTTGTTTTTTGAAAATGTTGTATTTTAGACATGCTTTGTCAGTTTTTATTCAAACTTTGTACATAGATGATACATGTTAGGATACATGTCCATGACGATTTATTTCACAATTGGATCAAAGATGTACGAATCGCAGGTATTTTTTTTTTTTTTTTATGCGGTATCTTGGACAAGCTCTGTCAGTTTTCATTCAAATTTGGCACATACATGTACTTTATACATGTTAGAATGCTTGTCCATGACAATTTGTTTTAAAATCTGGTCAAGGATGGCCAATTGACAGCCATATGACTTTTTGACCTTACTACTATATTTCCACAATTTATGTACCATTTTCATTTTTATTTGGCACATACATCATACATCATCAGTGTGTTTTATAATCAAATCAAAGAAGGCCGAATAACGGCTGTTTTTATTTTTGGCCATATTACTACTACACGGAACACGTGTTTTGATGTAAATAAATAATCTGTTGTATACGCCACTTGGAACTCAAGTTTCAAGGACACACTCGCGACAACCCATTCATTTTAATATGATGAGCACAAAGAGAACTTTCAAAAATTTAACGGGGACTGTGTCATTTTCAATGACTTGTGTTATTATGCTTTACCGGACTTGAGACCATCAAGTGTGGTAATAGTGTTGTCAGAAGAGTAGGTGTTATACCTCAAAGCTCATGATGTCACTGCAACATAATTTGCAAATTTCATGAAAATCCCTTCAATTTCAATCAAAATTTCAGTGTTTGTTTTGTGTTAATTGCACCACCTCCATATCTTCCAATGATATTGGAAGCAACATTTTATTGGCATAAGTTAATCATGTAAAGTGACATGTGATATGTTTTGTTGGTACATATATAAAGATAATCCCTTTGTTGTATGGGTGTAAACAAATTTCTTCCTAGAACTCAGTTCTTCATTTTTTTCTATGTAAATGTACACACATCCACTCTAGCTGGCTGGTAACATTGAATTAATAACGCATGTTTGTGAGGGTAACATCACGATTTGTTGCCTGCCCAAGGGATAGTGGTCATGACCATAATATAGATGATGCCGAAGACGAAAGCGAGGACATCATCAATATTATGGTCATGACCAACAGCCCAAGGGTAGACAACAAATCGAGATCTTGCCCGAATGATCTTGTGTTATTTATTTTATCACATCGAACAGACATTCGCCATGCACAATCACATCTACCACACATCTCTCACGTTCTCCCACAATATAAAAGTACTCATATTACATTGTTTACTGAAAAAAATACTGCGAAATACACAGTGAATGCCACTTTTAACCACAGTTACTCTTTTTGACTCCCATGTGCGAAGCACAAAATGGGAGTCTTTGCAGTTAGTGTGTCTGTATGTGTGTGTGTGTGTGTGTGTACATGTACATGTATGTGTGTATGTGTGTCCGACTGTTCCACTGCTATCTCAAGAACCATACATCGGTTTTTGATGAAACTTGGTGCATAGATGCTCTGGGCCAATGCGCAGATTTGATTAGGTTTTGGTAAAAATCCATGCTCGTTAATTACCTAATTTGCATGATAATTAGCTAATTTTTAGCTGTTCTATGACTGTTCCATTGATATCTAAAGAACCACTCATTGGATTTTGATGAAACTTGGTACATAGATGCTCTGAACATATGCACAGATTTGATTAGTTTTTGGTAAAAATCCGTGCATATTAATTACCTAATTTGCATGATAATTAGCTATTTTTTAGTGGTTCTATGACTGTTCCACTGTTATCTAAACAACCACTCATTGGATTTTGATGAAACTTGGTACATAGATTTTCTGAACTAATGCTAGGTTTTGATTAGTTTTTGGTAATAATCCGTGGATACTAATTACCTAATTTGCATAATGATTAGTCAATTTTCGGTTTTTCCACTGATATCTCAAGTACTAATCATCACATTTCAATGAAACTTGGTACATAGATGTCATATGACACTGCACAGACCTGATAGTTTTTATGGTAATATCAGTACATGTAATTACCTAATTTGCATAATTAATTAATTTTCAGCTTTTGATATAAGTAGTGAGCATTACATTTCAATGAAACTTGGTACTTACATACTCAAGGACTATGCAGAGATTGATTGTTTCGGATAAATATTTGTGCATATTAATCACCTAATTTGCATAATTAGTTAATTTTCAGCTTTTCCATGGGTATCTCAAGTACTAATCATCGCATTTCAATGAAACTTGGTACATAGATCCTTTAGGACTATGCAGAGACCTGATTAGTTTCAGGGTAACTAATTGTGCATATTAATTACCTAATTTGCATAATTAATTTTCAGCTTTTCTACTGATATCTAAAGTACTAATCATCACATTTCACTGAATCTAAAATTATGCAGAGACCCAATTAGTTTTTGGTAAATATTTGTGCATATTAATCACCTAATTTGCATAATTAACCAATTTCCAACTTTCACACTGATATCTCAGGTACTACCATAAAAACCCTCAAATAAGAGCCACTTTGTAACACTTTCATTTCTGGGTGGTGCTTATTTGAGGTAACATGTTGACAACCCTGTAGCCAGTGGCTCTTAAACCAGGGTCATCAAACTTTTTCATTGTGAAATAGGGAAGGGGATAGGCAAACACACACACAACCAAAACAGACAAGTAATTATTAATGATGTATCATTGCAATTAATTTATTCTGTAAAAATACTGTTATGGGAATAACAAATGTCAAATAAATACGACGATTCAACGTTTCATCGACAATGTGTAGCAATGCCTGAAGTCATGTTTCACTGACAATGCGTAGCGATGCCTGAAGTCGGATTTGATAGCACTCTCAGTGTCTGACCCAACACTCAAATCACTTGTACAATTGTTTACCAAGTTTGGTACGACAAACTTTTTTCTTGAAAACTGGGAATAACTTGCGTGGCTGTGGCTGGCGTGGTGGTTGATTTGGTGACAATATAAAATAGTTTCGGATAGAATTGATCTGATCAGCAGCGACAGGAGAGGACATACTTGCAAAGGAAGCATGGAACGAATGATAAAAATGATGCCCAATCACTTGTATTTATGGCAAAAACAATAAATAAAAACACGTTTTTCTATAGATTTGTACAGCTTGGGTGCTTGGGCATTGTTTTAATTGCGCTAGACGTCTGACAGTACAGCTTTGGTTTATATTTCCTGTTTCATAATCAAGCCAGCTTATAATGATATTCACGTACTTCACAGTCCACGCAAACAGGGTCAAACTATAGCCCCACCCCTATATAACCAAATACGAAACGATACCGAGAAAGTAACAATTACATGTATTAAAAATAATTTCCTGTGACCAATCGGAGAGACGAAATCATTCACGAAAGCCCAGGCCTGTTACAAGGCATTTTCTGATTGGTACAAGTTCAGATTATTTTCAATTCTCACAAATAGCTAATTTAAATATTTGGGTCAGGCGGGTCACGTAGACTTCACTTTGCTGTAAGACAAGTTGATCGCACAAGTTTGTGGAACTAATCCATTCAACTTCAATTTTGATTATTTTCGGCAAGAGAGTCCTCTCCAAACTAATGCCAGTTATTTTGTTACTTCCCTGAACATTTTGTCTCGAATCATCCAAAAACGAACGTCTCAAATAAAATGCAAAAAATAACCCAAAATCACGATCAGCGAGAGTGGGCTGCGTAATCATTACATTCTCACAGTCGGAGCTACGTCACGATCCCTCAAACGTTGCCGTGACCGGATTAACACCTCTGTTTTCCCCCACGCTAACCAAATTCCCCCCACGCTAAGGAAAAAATCTTTTGTTTTCTGCTGACTTCCTGTTCCGGTCCGTCTGTGAGAATGTATTTTCGATACCTCCGATTTTCCGATAAAGGCGTTCTAAAATCGTGACGTTGTTTGACAATTGACAATGAATATCTCAACGTGTCCTTCGGTGTTTCGGCAAAAAACATACTAGTAGTTACTACTGAATAGTTTGTGAATTGGTCGATTGTGTGTCAGAAATATAAAATGGACAAGTTGACAGTCACATTCACGCTCTCAGTGCATTTCTTTCGTCTATCATTCTTCCGTTCTCAATTACACAGGACATCAGGCAAGTTATGGGGATAATCTTTATTTGTCTCGCACCTTCTGTGGGGCAATAAACAATGCAGGTGGAAGTGAGGCATGACAAGCTCGGTGTCTGCCTGATTGTAAACAACCGGGCAGCTGGCGCTTATTTCAGGGTTCTTATTGACAAAACCACTCAACTCTTGGTGGCTCTTAATGGAGGGTCAAATGTAACAAATTTTCACTGAGTGGCTCTTAATTGAGGGTGGCGCTTATTTGCGGGTAATCATCACATATCAATGAATGTTTATACATGGATGCTGTAGGACAATAGACAGACCTGGATAATTGTGGGTTAAAATCTGTACATATTAATTACCCAATTTGCATAATTAACCAATTTTAAGCTTTCACACTGATATCTAAAGTACTAATTTCCATTTTAATGAAACTTAGTACAAAGATGCTCTAGGACAATGTACAAACCTAATTAGTTTGGGGTAAAACTCTGTTCATATTATTTCCCCAATTAGCATAATAATTCATAATTTTTTGGTTTTAATCACATTTCAATTAAACTTGGTACATAGAGTTTTTGTTACATTGCGCAGACCTCATTAGTTTTACAATCAAATCTGTTCATGTTAATTTTCTGATTTGCATAATTAGTTTTCAGCTAAGTAATTTCAAATTATATTTAATGTGTCTCCAATACTCTCAGCACATGGGAGTTCTTTCTAAGTTTTCTTTGATTTAGTAACTGTGTTTCAGCAGTGTGAATCACTAAATTTATCAATTATAAAATTGTTGAAATGAATTGAGAAATGTCTGAGTGCCGTGGAAATGACTGCAATGACTCATGAACAAGCCACACATTTTACTTACAAGTCACTCACCTTGGATTGTTCTTGGTGAGCATCAGCATGGCATGCATAGAAATGCACAGCGTAGAATGTGCCACATCGATCCCAGATGTGACGTTTCAGTTGCAGCTTTGTCGTACATATTTGCTTCATATAAAGAATACCCTTAACATCAAAACAGAGTATCTTACTAAAAATCCACCAAAAAGCAACTGCAAACACAACAGTGGCAGTGGCCTTTTTTATCACATCTCACTGGTGTTATGCCTGCTATGATTGGTTGAAACTCGATCACATGACATTGAATAAAAATGGATATTACATGGTATATTGCCCGCCATGTGTACTCATAAAATAACTAATTGTGAATTTTAACTTTTTCGTTTTCTTACATTATGAAGGAACAGACGCTTGCTTCCAAAGGGACTGCACCACCTTCATCAGGTTCCGAATCGGATTTAGAGAAAAGATGGAAAGCCACTGAGTCACTATTACAAGAATTTGGATTACCAGAAAGAGGTACATTATTATTGACCTAATCTTTTTTGCTCTGCTGTCATCAAAGATGATCAAGCAGAGTTATTCATAAAGGTGATTGCCAGTTGCTGTCATCTATACTGTGTGTATGAACACATGCACTCAAATATATTCTTTCGTTAAACAACAGGAACTGTGTCATGACTTGTTCAGATTGGATTAAAAATGTTACACTGCTGGACATTTAGTTTTAATGAATGCTGTTATGACATGTTCTGACTGCTCAGTTTTCAAATGTATTTATTTTTAAAAATTGATAACTCATGGAGACAATGTAATTATTTGTTCACCTTGTCATATATTTGATGGAACTTTCAAAATTATAGCATCCGAAAAATTGCCCTGGGCAGTTTCATGGCTGGTGGGCCCTTATTTGGGGTTCAAAAAATGATCATCGAATATTTTGGGGGGGCTTACATTTGTATAATTTCATTGAAAAATCCAACTATGCCGATTTTCAACGCCGGCAGTTGGACCACCCAAAACGAAAGAAACTATTGCAAAAGCTAATCTAAAATTTTATACATTTTGTTTCCTTGCTGGATTTTCCTCAAAAAAATCACATTAACGAATTTTGTGTTTCATTTTATTAGTAATGAAAGTATATTCTAAAAGAAGTTTCAAATTAAAACGAACACAACTGCATTGCTTAGTAGCAAATGATCGCGCAATCCGGTCTTTCTGCGTTTCACAATTGTTGATTACCGTACTCGACCGCGTTAGCGCCCATGCCCGGGCAAGCGCCCACCCCCCACTTTTGCGCAATTTTTATATTTGGGGTCACATTCGGCAAAGCGCCCACCCCTTCAAAATGCATCTAATTTAAAACTTGGTCTTGCGTAACGAATCTTGGTAATTGTTTTTATATGATACAGCGTGGATATCGATCACTGTGAACATGTTGTGAATGCGTAGAACACGGTAACCGTGCGTAACCTACGCTTCGACAATGACCTGTTAATACAAGTAAAATGCGGTAAATATTTCATGCCATATTCAGTTTACCTCTCAAAAATGGCTAGTTACTAGTTTTTTGGAAAAACTATGTCGTTTATTCGCTGAAATCAATTCCAACAGATCGTACTTCGACATCGATAATTCACCTCCGCATTGCGTTACCGGAAAGTCTTCGTGAATTTCCGAAGAATTGCATCAGTACAACACAGCATTTAAATTGGTTAATAACCAACTTGACCCATTAGGTCAAAGGACGCCGCTGCAGGTGAAATCTGCAAAGGCATCATGGCGGAAAGTGATTTTCATCGAGAGTTTGCGTACGATCCAACACCTTCGTCAGTGGAGATAATATGACAATTTTGACTTCGACTGTGTTCCAACAGACTCAAATGTTTTTAATTTCGTAAATTCTGGTGGTACGTAATTAATATTGTAATAAAATGTGCATATTTTTTGTGATCATTTCTGTTCCTTCATTGTGAAAATCAATGACAACTCAACTAATTTCGTAATTTGATTTTCCTCAAAGACGTAATCTGTCACTTGATGAATAAAATTTTTCATTTGCACTCTTTTTCGAGGGGGGTGCTCGGGTAAGCGCCCACCCCTAAAAAATCATGATTTTCTGAGTTGAGGCCCCTGGGCGCTAACGCGGTCGAGTATGGTATTACCTAATAATGATTTTAATAATGTGCAATAAATAAATTTGTTCAGTTGTTATGAAATGCAAATAAATTTCAACTTATTTCGTTTATAAACGAATGATTTCGATCGCATTTTAAATGCTTGATGCTGTAGAAATGAATATCCGCCATGTTTTAACCTGATGGTGTTCTTTGACCTGACAGGTCAAATCGCTAATTAACCAATGAAAACAAAAGATGATGCCAACGTGTTTAAATTACCATAGCTCATTTAAATATGTTAATGTTAATGAACGCAGAACAGAAGAGATTTGCCGATGTTGTTGTACAATCTTTTGGCTTGGATTTTGATGGGAAAGCAGCATGATTTGTTTTAAAATAAAAAATAGTTTAACAGCTCATTGTCGAAACGAAGCTAACCCATTCATCGCTAGTCGCAATAAACATCAATACTCTAGTCAATGACTAAGGCGAAACTTTTAGGCATCAGAAAAGATTAAAATAACACCTTGAAAAAACTGCCGTAAAATTGCTCTGGACTATTTCTTGGTCCCATTTTATTTTTTTTAATAACCTGAACTGCCGTTCAATTTCCCTTGGGCGAATTTACTAGATAACTTTGTCCATCAATAAAGGATAATTTGTGAAAAGCATTGTACAGGGTGAATTTATTGCTATTTAATGGTGAAAAACCACTCACATTGACAGTGTGGTACAAATTTAGTGCTTTTTATGCAGTATATGTCGAATGAAACACATATCATACTTGACATTTGTGCAACTACTTGTACATTTCTTGGACAATTAGAACTTAAAGATCACTGGTAAATCGCATGTCACTTCACTAGACTGTGAACCAGGGCTAGTGCATGCACTGGTAGCACTACAACTTTGATTGTTTTTCTGTCTATTGTAATGTGTCTTATGTCTTTTCAGGTAGTACAGGGTCATCACCTGTACAATCCAAGTCAATCAGTGAGGCTAGTAGTCAAGGTTCACCTGGAGAAACCCCAGCTTTTATAAGGTATTGCTCTTATGTTCAAGTTCATGCAATACTTATTCAATACTTGACTAAAATATCCATTCACAATCATTATGATAAAAGCAAAATCTTAAAAATATTTGCTCTATTACATCTCTACAATGTGAAAGAAACATTTTTGACTCCCGTTTGTGAAGCACGCATTGGGAGTCTTTGCAGTTAGTATGTCTGTATGAGTGTATGTCTGTCTGTTCCAGTGATATCTAAAGAACCACTCATTGGATTTTGATAAAACTTGTTACATAGATGCTCTGAACACATGTGCAGTTTTGATTAGTTTTTGGTGAAAATTCATCCATATTACCGTTAAAGTCCTATTATAAACCGCGGTTTATATTACAATGTATCAATTTAAAAATTGGGATCAAAAGCTCAAGTTCGGGGTGCGGTTTCTATTACGTACATATTGCAATCACTAAATGGGCGTGGTCATTTTTTGTCCACAACACATGCACAAAACAAACAATACACCGTACAATCTCTTGAATAGGCGTCGGGGAAGAGTGAAAGGCCTTATTTTGGTTCTAAAATAGGCGTTACGAAATGTTGAAAAATTACAATAAAAAAAAAATTCTACATGATACAAAAAATACTCAGTATTTTTAATGTAATATGCATTTATTTTTTTTAATTTTCTTGGTAACGAAAAGTATATTCTAACAGAAGTTTCAAATAAAAACACGAATGCACTGCTTAGTAGCAAATGATCACATAACGGTAGCTCGATCCGGCCATGCTGCTGGTCTCAAGTGAATAACTTACTTGTTTTCGAAGTGTTGATATTGGTGATTATTATTTAGTAGTGATTACAATAACGCACGAAAAATAAATTCGTTGAATTGTTATAAAATGCAAGTAAAATTCAACTTAGTTTCCCCGTAAGCGAATGATTTCAGTCACATGTAAACAGCCGATACGATATCCGCCATGCTTTTGAATGCTCACGTGACGTATTATTGACCGGATAGGTCAAGTCGCCATTTAACCAATCAAAATGCTGGATGGTGCCCACGTGTCTAAATTACATAGCTCATTTAAATATGTTAATGACAGTTCAGCGACCTCATGGTGAACGCAACACGGAAGAGATTTACCGATAATGTAGTGCGATCTTTTTCCTTTGATTTCCATGGGAAAACTGCATGATTTTTTTTTTAAATCAAGAAATTATTTGTTTTCGAAAGATAAATTATTCTTCAATGCTCAGTTTAACATTTTTACGGTGATAAAAGCTCATTGTCTAAAACTTACGAAACACAGACGTATTCAGAAAGAGTATTGACAGAGGTCGCCGCCAGAACAAAAGCAGTTTCATTGCCTGTCTGACATCTTATCACCGCTGAACAATAAATAGGTGTGAATATTTTTAGGCATGTTGTCGAAACAAAGAATAGGATTAGGAACAATGCCGTTTTGGAACAGCTGGTTGAAACAATGAAGTTAGTCACGGTCTTGTTGAATTGGGGGTGCGGTTAGTAATAGGTACTTTTCAAGTTTTCAATTTTTGTTAAGAACTCTTTAACCCCGAAGCCGGAATTGGGGGTGCGGTTACTATTACGTATGCGGTTTATATTAGGACTTTAACGGTAATTACTGAATTACTGCATGATAATTAGCTAATTTGTAGCTGTTCCATGACTGTTCCACTGATATCCAAAACAAGCACTCAAGTACTAATCATCACATTTCAATGAAACTTTGTAAATAGATGCTCCAGGACAATAGACAGACCTGATTAATTTTGGGTTAAAATCTATACATATTAATTACCTAATTTGCATAATTAACCTATTTTAAGCTTTCACACTGATATCTGAGTAATAATTATTCCATTTCAATGTAACTTGATACAAAGATGCTCTAGGACAATGTACAAATCTGATTAGTTTTGGGTTAAAATCTCTTCATATTAATTTCCTAATTAGCATAATAATTCATATTTTTTTTGTTCTGATCACATTTCAATGAAACTTGGAACATAGATGGTCTGTTACATTGCCCAGACCTTCTTAGATTTACGCTCAAATCTGTTCATTTTAATTTCCAGATTTGCATAATTAGTTTTCAGTTTTTCCATCAATATGTTCAAGTAATTTTGAATTAATTTTTACTGTGTCTCCAATACTCTCAGCACACAGGAGTTCTTTCTAAGCTTTCTTTGATTCAACTTTCATTGAAATGTGACTTATTTTGACCATAGACATGCTTCATCAATTAAATGCACAAACTACTACAAGTGAAATGTTTGAACATAATTTAAAGAATTTCACAGGTTTATTATTGTTGTATCATGTGGTGTTGTGTTACTGATTGAAATACTTGTCTTGCTATTTCTAAGATGTGACAGCAAAATGTTTTTTTGTCTTGTGACATTCTGGACATTCTTTTTTTTAGTTCCGCTGTCGACTTTGTCGAATGGAGCTTATCATATGAGTGATTGTCCGTCGTCCGTGTCAATATTTTACTTTTTCGACTTCTTCTTGAAAACTACAAGCCTGAATGCTTTGATACTTGGTGTATATGTACCTTGGGTAGACCTCTCTCAGATTTGTTCATTTCATGATGATATCTTCAATTCTCTAATTTTGGTGCAAATTTTTGTCATTTTTGGTAAAAAGTGATATTTTCGACTTCTTGTTAAAAACTGCGAGTCCAATTGCTTTTATATTACATATATAGGCACTACATGTGGACCTCTCTCAGATTTGTCCATTTTGTAATGATATCTTTAAATACCTAATTTTGGTGAATATTTTTGTCATTTTTGGTAAAAAGTGATATTTTCGACTTCTTGTTAAAAACCGCAAGTCCAATTGTTTTGATATTACATATATAGGTACTACATGTGGACCTCTTTCAGATTTGTTAATTTCGTTGTGATATCTCCAATTATCTAATTTTGATGATTATTTTTGTCATTTTTGGTGAAAAGTGATATTTTCGACTTCTTGTTAAAAACCGCAAGTCAGATTGCTTTTATATCACATATATAGGTACTACGTGTGGACTTCTTTCAGATTTGTCCCGTTGCTTTTTATATATATATTGTTCATTTTCTAATGATATCTTAAGTTCTTTAATTGTAATGTGCATTGCTAACAGCGGAGCTATCTTAGCCGACAGGCTGCTTGTTGTATGTGCAAATTACAAGTGCTAGTTCTGACACATAGTGCATTTTTGCCACAGAAGCAATATTCATGTTTGGTACTACTTGACAGGGCTATGCTGCAATCTCTCTTATCAAATAGCAATTTAATGCGCTATCCTGGCATCAGCCAGGCTCGGTCAAACACAAGCACCTGCGGACCTCAACCAAGGTTCCCCAAAGTCGCATTCGTTAGTGAATGAATTCCGGCCAGTGGAATTGGCCTTCCTATTGAGTCTGTGGCACACTCACCCAGGGTAGGGGGTCAACCCTTTCTGGTGTTCAGCCTGAGGTAGGATTTGAACTTGGGTCTAACGAGTCTGATGCAACAACTATTATGCTACCAGTGACCGGTTTTTGCAACCTGTGACTTTATTGATCTAAAATTTCATGCAGTTTTATGAGGACCATGACTGTCATGATATTGATTGCATGATATACATGATCCATGTACACATAAGCCAATCAATGTCATGACTGTCTCAAGTAACAAAAATCTAACAAAACTTTGCGGTGTCTCACAAAATAAAACAAAAATAATTCTCCTGTGGAAATAAAAAAGTTTTCAGCCCTACGTAATCTTTTTACATGCATTGTGTTTTTTCAGTCCAAAACACAAACCAAAGCTTGGATATAGTGACATATCAACTACTGTTATTCCACCTAAGGAGTTAGTGCAATATTGTAAAGAAACTCAAACACCAGTGGAAACCAACAGTGACAAAGACGGTAAGAATGTCTTCCATGGTATTTTGTGACAGATTGTCCAGATTACAATAATTATTAAAATAGTGCAAAACAAAATGTACTTATGAAAGTGGAAATGAATTCATGAAATTCAATGAATTCACATTTTTAGTATCTCAATTTTTAGATGTGTAACAAACTGAGAGAGACAGTTTTTTCGCTTTATTTCTTGACACATAGAAGTCAATATAACAATCATATTTTTTTAATTAAGTTATTTTATGACAGTAAAATGTCCTGTCAAAATGATCAACTTATGGCGACTTAATAAATGCATTTTTTGTTGATGTTTACATTGGGACCTGTAACTAATCTGTTTTGGAGTGCAGTCATTTTAGGATCTCAGTAAATCTAGCATGTATGTATAGTAGTAGTATTTAAAATGCAGGCCATTATTGCAGTGTAGTTAAGTGCATACCCTAATGTTGGTGAATTGTTTGAATATAATTTGCAGAAGCTCAATTGGAACTAAAACTTCACAGGTTCATTTGAAGGTTCATCAACAGAGACACCTTATGAGTCATCTGCTGTATTCAAAATCTGAGGCGGAGAGTACTCTTATAGTTTATTTTCATAAAATCTAAAGAGATAATAATAAAAATAATAACTCAAGGCATTGCAATCAAGGATCCATTCACATATAGGGAAACATTCAGTAATTGCTGTGTCACAGTTGTATACACAATGTTATATGTCAGAGCATTGACCTCAATATCCACAGTTATTGTCTGTTATTACATAGCTCCATGTGATAGCAATGAACCAATGAGAATGGGCAGTGCACAGTAGTATAATTCTTTATGTTGATGATTGAATCAAAGCATCATGTCATCATGTTGTGACTTAAAATACAATACTGCAGTAGTCCTGTGTACCATATCAGAGTGTCTTTCCTACAAAAATAAAAACATTCAAATTGTGTAATCTTACTCTAAGTTATATCTTAATATATTGTAGTTTATTATTTCTCCCTTCCTTTAGAGTTACCTACATGTAAGTAAGTTCTTCCTCAGTCTCTACCACCTCACATTACATTCTTTCCTCAATTTCTTTCTTCATTCAAAGGTCATCGCAATCTTGTGGAGTTTGAAGGTACAATAGCTACATGTATATATATTTACGTTTGTTTTATTGCATCCCATAATAGTATTCTCAAGTGCACTTTTTCTCAATACTGTATGAAAGGTATAATAATGAACACATAATGAATGTCCATAAGGGCATTAACATATATATCCCTAGTGGCATTTCATGTCTCCCAACAAATCAGGTCATAGAAATTGAACTGACTTTAATGAATCTAATGACTATGTGTTTTATGACTATCTCCTGATATCGACTGAGCACAATTCAATTCATACTTGTGATAAAATAAATATCACTTGTTTGCCCATATACATGCAACAGTGTAGAAGCTGCATAGAACATGCAAAGTTGGGTTGCATATTTAAGATTAACATCTTTTAGAGAAGTGCTAACTGCGATAGTTAAGAAAAATAGTTAAGAATTCTTAGTCTTTTGTGAATTTTTGTTGGATACTAGATCAATTTCTTGTCTCTCAAAAAGTCTAATTTCATGTCATCTGAATCACTTTCGATATGCATTTCATGTGCAAGAGATTGCATAATTCTATAGAACCTTATGTGAATAAGTAATGACCAATAATGAAACAGAATCTGGATATGATGTGTTATTATGCATATTACTGACTTGATATATTTTAGGCTGATCAATTTCCCAATATTAGCAGGACAAAAGTTCTACTTCACCTGATTGCCCAGACAGCCTCACCTGATTGCCCTGACAACCCCACCTGATTGCCCTGACAACCTCACCTGATTGCCCTGACAACCCCACCTGATTGCCCTGACAACCCCACCTGATTGCCCTGACAGCCTCACCTGACTGCCCTGACAGTCTCACCTGATTGCCCTGACAACCTCACCTGATTGCCCTGACAACCTCACCTGATTGCCCTGACAGCCTCACCTGATTGCCCTGACAACCCCACCTGATTGCCCTGACAACCCCACCTGATTGCCCTGACAGCCTCACCTGATTGCCCGGACAGCCTCACCTGATTGCCCTAACCGCCTCACCTGATTGCCCTGACAGCCTCACCTGATTGCCCTGACAGCCTCACCTGATTGCCCTGACAGCCTCACCTGATTGCCCGGACAGCCTCACCTGATTGCCCTGACAGCCTCACCTGATTGCCCTGACAGCCTCACCTGATTGCCCTGACAGCCTCACCTAACTGCCCTGACAGTCTCACCTGATTGCCCTGACAACCTCACCTGATTGCCCTGACAACCCCACCTGATTGCCCTGACAACCCCACCTAATTGCCCTGACAGCCTCACCTGATTGCCCGGACAGCCTCACCTGATTGCCCTGACAGCCTCACCTGATTGCCCTGACAGCCTCACCTGATTGCCCTGACAGCCTCACCTGATTGCCCTGACAGCCTCACCTGATTGCCCTGACAGCCTCACCTGATTGCCCTGACAGCCCCACCTGATTGCCCTGACAGCCCCACCTGATTGCCCTGACAGCCCCACCTGATTGCCCTGACAGTCTCACCTGATTGCCCTGACAGCCTCACCTGATTGCCCTGACAGCCTCACCTGATTGCCCTGACAACCCCACCTGATTGCCCTGACAGCCTCACCTGATTGCCCTGACAGCCTCACCTGATTGCCCTGACAGCCTCACCTGATTGCCCTGACAGCCTCACCTGATTGCCCTGACAGCCCCACCTGATTGCCCTGACAGTCTCACCTGATTGCCCTGGCAGTCTCACCTGATTGCCCTGACAGCCCCACCTGATTGCCCTGACAGCCCCACCTGATTGCCCTGACAGCCCCACCTGATTGCCCTGACAGCCTCACCTGATTGCCCTGACAGCCCCACCTGATTGCCATGACAGCCTCACCTGATTCCCCGGACAGCCTCACCTGATTGCCCTGACAGCCCCACCTGATTGCCCTGACAGCCTCACCTGACTGCCCTGACAGCCTCACCTGACTGCCCTGACAGCCTCACCTGATTGCCCTGACAGCCTCACCTGATTGCCCTGACAGCCTCACCTGATTGCCCTGACAGCCCCACCTGATTGCCCTGACATCCTCACCTGACTGCCCTGACAGCCTCACCTGACTGCCCTGACAGCCTCACCTGATTGCCCTGACAGCCTCACCTGATTGCCCTGACAGCCCCACCTGATTGCCCTGACAGCCCCACCTGATTGCCCTGACAGCCTCACCTGATTGCCCTGACAGCCTCACCTGATTGCCCTGACAGCCTCACCTGATTGCCCTGACAGCCTCACCTGATTGCCCTGACAGCCCCACCTGATTGCCCTGACAACCCCACCTGATTGCCCTGACAACCCCACCTAATTGCCCTGACAGCCTCACCTGATTGCCCGGACAGCCTCACCTGATTGCCCTGACAGCCTCACCTGATTGCCCTGACAGCCTCACCTGATTGCCCTGACAGCCTCACCTGATTGCCCTGACAGCCTCACCTGATTGCCCTGACAGCCTCACCTGATTGCCCTGACAGCCCCACCTGATTGCCCTGACAGCCCCACCTGATTGCCCTGACAGCCCCACCTGATTGCCCTGACAGTCTCACCTGATTGCCCTGACAGCCTCACCTGATTGCCCTGACAGCCTCACCTGATTGCCCTGACAACCCCACCTGATTGCCCTGACAGCCTCACCTGATTGCCCTGACAGCCTCACCTGATTGCCCTGACAGCCTCACCTGATTGCCCTGACAGCCTCACCTGATTGCCCTGACAGCCCCACCTGATTGCCCTGACAGTCTCACCTGATTGCCCTGGCAGTCTCACCTGATTGCCCTGACAGCCCCACCTGATTGCCCTGACAGCCCCACCTGATTGCCCTGACAGCCCCACCTGATTGCCCTGACAGCCTCACCTGATTGCCCTGACAGCCCCACCTGATTGCCATGACAGCCTCACCTGATTCCCCGGACAGCCTCACCTGATTGCCCTGACAGTCTCACCTGATTGCCCTGGCAGTCTCACCTGATTGCCCTGACAGCCCCACCTGATTGCCCTGACAGCCCCACCTGATTGCCCTGACAGCCCCACCTGATTGCCCTGACAGCCTCACCTGATTGCCCTGACAGCCTCACCTGATTGCCCTGACAGCCCCACCTGATTGCCCTGACATCCTCACCTGACTGCCCTGACAGCCTCACCTGACTGCCCTGACAGCCTCACCTGATTGCCCTGACAGCCTCACCTGATTGCCCTGACAGCCCCACCTGATTGCCCTGACAGCCCCACCTGATTGCCCTGACAGCCCCACCTGATTGCCCTGACAGCCTCACCTGATTGCCCTGACAGCCTCACCTGACTGCCCTGACAGCCTCACCTGACTGCCCTGACAGCCTCACCTGATTGCCCGGACAGCCTCACCTGATTGCCCTGACAGCCTCACCTGATTGCCCTGACAGCCTCACCTGATTGCCCTGACAGCCTCACCTGATTGCCCTGACAGCCTCACCTGATTGCCCTGACAGCCTCACCTGATTGCCCTGACAGCCTCACCTGATTGCCCTGACAGCCTCACCTGATTGCCCTGACAGCCTCACCTGATTGCCCTGACAGCCTCACCTGATTGCCCTGACAGCCCCACCTGATTGCCATCACAGCCCCACCTGATTGCCCGGACAGCCTCACCTGATTGCCCGGACAGCCTCACCTGATTGCCCTGACAGCCTCACCTGATTGCCCTGACAGCCTCACCTGATTGCCCTGACAGCCTCACCTGATTGCCCTGACAGCCTCACCTGATTGCCCTGACAGCCTCACCTGATTGCCCTGACAGCCTCACCTGATTGCCCTGACAGCCCCACCTGATTGCCCTGACAGCCTCACCTGATTGCCCGGACAGCCTCACCTGATTGCCCGGACAGCCTCACCTGATTGCCCTGACAGCCTCACCTGATTGCCCTGACAGCCTCACCTGATTGCCCTGACAGCCTCACCTGATTGCCCTGACAGCCTCACCTGATTGCCCTGACAGCCTCACCTGATTGCCCTGACAGCCTCACCTGATTGCCCTGACAGCCTCACCTGATTGCCCTGACAGCCTCACCTGATTGCCCTGACAGTCTCACCTGACTGCCCTGACAGTCTCACCTGACTGCCCTGACAGCCCCACCTGACTGCCCTGACCGCCCCACCTGATTGCCATGACAGCCTCACCTGATTGCCCTGACAGCCTCACCTGATTGCCCTGACAGCCTCACCTGATTGCCCTGACAGCCTCACCTGATTGCCCTGACAGCCTCACCTGATTGCCCTGACAGCCTCACCTGATTGCCCTGACAGCCTCACCTGATTGCCCTGACAGCCTCACCTGATTGCCCTGACAGCCTCACCTGACTGCCCTGACAGCCCCACCTGACTGCCCTGACAGCCCCACCTGACTGCCCTGACAGCCTCACCTGATTGCCCTGACAGCCCCACCTGATTGCCCTGACAGCCTCACCTGATTGCCCTGACAGTCTCACCTGACTGCCCTGACAGTCTCACCTGACTGCCCTGACAGCCTCACCAGATTGCCCTGACATCCTCACCTGATTGCCCTGACATCCTCACCTGATTGCCCTGACGGCCTCACCTGATTGCCCTGACGGCCTCACCTGATTGCCCTGACGGCCTCACCTGACTGCCCTGACAGCCTCACCTGATTGCCCTGACATCCTCACCTGATTGCCCTGACATCCTCACCTGACTGCCCTGACAGCCTCACCTGACTGCCCTGACAGCCTCACCTGACTGCCCTGACAGCCTCACCTGACTGCCCTGACAGCCTCACCTGACTGCCCTGACAGCCTCACCTGATTGCCCTGACAGCCTCACCTGATTGCCCTGACAGCCTCACCTGATTGCCCTGCAGTCTCACCTGACTGCCCTGACAGCCTCACCTGACTGCCCTGACAGCCTCACCTGACTGCCCTGACAGCCTCACCTGATTGCCCTGACAGCCTCACCTGATTGCCCTGACAGCCTCACCTGATTGCCCTGACAGCCTCATCTGATTGCCTTGACAGCCTCACCGACTGCCCTGACAGCCCACTGGATATATCAGTGTGACAATTCTTGAGATATGAACAGATGCAACAACAGTTCTTCACAATCTGTTGCATTCACATGCACATCTACAATATATTTAGTCCCTGTTCTGACGCAGTCCGAAAACGGGGACTTATGTTTTGACCTCAGTGTGTCCGTGCCTGTGTGCGTGCGTCCGAACCTGTATCTTAGAAATGCCTAGACCAATCACAATCAAACTTCACACATGCATCATACATGATATTATACATATGCACGTCAATTTGTTTCATGATCTGATTCAAGATGGCCGAACGGTGGCCATTTTTGTGCTAAAAAATCCTAAAAATCAACCATTTCTCGGCTGTTTACAGATGGATTTTGTTCAAACTTGGTATATACATTAGACATTATGGGACCTTGATGCAAATGTTTTGGTTTTCAGATAGAATTCAAAATGGCCGACTGGCGGCCATTTTGTTTTAATGAATGTGGTTCTTGTGCCATATCTCTGACTTGCTTTCACTATTTATGTTCAAATTTGTAATATTCATTATACATCATGTCATAGATAGACAGATATATTGGTTTGACGATCCTATTCAAAATGGCCAAATGGTGGCCTTTTTTGTGCTAAACAATCATCAAATATCAAGCATTTCTGCCATTTATGGATGGATTTCGTTCAAACTTGGTACATATATTAAACATTACAGGTTCCTGATGCACATCATTTATTTTTCAGATCGGATTCAAAATGGCTGTCTGGCGGCCATTTTGTTTTAATGAATGGGCTTCTAGACCCATATCTTCAACTTATTTTGATCGATAATATTTTCATATTTTAAATATTCATTATACATCATGTCATAGATAAACAGATATATTAGTTTGACTATCCTATTCAAAATGGCCGAATGGTGGTCATTTTTTGTGCTAAAAAATCATCAAATATCAAGCATCTATGGGTGGATTTCGTTCAAACTTGGTACATACATTAGACATTATTAGTCCCCGTTCGGACGAAGTCCGAAAACAGGGACTTATAATTCGGTCTCTGTCCGTGCGTCTGTGCGTCCATGCGTCCGTCCGGAGTCATATCTCAGAATCCCTTGGACAGATTCTGTTCATTCTTTGCATGCGCCTAGTACTTTATGTGGGACATATGCACATGTAGTGGTTTAGCGATTCGATTCAAAATGGCCGACTGGCAGCCATCTTGTTTTTTGAAAATGTTGTATTTTGGACATGCTTTGTCACTTTTCATTCAAACTTGGTACATAGATTATACATGTTAGGATACATATCCATGACGATTTATTTCAGAATTGGATTAAAGATGGCCGACTGGCAGCCATCTTGTTTTTTAAAAATGTCGTATTTTGGACATGCTTTGTCAGTTTTCATTCAAATTTAGTACATAGATCATACATGTTAGGATACATGTCCCTGATCGTCCGTGAGTTCCTGAGTCTGTCCGTCCGTCCGTGCGTCAGTATGTCCGTGCGTCAGTATGTCCAGAGTCATATTTCAGAATCCTGTGGACCGATTCCGTTCATTCTTTGCATGTGCCTAGTACCTTATGTGGGACATATGCACATGTAGTGGTTTAGCGATTTGATTCAAAATGGCGGACTGGCAGCCATCTTGTTTTTTGAAAATGCTGTATTTTGGACATGCTTTGTCAGTTGTCATTCAAACTTGGTACATAGATGATACATGTTAGGATACATGTCCATGATGATTTATTTCAAAATTGGATCAAAGATGGTCGACTGGCAGGCATCTTGTTTTTGTTTTTGTATACGGTATCTTGGACGTACTCTGTCAGTTTTCATTCAAATTTGGCACATACATGTACTTCATACATGTTAGGATGCATGTCCATGACAATTTGTTTCAAAATCTGGTCAAGGATGGCCGATTGACAGCCATCTGACTTTTTGGCCTTACTACTATATTTCCACAATTTATGTACCATTTTCATTAGTATTTGGCACATACATCATATATATCAGCACAGGGAGTTGGACAAACTTATGTATTTTAATAAATTATTAAATAATAAATTGTTATATAACTTTTCTTTTACACCCCCCCCCCCCCCCCCTCCTGGTATCGATTTCAAGTAATCACTGATCCTTGTTTATACCACTCTTTCCTTTATCTCAACTTTGAAATCGATATAAGGAAGGGGGGGGGTAAAAGAAAAGTTATAATGTTAAAAAATCATATTCCTGACATGGTTATATTCCAGCTATATTTCTATAAACAAAACTATATATCTTAAAATTGATAACTAACGGGGACTGTGCCATGCATGGCTTGTTTTCTGAAGAAATGTATTCATTCATTCATTATTCCAATACATAAAAGTATGATTTGAGGGAGGTATTACACAGCACCACACAAATGAAACACAATATGTACAGAACACAAATATTTTTCTGTTAATGTTTGTTACAGTTGTTTATCTCTTACAGTGTATGTTAAATAAATGTCTGTATGGACTACATTCTAGGTCATGACACACAGTAACATTATTGTTTCGCTTTGTGAATTTCATACAGTATTGTTGATACAGTGCAGTTAAAATGATTTGCATGCTGCCTATCCTGTAGTAAACACACATTGTCATGGAAGCTTGATATGCCTGCATTATTATGTATGCATGTATATGTATATGCACTTTGAGTAATATTAGTCTGTATCAACTCATGATGTTGTTAAATGAACCGCAATCACAAATGGGAGAGATTGTTGGTTACTGTTAAAGCAGGTGATCAGATTACCATGTCTACGGTACTACAATATGTTTTTATATTATGCAGTTGTTCAGTACAATATGATCTCAAAACATCCACATGAAGGTGATTTTTGAACCATTTTTGTTCAGTTACATATGGTTAAAAAAATCCTATGTTATAAAATGGGTACTTAAGATTGTCACAAATTATTATTGCTGATTATTACAAAATTTTGATGAGGTCTATTTTTATGTTCATTTCTGTGTTTTTCAGACAATTTTTCTCCAAAAAATATTTTGTACTGGTTAAAAAAAACAAAGTTGATAATTATGAGGTACTTTTCAAACAAAATATTGCAATCAATTTTTTGTGTCTATTTCAGAGACAAATAAAGCAACAATGACTTGACTGTATAGAAAACATTTAATGTTAACAATCTGTAATTGTTTTTTCTATACATGTATTGTGCGCCCTCCATCATCATTTTTAGCTGATTATATTGTTATCTATGCTTGTCTGATGACATTTTAAAAAAAAAATACAACACTTTATTGAGTTTTATACTTTCTATTCATGTGTCTACAGGGTGTATGTTTAATATTGCTACTTTATTATGCCCACATTTTCACCAATTTTTTTGCAAGAATCAAAGCTTTATGAACCAATTACAATTGTATAAAGGAAAATAAATGTTTACAACCTGAATTAACCATTGCAAAATTGTGAAGCCACAAAAATTATACATGACTGAAAAAATTCTAGTTTTTTATTGCTGATTCAATCATCCAATTATTTATGAAGTGATATATCTCAAAACTAATGAACAAATTTAATAAACATACCAGTACATTGCTCATTCCCCTATTCTATTTTTGACAGACATAAGCATGAAATATTTAATATAAAAAATTAATAGGTATCCATCACTGTTGGATGATATTTTCATTGCTGCAAAACTTTGGATCTGATTTATCACAGATTTAAATTTTTACTGATTTTAGATGATGACGATGATGATATGGAAGCGCCCCCAGTGGCAATTACTCCTGAACCAACTGAAGAAGTAGTTCCAGAAGAAGAAGAAAAAGAAGGTGAGTTGATTATACTTGTAGCTTTTATGCAAGTTCATATTCATAAAATACATCAAAATAATTTTTATTTTTGTTAAATTATTGATTGAACTATTTGTCCATCCATTCATCCATCCATCCATCCATCCATCCATCCATCCATCCATCCATCCATTCCTGATGCACGTCATTTTCTTTTCTATTCAAAATGGCTGACTGGTGGTCATTTTGTTTTAATGAATGCAGTACCAGATCATATTTTAATTGTATAAGTGCATCATACGTGATGTCACACATACATTTTGTATGCAAGTGTATTTGGTTGACTATCAGATTTTATTGACTCCCGTATGGTTAGTGTGTTAGTATGTGTGTGTGTGTGTGTGTGTGTGTGTGTGTGTGTGTGTGTGTGTGTGTGTGTGTATGTATGTATATGTCCATCTGTTCCACTGATATCTCAAGACCCATACACATCAATTTTTGATGAAACTTGGTGCATAGATGATCTGGTCCAATGTGCATATTTGATTAGGTGTTGGTACCTAATTTGCATGATAATTAGCTCATTTTTAGCTGTTCTACAATATCTAAGGAATCACTTATTGGATTTTGATGAAACTTGGTACATAGATGCTCTGAACCTATGTGCAGATTTGATTAGTTTTGGGTAAAAATTTGTGTTTATTATTTACCTAATTTGCATGATAATTAGCTAATTTTAAGCTGTTCCATTACTGTTCCACTGATATCTAGACAACCACTCATTGGTTTTTGATGAAACTTGGTTCATAGATGCTCTGAAATAATGCTAGTTTTAGTTTTGGGTGAAAATCTATGCATAATAATTACCAAATTTCACACTGATATCTAAAGTAAAAATTATTCTGTTTTTTGGTATAAAGATGCTCTAGGAGAATGTACAAATCTGATTAGTTTTGGGTTAAAATCTGTTCATATCAATTACATGTAACGACTAATTGGCACATAATTCTTAATTTTCTGGTTCTGATCACATTTCAATGAAACTTTGTACATAGATGGTCTTTTACATTGCGCAGACCTTATTAGTTTTACACTAAAATCTGTTCATTTTAATTTCCTGATTTGCATAAATAATAACTTTTCAGCTTTACAATCAATATCTCAAGTACAAGTAATTTCAAATTATTATTACTGTGTCTCTCAGCACACAGTAGTCCTTTCTAAGCTTTCTTTGATTTTGTTTTTCAGATCGCATTTTAAATGGCCAGCTGATGGCCATTTTGTCATTGCCATTTATAGTTTAATGTGTCTATGTCGTCACTGATCATTGCCATTTATAGTTCAATGTGGCTATGTCGTCACTTATCATTGCCATTTACAGTTCAATGTGGCTATGTCGTCACTGACATTGCCATTTATAGTTCAATTTACCTAGTAGGTCATCACTGACCATTGCCATTTACAGAACTTTCAATGTACCTAGGTCATCACTGACCATTGCAATTTATAGTTCAATTTACCTAGTAGGTCATCACTGACCATTGCCATTTACAGAACTTTCAATGTACCTAGGTCATCACTGACCATTGCAATTTATAGTTCAATTTACCTAGGTCATCACTGACCATTGCCATTTACAGTTCAATGTACCTAGGTCATCACTGACCATTGCCATTTGCAGTTCAATGTACCTACATGTAGGTCATCACTGACCATTGGCATTTGCAGTTCAATGTACATAGGTCATCACTGACCATTGGCATTTGCAGTTCAATGTACCTATGTCATCACTGACCATTGCCATTTACAGTTCAATGTAGCTATGTCCTCACTAACCATTGCCATTTGCAGTTCAATGTACTTAGGTCATCACTGACCATTGCCATTTACAGTTCAATGTACCTAGGTCATCACTGACCATTGCCTTTTGCAGTTCAATGTACCTAGGTCATCACTGACCATTGCCATTTACAGTTGCACGTAGCTATGTCATCACTGACCATTGCCATTTGCAGTTCAATGTAGCTATGTCCTCACTGACCATTGCCTTTTGCAGTTCAATGTACCTAGGTCATCACTGACCATTGCCTTTTGCAGTTCAATGTACCTAGGTCATCATTGACCATTGCCATTTACAGTTTCCTGTAGCTATGTCCTCACTGACCATTGCCATTTACAGTTCAATGTAGCTATGTCATCACTGACCATTGCCATTTGCAGTTCAATGTAGCTATGTCCTCACTGACCATTGCCTTTTGCAGTTCAATGTACCTAGGTCATCACTGACCATTGCCTTTTGCAGTTCAATGTACCTAGGTCATCATTGACCATTGCCATTTACAGTTTCATGTAGCTATGTCCTCACTGACCATTGCAATTTACAGTTCAATGTAGCTCGGTCATCACTGACCATTGACATTTGCAGTTCAATGTACCTAGGTCATCACTGACCATTGGCATTTGCAGTTCAATGTACCTAAGTCATTACTGACCATTGCCATTTACAGTTCAATGTAGCTATGTCGTCACTGACCATTGCCATTTGCAGTTCAATGTACCTAAGTCATCACTGACCATTGCCTTTTGCAGTTCAATGTACCTAGGTCATCACTGACCATTGCCTTTTGCAGTTCAATGTACCTAGGTCCTCACTGACCATTGCCATTTGCAGTTCAATGTACCTAGATCATCACTGACCATTGGCATTTGCAGTTCAATGTACCTATGTCATCACTGACCATTGCCATTTGCAGTTCAATGTAGCTATGTCCTCACTGACCATTGCCATTTACAGTTAAATGTACCTATGTCATCACTGACCATTGCCATTTGCAGTTCAATGTACCTATGTCATCACTGACCATCGCCATTTGCAGTTCAATGTACCTATGTCATCACTGACCATTGCCATTTACAGTTCAATGTACCTATGTCATCACTGACCATCGCCATTTACAGTTCAATGTAGCTATGTCATCACTGACCATTGCCATTTGCAGTTCAATGTACCTATGTCATCATTGACCATTGCCATTTACAGTTCAATGTAGCTATGTCCTCACTAACCATTGCCATTTGCAGTTCAATGTACCTATGTCATCACTGACCATTGCCATTTACATTTCCATATAGCTATGTCTTCACTGACCATTGACATTTGCAGTTAAATGTACCTAGGTCGTCACTGACCATTGCCATTTACAGTTGCATGTAGCTATGTCATCACTGACCATTGCCATTTGCAGTTCAATGTAGCTATGTCCTCACTGACCACCGCCATTTACAGTTCAATGTACCTATGTCATCACTGACCATTGCCATTTACATTTCCATGTAGCTATGTCTTCACTGACCATTGACATTTGCAGTTAAATGTACCTAGGTCGTCACTGACCATTGCCATTTACAGTTGCATGTAGCTATGTCATCACTGACCATTGCCATTTGCAGTTCAATGTAGCTATGTCCTCACTGACCACCGCCATTTACAGTTCAATGTACCTATGTCATCACTGACCATTGCCATTTGCAGTTCAATGTAGCTATGTCCTCACTGACCATTGCCATTTGCAGTTCAATGTACCTAGATCATCACTGACCATTGCCATTTACAGTTCTATGTACATATGTCATCACTGACCATTGCCATTTGCAGTTCAATGTACCTAGGTCATCACTGACCATTGGCATTTGCAGTTCAATGTACCTAGGTCATCACTGACCATTGGCATTTGCAGTTCAATGTACCTAGGTCATCACTGACCATTGGCATTTGCAGTTCAATGTACCTAGGTCATCACTGACTATTGGCATTTGCAGTTCAATGTACCTATGTCATCACTGACCATTGCCATTTGCAGTTCAATGTAGCTATGTCCTCACTGACCATTGCCATTTGCAGTTCAATGTACCTAGGTCATCACTGACCATTGCCATTTACAGTTCAATGTAGCTCGGTCATCACTGACCATTGCCTTTTGCAGTTCAATGTAGCTCGGTCATCACTGACCATTGCCATTTACAGTTCAATGTAGCTATGTCGTCACTGACCATTGACATTTGCAGTTAAATGTACCTAGGTCGTCACTGACCATTGCCATTTACAGTTGCATGTAGCTATGTCATCACTGACCATTGCCATTTGCAGTTCAATGTAGCTATGTCCTCACTGACCATCGCCATTTACAGTTCAATGTACCTATTTCATCACTGACCATTGCCATTTGCAGTTCAATGTAGCTATGTCCTCACTGACCATTGCCATTTGCAGTTCAATGTACCTAGGTCATCACTGATCATTGGCATTTGCAGTTCAATGTACCTAGGTCATCACTGACCATTGGCATTTGCAGTTCAATGTACCAAGGTCATCACTGACCATTGGCATTTGCAGTTCAATGTACCTATGTCATCACTGACCATTGCCATTTGCAGTTCAATGTAGCTATGTCCTCACTGACCATTGCCATTTACAGTTCAATGTACCTATGTCATCACTGACCATTGCCATTTGCAGTTCAATGTACCTATGTCATCACTGACCATTGCCATTTGCAGTTCAATGTACCTATGTCCTCACTGACCATTGCCATTTGCAGTTCAATGTAGCTATGTCGTCACTGACCATTGCCATTTGCAGTTCAATGTACCTATGTCATCACTGACCATTGCCATTTACATTTCCATGTAGCTATGTCTTCACTGACCATTGACATTTGCAGTTAAATGTACCTAGGTCGTCACTGACCATTGCCATTTACAGTTGCATGTAGCTATGTCATCACTGACCATTGCCATTTGCAGTTCAATGTAGCTATGTCCTCACTGACCATCGCCATTTACAGTTCAATGTACCTATGTCATCACTGACATTGCCATTTGCAGTTCAATGTAGCTATGTCCTCACTGACCATTGCCATTTGCAGTTCAATGTACCTAGATCATCACTGACCATTGCCATTTACAGTTCTATGTACATAGGTCATCACTGACCATTGCCATTTGCAGTTCAATGTACCTAGGTCATCACTGACCATTGGCATTTGCAGTTCAATGTACCTAGGTCATCACTGACCATTGGCATTTACAGTTCAATGTACCTATGTCATCACTGACCATTGCCATTTGCAGTTCAATGTACCTATGTCATCACTGACCATTGCCATTTACAGTTCAATGTAGCTATGTCGTCACTGACCATTGCCATTTGCAGTTCAATGTACCTATGTCATCACTGACCATTGCCATTTACATTTCCATGTAGCTATGTCTTCACTGACCATTGACATTTGCAGTTAAATGTACCTAGGTCGTCACTGACCATTGCCATTTACAGTTGCATGTAGCTATGTCCTCACTGACCATCGCCATTTGCAGTTCAATGTAGCTATGTCCTCACTGACCATCGCCATTTATAGTTCAATGTACCTATGTCATCACTGACCATTGCCATTTGCAGTTCAATGTAGCTATGTCCTCACTGACCATTGCCATTTGCAGTTCAATGTACCTAGATCATCACTGACCATTGCCATTTACAGTTCAATGTACATAGGTCATCACTGACCATTGCCATTTGCAGTTTAATGTACCTAGGTCATCACTGACCATTGGCATTTGCAGTTCAATGTACCTAGGTCATCACTGACCATTGCCATTTGCAGTTCAATGTAGCTATGTCCTCACTGACCATTGCCATTTGCAGTTCAATGTACCTAGGTCATCACTGACCATTGCCATTTACAGTTCAATGTAGCTCGGTCATCCATGTAGCTATGTCCTCACTGACCATTGTCATTTGCAGTTCAATGTACCTATATTTGTATATGTCGTCACTGACCATTGCCATTAACATGTTTGCAAATTATTGTTACAAATACAAATCTCATAATATTTCTAGTTTTTCGAGAACTTACTGAGGAGGAGAAGAAGCAGATCATTGGCAGCGAGGAGTTTGTCAAATTTTTTGATCGAACAAGCCGTGTAGTTGAACGTGCATTGTCTGAAGAAATTGACTTATTCACCGACTATACTGGTGGTGATGATCTTGATAAGGAAAAGTAAGTGTGAATTAAATTAATGTTTGTTTGTGAGGATAGATGGACGTGTTTCAGGGTTTCCTGATAGTATTGGCTATTTGAAAAAAAACTATGGGGTGTACATATTTGTACATTTCTTAATACCGTACTTAATACCCAGAGTCCTCAACTCATAAAATCAGGATTTTTTAGGGGTGGGCGCTTACCCAAGCACCCCCTTGGTAAAAGAGTGCAACTGACAATTTTAATTCACCATGTGACAGATTGAGGGGGATATTACGTCTGAAAGTTGGAGGGAAAATAAAATTACGAAATTAGGTGCTTCGTCATTGACTCTTACACTGAAGAAACAGAAATGGTAAAATATGCACATTTTATTACAATATTAATACGTACCACCCGAATTTACAAGATTAAAACTATTTGAGTCTGTTGGAACACAGTCAAAATCTTCATCATTATCCCCACTGATGAATGTGTCGGATCGTACGCAAACTCTCGATAAAAAGCACTTTCCGCCATGATGTATTTGCATTTGACCTGCATCAACGTCCTTTGACCTAATGGGTCAAGTCTGTTATTATCCTGTCAAAATGCTGTGTAGTACCGACGCAATTTTTCAGAAATTCCTGAAGACTCTCGGAAGTGAATTATCGATGTTGAAGTACGATCTCCAATACGATCTGCCGATATCCACGCTGTATCATGATATAAAAACGATTACCAATATTTGTTAAGCAATGATCAAAGACCAAATTTTAAATTAGTGGCATTTTGAAGGGGTGGGCGCTTTGCCAAATGTGACCCTGAATATAAAAATTGCACAAAAGTGGGGGGTGGGCGCTTGACCGGGCATGGCCGCTAACGCGGTCGAGTATGGTATTTGTTTAAATCCACATGGTCACTTAGGGTTTAACCCTATAAATTGTTTTAAGTTAACTCAGTTTGATTTGATGCACCTTTCGCTCAGCAAAATATAAAGATTTTGTAGTTTTGATTTGTCTGCATTTTTATACCTTGCCCATATTAATGGTGAAGGGAAAGGTGTATATGGGTAAAATGCCTAATTATTCCCTGACCTCTGTGCATTTGTGCATCTGTCCATGCGTGCGTGTGTGTGTGCGCCCGAACCTATATCTTAGACATGCCTGGCCCTATTACATTCAAACTTCACATATACATCATAAATAATATTATACATATGCACATCAATTTGTTTTCCAATCTGATTCAAGATGGCTGAATGGCAGCCATTCTTCTACTGAAAAATCACCAAAATCAAGCATTTTTCAACTGTTTACAGATGAATTTTGTTCAAACTTGGTACATAGATTGGACATTACGGTACCATCGTCAGTGCCAGGGTTTGACGCCCGAAACTGTTTGAAATTTCGACCACCGGTCATCGACGAACACTACCAGAAAAGATAGTATTGAAAGAAGGGCTTGCCTTGACACTTTTCCTGCGATAATATTTTTTAGGAGTTCTTAGGAATTTTTGTAGTAGATGCTCAAAATCTTGTTCTTGTTACAATTGCTAATTATGAAAACATGTGAAATCTGTGAAATCAAATGTTCCTCTGTTAAATTTCCGGTTGTGAAATGTGTATTTTTACCTTTCACACTTAAACAAACCAAGTGCGCATGTGTGATGGCTGTAGTTTCATAATTCGCATATATTTTATGGTTACATTAAAAATCAGCGAGGTTATATCATATTCCGTTAACTCGTTACTTGTGTAAACAATTGCAAACTATCATGATTAACTTATGTTAAAATAAAAGGAAATAAGCCAGTTAAGAGGCTTAAGTGGCCACTTGAGAGACGCCGCAGCTCCTTTCGTTAGTACCTTCCATGGATGGAAGCTCAGTATTCTAATTTGAGGGCGACTTCATTTGACTGATAGACTTTGTCCCAACCTGTTTATATACCATGTCGGCCTTTAATACTTGTGATTTTGTGACTCTGTCATAGATAGATGACCATCGGCCATTTAGTTGTAAAAATACAACAAGTATTTTGACATGTTCAAAAACAGATCTAGGGCATGTGTTGCTCAATTTTCTTGGTTGAAGGACTGACCATTGTGGGTAGTTGATGCTGGTCAATTCAAGATGACCGACTGGTGGACAATTTGTTGTTGAGGAATTTAATTTTACCTCTCATATTCGCACACAAGAGAGGCAATGATTTTGGTGTGTTTGTGTCTGTCTGTCTGTGTAAGCAAAATCTCAAAAATTTCTGAGTGAATTTCTATCATTGTAGTACATAGTACATTTAGGCTTCTGAAGAAAGGCTGATTGTTGACCATTTTTAGTTGTAAAAAATGTTTAGTTGTACTGAATAAGATCTTAGGCATGTGTTGTTTGATATGTTCATGCATTTGTTTTATGATCTGGTTCAAGATGGCCGAATGTCAGCAATTTGAAGACCAATGATCACACTTGGTGCTGGATTCTTGTCAACTTGTTGGCTTGAATCAGGCTATTTCGTAATGTAACTTCATCAAAATATTTGCTGGCGCCTGGCGCCTTTTGCTGTTTTTTTCATTGACTTTCTTGATGAGCATTCATACAAACAAGAACACTAACCACTTCTTTCACAGATTCACTCTTTTGTATTTGTAGAAATGTTTTTGTCTTCAATATGGTCATAATCTA
This sequence comes from Saccoglossus kowalevskii, assembly GCF_978046115.1. NCBI lineage: Eukaryota > Metazoa > Hemichordata > Enteropneusta > Harrimaniidae > Saccoglossus > Saccoglossus kowalevskii. Next base: position 30,740,305 of record NC_140661.1, on the reverse strand, counting down.
GCAATATTACAATTTCAACATGTAATTTGGCTGACTTCAATAGAATCTTCAACTTGTACTACCAGTACACCATGCAATACTTATTTTGTAAATCTTTGATATTACTGAACACTTCAAATACATGACTCATCTTTCTAATATATTTCAGGGAAATGGAAGCTGGTGCCAAGCTAGCTTTGCATCGTCAATTCTATGATGAACGCTGGTCAAAACACCGTGTTATCACTAGTATGGATTGGTCAACACAGGTTAGAAAAAAACTTTCAAATGTCCTGACAGTTGCAGATGTCAAATTTTTAAAACCAATCCTGGCAATTTCACCAATTTGTTTTCTACATACTAATACTTGTATATGCAGGCAGACAAGTGACTATTGCTGATATGAGATACAATAAATCACATTGTGTGACTTGTATGCTATATTGGTTCATTCGGAGATGTAATACATTAGCATGCACACACTGCATATAATTGACATATGATTGTCACAGAAATGTTAGCAGTTGAACTAATTTTTTGGAACAATATAATATTTAATATAATATTATTTAGAAAAGATATCTAATTCTGTTGATTATTAATGAAGTCAAGTATTTTGTGTTGTAACACACACATACTGTCTTGTTTTCTTTAATACATCAAAGCTATCTCAAGATCATCCTACAATATCAGATTAATTGAACAAGTGTAGTGATTTCCATTTAATCTGAACCTTTAGCAAGGACAAATATAAATTACTGAGTTTAATAAATCCTGTATTGTAGGGTCACAAACTTAATATCCAATTTATCCCATTATCAATATAAATTACTGAGTTTAATAAATCCTGTATTGTAGGGTCACAAACTTAATATCCAATTTATCCCATTATCAATATAAATTACTGAGTTTAATAAATCCTGTATTGTAGGGTCACAAACTTAATATCCAATTTATCCCATTATCAATATAAATTACTGAGTTTAATAAATCCTGTATTGTAGGGTCACAAACTTAATATCCAATTTATCCCATTATCAATATAAATTACTGAGTTTAATAAATCCTGTATTGTAGGGTCACAAACTTAATATCCAATTTATCCCATTATCAATTTTGCAAATTTTTAAGCTCTAAAAAACACAGCGATCAGCTTTTGGGAACACATTTTAGACACTGTTTAACGTTGTGGCTAATTTGCATAAAAGATCAATGTTCACAAACACAGATTACTGTCAGTCAACCATATTGTGAATACAAAATATTATAATTGTAGTTTTTTTTTTGAGCCATCACTATATTTATGGTTTCAGAGATGCATTGATAACATAATCAAAATATGCTCTAATATGACTTTCACAATGCTTAAAAAATTGCTACTAGACATGGGTAAAACAAATTTAAATTTCATGTCAATTCATGGTATGAAGTCTTTAAGAAAAGTACTTTTTTTCTTCCTTATTATTATCACTTAGTATCCTGAGTTACTGATGGCATCATACAACAGTAATGAAGAAGCTCCTCATGAACCAGATGGTGTTGCCTTAATATGGAACATGAAATATAAGAAAAATACTCCTGAATACATCTTTCACTGCCAGGTATGTTATGTCTCTCCTTTAATTAATTTCTTTAATTAAGTATTGTCTGGTGTTAGAATAATTACGTAATTTGTATGTAACCAACCAGATGGCTCTCAGCACATGTAATACAAGTATGTACATGTATATCACATGGCAACTTATATTCCCTCAACAATTACGTGCTTAGCTCAATCACTAGTCTAGAGTGACCATTCCAGGACCTGACTGATCTGAGGAATGAAGTTTCATTCCTGAGTCTAGCCACTAGGAAAAAATGTCTTATTTGAAATTAGTACCATGGTAATGAAATACAATAGTGCATGGCCTTGTTGTCAGAACAACCCCCTCTGACATATCAGGGAGGTTCTGTCAAAATCACCTGGTGGTTCTTGCAAAAATGTCTGGTTGTACTGGCTGAACCACTTCAGTTGAACTCCACTCATGACAATAGTGTGACTGATAAACAAAAATGTCTGGTTGTACTGGCTGAACCACTTCAGTTGAACTCCACTCATGACAATAGTGTGACTGATAAGCAAAAATGTCTGGTTGTACTGGCTGAACCACTTCAGTTGAACTCCACTCATGACAATAGTGTGACTGATAAACAAAAATGTCTGGTTGTACTGGCTGAACCACTTCAGTTGAACTCCACTCATGACAATAGTGTGACTGATAAGCAAAAATGTCTGGTTGTACTGGCTGAACCACTTCAGTTGAACTCCACTCATGACAATAGTGTGACTGATAAACAAAAATGTCTGGTTGTACTGGCTGAACCACTTCAGTTGAACTCCACTCATGACAATAGTGTGACTGATAAACAAAAATGTCTGGTTGTACTGGCTGAACCACTTCAGTTGAACTCCACTCATGACAATAGTGTGACTGATAAACAAAAATGTCTGGTTGTACTGGCTGAACCACTTCAGTTGAACTCCACTCATGACAATAGTGTGACTGATAAACAAAAATGTCTGGTTGTACTGGCTGAACCACTTCAGTTGAACTCCACTCATGACAATAGTGTGACTGATAAACAAAAATGTCTGGTTGTACTGGCTGAACCACTTCAGTTGAACTCCACTCATGACAATAGTGTGACTGATAAACAAAAATGTCTGGTTGTACTGGCTGAACCACTTCAGTTGAACTCCACTCATGACAATAGTGTGACTGATAAACAAAAATGTCTGGTTGTACTGGCTGAACCACTTCAGTTGAACTCCACTCATGACAATAGTGTGACTGATAAACAAAAATGTCTGGTTGTACTGGCTGAACCACTTCAGTTGAACTCCACTCATGACAATAGTGTGACTGATAAACAAAAATGTCTGGTTGTACTGGCTGAACCACTTCAGTTGAACTCCACTCATGACAATAGTGTGACTGATAAACAAAAATGTCTGGTTGTACTGGCTGAACCACTTCAGTTGAACTCCACTCATGACAATAGTGTGACTGATAAACAAAAATGTCTGGTTGTACTGGCTGAACCACTTCAGTTGAACTCCACTCATGACAATAGTGTGACTGATAAACAAAAATTAATATTGTTAAAGTTGTATTGGCAGCAAAATTTCATTTTGGAGACCTTTACAGGAGAACACTTATGGTATTCAAAACATACCTTCATAATACAATATTTGATGTGAATTTCTTGACTGAGATGCACACCACAAACCCTTAGACAAACACTAGCATGGTACATGTACATGCACTACTGTATTCACTGTTACATGTATCTACATGTAAGATTTTAATAATATACATGTAATGTTCAATTTTTGAATCAGATCAATTTTTAACTTGTTTTTTTTTTCTGCTGCTTTCATAAACCTGTTTTCACATTCAATTTCAGTCTGCTGTCATGTCATCTGTATTTGCCAGATTTCATCCCAATCTCATTGTCGGTGGAACATACTCTGGTCAAATAGTTCTGTGGGACAACCGAAGTAACAAACGTACACCGGTACAAAGAACTCCATTATCTGCTGCTGCACATACAGTAAGTGTTCACTTCTATTCATGAGTACATCTGCTTCAAAAACTACTCAAAAACCTATTGAATATTCCCCCTACATAGATTAACTGCATACTTACTTATTCTATAAATTAGTATTTAACTGCTACCGGATTCGGCTGATACCCCGCCCTGGGCGATGTTATGGAGGATTCGATTTTTTTAAAGAAAAATGTGGACCAAAAGATTGCCCAGGCGATGTTTTGGCAGATATTACGAAGCCCATATTGTCTGGAAAAATAACCTTGCGTTGATAAAAATAGTCTCAGAAAATGTTTAGAAAAAATAATGTTTCGCGTTGACCAAAAATAATCATGCAAAGTATAAATTCAAAGTGTTTTAATACATTGGCGAGAGGTCGCATTTTACGTGAACAAGAACATGCACTAAGAAGGAAAGGCAAGCCAAAGTCGAAACAGGGTGTATCATGGACTTGGTACAACATGCGCTGCGACAAATGACTGATCGTCGACATCATTTTGGGGCACAATTGAACTTCAAGTACGTTGCGAAACTTGCTACGCGCCGATGCTGACATCAAGTGTGTGTTGACCGATGTTTGACCCCAAGTCACGCACTGAACTGGCGCGTTACCTTAGCAACCTTTTTTTTTCGTGGTCCGCGCGTCGTTCTAGTGAAATTATTATATCCGACGGTACTGTAATTACGCAACTTGTATGCAACTCTGTACTGGCTTTGAAAATATCAACGTCGTTTACTTAGTTCACTGCTTTTCTAATTACGCAAATTTGTTTACAATATTGCATGGGCTCTAAATATTTCAACTGTGTAATGTATTGCTTTCATGATAAATACGCAAAGTCATTTTTTAATATTGTTAGGGCACTGACCCGGGGTATTGGGTCTGTGAATATTTCAATATTACCGACTTGATAATGCGTTGAATTCGTAATAATTACGCAAACATAAACATGGGCGCATTTAAATCATTGAAAATGTTAGTAGCCAGGTGTCTACGGAAAGTCGAGAAAATATTTTAAATACTTGTGATTCATCGATGTTCCAATGGTGAATTATTTTATTCGAAATGAAGTGAACATGTAATATAAACCATACTATGCGTCAAGTTAAATTTTACTATAATATAATATAATAAACTCTGGACAGCGCACTTCGATCACAATATTCACGTACATTAGGCTGAACTCTAATAAACACGTGCGGCATTGGGCAATGACCTCGAGAGTTCACGCACTGATATTTAAAATCGGGCCATCCAACTTGACGCAAATCAATATAGTTACTTGTCATTTGTTAAAAAAATCTTTCAACTCTCACAAATACCATGAACTCAAAGAGTTAACTGGGGGTTAACTGAAAGGGAACGTCTTTTTTGGACAAAAAACACGTCAATACAAGATTATGTGTGCAAGGTTAGACTGTGTTTTTTTAATAATCATGTCGCATGTGAAACGCAGGAGACATTTTAGTTCGCCCATTTCTTGTTTACCGATTTTGAACTTTTTGTCTCGAATGCGATACAGACAAAGATTAAACATTACTGATAACAACCAAGAGGCTCGAATCAGGAAGGCTTGTATATTTTAAACTTCGTAAATAACATTCTTTATTCGAGTCTAATAAACGTAAGTGAAATGTATTTTAACGAGTAATAATACGCAACAACAATTCGTATACAGCATTGGTTTTATTGGAGTTTTATGCTTTTCGACTTCACAGTGAATTATTTTTAGCGTCATATTTGAAATAGCGCGCTCGATATAAGGTGTCGAACAGGAAAATTGGGTCTGTAAAAATGTTTGTAGGTTCAGTCAGGCAATGTGTGGACCAAAACATCGCCCACTATTTGAAACATCGCCCATGGGCGGGGTTTAGGATGGGCAGGGTATCAGCCGAATCCGGTATTTTGTAACAGGTGTTATTGCTTTGATATAATATATATAGGTACTACATGTGGACCTCTCTCAGATTTGTTCATTTTGTAATGATATCTTTAATTCCCTAATTTTGATGAATATTTTTGTAATTTTTGGTAAAAAGTGATATTTTCGACTTCTTTTTAAAAAGCGCGAGGCCAATTGCTTTGATATTACATATATAGGTACTACACATGGACCACTCTCAAATTTGTTCATTTTGTAATAATATCTTTAATTCTCTAATTTTGGTGAATATTTGTGTCATTTTTGGTAAAAAGTGATATTTTCGACTTCTTGTTAAAAAATGCAAGGCCAACTGCTTTGATATTTATATAGGTACTACATGTGGTTCTAACTCAGATTTGTTCATTTCATGATGATATCTTCAATTCTCTAATTTTGATGAATATTTTTGTAATTTTTGGTAAAAAGTGACATTTTCCACTTCTTGTTGAAAACCGCAAGTCTGATTGTTTTGATACTATACAAAGTCATTTTGTTAATTTTCTAATGATATCTTCTGTTCTTTATTTGAAATGTGCATTGCTAACAGCGGAGCTATCTCAGCCGAGAGGCTGCTTGTTTGCCCAGTCTGATACACATTTGTAAACCTACCAATAAAATCTTTACAGAAATCAAGATGTCAGAAAATCAATATAAGCACTCCTATGAACTGGGTGACAAACTTTGATCAAGATCTGAAGCTAATAGAAAATCTGTTTAGTTCAAAGTTATCAAATCAAAAACAATACATAAAAAATACATTAAAAGCAAAACATTTCATCCACATTTTAAAAAGAAAATTATTCTAAAATATATGTACTCTGTATTTGACAAACAGTTCATTTGACAAATGAAAACTCACAGGAATATGTTTCAGCTATTAGAACAGAATGATAAAGTTTTTATAATAATAGTTTAAAAACGCACTTCAACAGGAGGCAACAGTACTGTTGACTTCCCCCTCCACTGGACACGAACTAACTGTTTAAGTTGATTTGCATACAAAGCAGAGCTTGCAACATGATAGCTATTCATAAAGGGTGTTTTTTTTTTACTTTTCATATAATACATAGTCACACAATGAGGCAGTTCATATTTGTCTCAGTGAATCATTATTTTTTGACAGACACCTGTACAAAATACTTGGCCAAAAGCCAGCTAAGATTTTCTGTTCTCTTGCATGTTTTATGAATCTATTCACATCTAAATGCAGCACTTTTTTTCTGCGATGAGGCATTTGCTTTAATACTATAATATCTGAATTACTTTGAATAAAGCTGGAAATTATGTCCCTTAAAATAATTAAACAAATTAGGCACCAATGTTTTTGTAAGATATTTACATCTTTTAAGGACATTCAGTAGACTGATTCCCCACTGTTGTTTCAACCTCAAAACTTGTTTGTATTCAAAATTAATTATGACAATGCATATTTATATTGAAACAAACTATGATAAAGGGAATTATATTATATAACAAAGGGCAAGGTCACCAGAGTTCAACTATGTTTTTTGTGTGTGATTCAATTTAATTCTGCTTACTGTCAATTTTGATGAAAAGCGCTAAATCACTCTTGTTACATGTCAGCAGCTGTTTTCTCTTCCATGACCTGGACGGTTTTGATTAAAGTTGGTCTGATGTACATATTGGGTTAGAGGTGTATGCTTTTTTGTTTTTCTGTGATTCAAACAAATTTCGCCGACTAGTGACCATTAGTTTTTTTTACATACATGTATTTTCCTTTTTCTCAATTACATCAGCACCATTTTTTTGTGATTCAATTTAATTTGGCTGACCAATGGTCAATTTTAATGAGAAGTACTAAATCACCATTGTTAGGTATTACATTTGCATTGTCCCAGACTTATTTTGCATAATACCGGGGTAGTTCATAAGTTTTCAGCTTTTCCAGCAATATCTCAAGTTCTAATCACATTTCACTGAAATTTGGTACCGGTACATTGATGGTTTGTGACATCACGCAGACAATCTGTGCATATTAAAGGAAAGGTCAATCCTGTCAATATTGTTGGCCACATAGCAGCAGTTGTGTACACTTATTTAAATAATGAAAAAAAAAATTGCAAAAAAAAAAAATTAATATAGTTATAATCCCATATATTTTGCCATATGGTCGCCGCCATCTTAGCAATTTTCAAGCGCCCTCTATTGGGTCAGGCGAGAATGCGAGCGGAATTCGTTCATGCACTGTGACGTCAAAGGCTAGGTTAATTAGTGTCCAACTTAGGGGGTTATAATGAGAGAGAAAAATAATCACTTAGAGAGTCATAATTCATTGCGCTACTTTCAAGAGAGTGATGGCTGTCTGCAAATACTATGGATGCTCAAATGACCGCGACCGAAATTCGGGGATGTCTTTTTTCACATTCCCTTGTCCGAAGAAAAAAAGATGTCTACACAAGGAATGGCTAGCTAATATCGGTACAGATTTTAAGCCAAAGTCATACAGCCACAATTATGTTGTGTGTGAAAATCATTTCACAGAAGTTGATTACCAAGGAAATCAGACGATCCTGACACAGCTTGGATATACACAAAAACGACTGAAACCTGATGCAGTCCCCGTTAAGTACATTTGTACTGCGAAAAATGAAAGTAAAGCAGTACTCGACAGACGCAATCGAAGAGCAAAATGTAAGGTAATATTACCAAGAAAACTTTCTAAATTTGTAGATGTTACTTTGTTCGAATGATAGTAAAATCGACACCGTGAATGTAAATGTTGGAAACATTTTTTTTAAAAAGAGCAATGTGCAAATCATGGAAATGTTTGACGTATGTCAGTGTGTTTTTTTCTTTTGCCGGGAAAACAACACTTAAACCCCAGACAACTAATTATTTGGCTGAAACTAAAGTAGTTTCCTGATAGTCTGGTGAGATTTGGTTACACCGGAAGGCGACATTATGTTGTGTTTTGCTTGTTTATGTTGACATGTATGCCGGACTGCTAACAAATGTTTGTAATGTTGGTGTTTATTAGTACCACACTGCCCACTTGCAGGTGATGGAAGGTGTGACTCACCAGTGTACTCCGCCAAGTATGGTACATACACTATCATGGAGCAAGAAAGTGGCAGTATTCTTGACTTTCAAGTGGTCCAAAGTACTGAGACAGGTAGCTCTGTCAGGATGGAAAAAGAAGGGTGCAAGAGATCACTGGAAGTAATGAAGGAAGTTCCTATACCAGTTGCCACACTAGCAACTGACAGGCAAGTGCAGATACGTTCAATGATATCGAAAGAATATCCTGAAATCCAACACCAATTTGATGTATGGCACTTCAGCAAAAGTATTAAATAAAAATTAACCACAGCTGCTAACAAGAAAGGATGTAAAGAATTGCTGCCATAGATAAAAGCTATTACCAACCATCTATGGTGGTCTGCTCGCCATTGTGAAGAGGATCCAGATTTACTTGTTGAAAGATGGAAGTCACTTGTCTACCACACATGTAATCAACACAAATTCCCTGGCATAAAGGTCACAAGTTTCTCACATCCACAAATCTTGGTGTGTGAAGAAAGGAGAAAGAAATGGCTGAAATGGGGAAGCCCAGCACACAAAGCACTGGAAACAGTCAAACTAAACAAGTTGATACTACGCGACTTGAAGTATCTTACTTTGTTTTGCCATACAGGGCAGCTCGAAACATATCACAACATGACGTTAAAGTACTGCCCAAAAAGGCAGGAATTTGACCATGACCAAATGATTGCCAGAACCCAGCTTGCTGCACTGGACCACAACAATAACATTGGCCGTGAACAGCATAGAATAGCAACAGGCAATCTTCAGTGGACTGCGGCATGTCCAAAAGCTACACGACAGTGGATTGTTAGAAAGCAATATGTGGAAAAGTCAAACAAGTGGGCCATGAATATGATGACAGCTACACTGCAAAGAAAAGTTGATGAGGATATGGGGAAATCAGTGTACAAGTACAGCGGTACAACGAATTACCCGAAGAATATTGCACCTGAACCAGCCCCATCCAAAAAGGAACTCATTGACAGCTACTGTTCTCGCTTTCACTGATTGGACAGCCTGGCAACTACATTAAAATAACGAATTTTCACTGAGTTTAAATTTCGCTGATTTGCCATTTCAGGCATATTCAGTGGGTTTTAAATTTACAGTTTTATCATTTAGATAATGTGTCCTATGCTAAATTTTACATATTCATTGGGTTTTAATTTAGCGCATTTTCCAGTCAGCGAAATACTGTAAAAGGATTAATTATTCACTGGGTTTTAATTTTGCTTATTTCGCTGACTGGAAAATGTATTAAATTAAAACCCAGTGAACATGTAAAATTAGCATAGAACACATTATCTAAATGACAAAACCGTGAATTTAAAACCCACTGAATATATCTGAAATGGCAAATCAGCGAAATTTAGACCCAGTGAAAATTAGTCATTTTACAGTAAGCAAAATTAAAACCCAGTGAATAATTAACCCCTTTACAGTATCAGACATTACAACACATTGCATGCCAACACCATTTTTTTCAATATATCTGTGGAGGCTTTCAGCACGTGTTAATTATGTAATTCAAGCATGACTATAATTTTGACATTTTTACATTTTAATTGCCTATGTTGCTACAAAATTTGTAATTTTCAGTTATATAATATTAAAACAGTTGATAATGTCAACATCTCAAGATGTGCAGCTTTAACAGTTTATAAATAATTTGTATGTAACGTGTAAAAACCATGTAATATGTTTTGTTTCACCACACACTTTATTGACAATCTCCTAAGGAGACCAAAACATAGCTCACATAATACAATAAATAATGTTTGTGCTGACACCATACGTCTCTGGAATTGCTATAGAATCAATAGAATAAACTGGGAAGGCTTTTTTGTTAACCATGTGAACGCAAAGTGGTGCTACTATACCATACCAGAGTGAAGACATTCATTCAATCAAGATATTGTGGTGATAGGAATTTATATCAATTTATCATATCTTTATTCACTTGGTAATGGAACTATGGCATTCACAGGGTTAATTATGCAACGGTAACGGTCAAGTCTGTTGCCTGGCACAAAAAAAAAATATCCTGAAGTCCCCTAAACAAAATGATTTTAATTATTTAAAAAATGCTTCTTTATTTCACCAAACAAATCTGAGGAATGATTAAATTGAAAATAAAAATGTTCACAGGAAAATATATTTTGCATAGTTTTTTTCTGTCAAATTTGCACTTCCTGGCTTAAACTTGTCTTTAAACAATAATGGGTAAGATTTTAATTTTTACCCCCCCCCCCCCCCACAAGCTGTACTCTTAGCATATTGCTAAATAGTCATGCTTACACTGGATGTTATTCACAAACAAAAATTTTATAAAAAAAATAGCGTGATACAGTGTGTATATCAAATAGAATTTTCTTTAAAACCAACATAATCTGCTTCTTCTTCTCCTCTTGGGTATTGGGCTCTTATTGAATGCACCACACACGCTGGTATGACTTTACTGACACCTTTACCGATCCGCTTCCAGGAGTGTCCCCAAGCAATAACCTGTCTGTAAGCAGTAAAACGGTACATCCTACAAAGAGAGAAAATAAGGCGTCATTCAAAATTTGGCATAACTGGCAACAAAACCATAATAAAACAATAAGTAAGTAAAACCTGGCCAAAAAGTGGTGAAAATAGTTATAAACATTAAATACACCGTGTACAGCAAAAAAAGAAGATATACTTGTAGACGATCGTTGACACAAATGGCGGCCATCTTTGTGGTTACCGATCGACCGTTCCACCCGGTCGATTGACATACTTACATTTCAACGAAAACGGTCATATACACGCCATTAACTTAACTGTCTATACTAAGTTTTTGTTAGAATGGGAAAATAGAATTGTACATTTAAGCGTAATTTTTACACTGCCGATGAGCGAGACATGTCGGCTGGCGGTGAAGTACCTCGGCAGCTTGAGTAGGTTTGGTCGTGGTGACCTCATTTGGTCATGTCTGTTGCCCAACTTTGTGACAACGATCAACTACTACAAATATATCTAGGGTTTTGCAATTACTAATAGACGAACGAATCAGACTACCGAGACTACAGAAAGTGCCCAAAACAGACACCGGCGAAATCCAGAGCTACAAAACTGCAGCTAAGTCGGTTGCATTCAATAAGTTAACACATCTGGTATTTTTATTGATCTTCTCTAGTATGAATACTCGACATTTATACTGAAAGTAACGACATTTTTACTAAAAGTAATGTGAAATTTGACCTGTCATTAGCAACGGAAAATTAACGGAAGAACGCAAACGTAAACATTGCCAATCAGCGATCAACAAATTCGGATCACACAGATACCACACAAAATGTCTGCTCGAGTTCGAGAGTTCTTTGACAAACAATACAATCAGAGCTGTACCAATTTTTACAATAATAATCAGTGAAAAAGTTTCACCTGTTTGACATACTTGCTCCAAGATTGTAGGTCCTCTTTCTATCCAGTTGGTTTCTTGCGTATGCAGTGTCTAACACTCCACGGTGCATGCAAATGACATTGAAGTCTGGGTGTTGTGTCACACAAGTGTTATTAATTGGGGCCTTGTTCGACAAATATTCCGTTGAACAGCAACAAAGTCGCTCATTTAGCGGCAATGTGGAGTAGTCTGGACATCTTCCGCAAATACACAACTCGGGTCTACTTGTATTGACATCACAAGAAAATGCGAGAAAAGACAACGCTCTTTGAAAATATACAACGTACACTGCAGTACTCCATCAACTTAGTATGGTTAACCCGCAAATGAACCTAGCCTAAAACGTCATAGAAATGCCCGGATGGAGTATGTTAGTGTGTTAATTCGTAGCTATTGTTTGTTGTTTCTTATCTCCATAAACAGCCTGCATGAGCTAATTCGGGAAATGTTTAAAAGTCACCCACAACCACAATAATAATGAGGAAAAATTAACATGGATACAAAGCTGTTGGAAATGGTTATTAAGATCTATACAGCCCACAATTTTTGCCACGTTGACCTACACTTTAATTACCTGATTTGAATAATAATTTGTCAGATTCCTATCAATATCTCAAATCTTTTTTCAATGAATCTTGGTACATGAAAACACTAAGACAATGCAACTAATACGTTTTGGGTTTACCCAATTTGCATAGTGATTTACTTTTCAGCTTTCCATTGATTTCATTAAGAATTACCGTAATAATCTCATTATATTGAAACTTGGTACATGTGTGCCCTGGAACAATACACAGATCTAATTAGTTTAGAGTTGAAATTTATACATAATTATAATTCCCATTTGCATAATAATTTTTTTTCCAAAACCCATTTCAATAAGACTTGATATATAAGTGTCTGAATACAATGCATTAGTTTTGGATTAAAATCGAGCATACTAATTGCTGAATTTGCACAATGTGCACAATCATCAAATTTCATTGAAATTTTGTTCGTACATGCTCTGGGGTAATCCACAGATGTGATTATTAGCCAATTTCTGTAATCTCAAAAAATCAGATTTAAATTAAATTTGTGGTAGAGGTGCTCTGGGATAAATTAGACTGAATACCACGGATGTAAAATCTAAATGTGTTTTCTGCAAGTTTGGTAATCTTCAATAACGGGTTCACATTGTTTTCACGTTGTACATCTTAAATAGCAGACAAATATTATTTGCCAAGCTTATTGTTTTGAAGGCTAATTAGTCCCCGTTCGGACGTAGTCCGAAAACGGGGACTTATGTTTTGCCCTGTGTGCGTCCGTGCGTCCGTCCGTGATCACCTGTATCTCGAACATGCATGGACCGATTAAGCTCAAACTTCACTCATACATCACACATTATATGGGACATACGCACATGCATTTTTTTCATGATCCGATTAACGATAGCCGAATAGCGGCCATTTTAAGGCCGAAAATGCATCAAAATCGCACATTTTCACCATTCCGGACCCGAATATCAGTTATGCATGGACAGATTTTGTTCAAATTTGGTACATACATTAAACATAATAGGACCTTGATGCACGTCATTTTTTTGGGGGGATCGGGTTTAAAATGGCCGACTGGCGGCCATTTTGTTTTAAAGAATTCAGTTCTGGGTCCGTATCTGAGACATGCTTGGATTTATCGAGTTCAAACTTCACACACACAAGGTACATCATGTCACAAATATGTATGAGCATTTGATTCATGATCTCATTAACGATAGCCAAATGGCGACCGCTTTAAGGCCGAAAATGCATTGAAATCGCACATTTTCACCATTTCGGACCCGGATCTCAGTTATGCATGGACGGATTTCGTTCAAATTTGGTACATACATTAAACATAATAGGACCTTGATGCACGTCTTTTTTTTTTTTTCCGGATCAAGTTCGAAATGGCCGACTGGTGGCCATTTTGTTTTAAAGAATTCAGTTCTGGATCCGTATTCGAGACATGTCTGGATTGATCAAGTTCAAACTTCACACACACAAGGTACATCATGTCACAAATATGTATGTGCATTTGTTTCATGATCTCATTAACGATAGCCAAATGGAGCGCTTTAAGGCTGAAAATGCATTGAAATCACTCGTTTTCACCATTCCAGACCCGGATCTCAGTTATGCATGGACGGATTTTGTTCAAATTTGGTACATACATTAAACATAATAGCACCTTGATGCACGTCTTTTTTTTTTTTTCGGATCAAGTTCGAAATGGCCGACTGACGGCCATTTTGTTAAAGAATTCAGTTCTGGATCCGTATCCAAGACATGTCTGGATTGATCAAGTTCAATCTTCACACACACATGGTACATCATGTCACAAATATGTATGTGCATTTGTTTCATTAACGATAGCCAAATAGAGCGCTTTAAGGCTGAAAATGCATTGAAATCACTCATTTTCACCATTCCGGACCCGGATCTCAGTTATGCATGGACGGATTTTGTTCAAATTTGGTACATATATTAAACATAATAGGACCTTGATGCACGTCTTTTGTTTTTTCGGATCAAGTTCGAAATGGCCGACTGGCAGCCATTTTGTTAAAGAATTCAGTTCTGGATCCGTATCCAAGACATGTCTGGATTGATCAAGTTCAAACTTCACACATACATGGTACATCATGTCACAAATAGATATGTGCATTTGTTTCATGATCCGCTTAACAATAGCTGAATGATGGCCAATTTAAGGCCGAACATGCATCAAAATCACGTATTTTCACAATTCCAGAACCGGATCTCAGTCATGCATGGATGGATTTTGTTCAGATTTAGTACAATGTGTTGTACATATGCAGGTGCATTTCGGTCATGATCTGCTTTGAATGTATATGTCACTCAAATATGCATGTTTAAATTTCAGTAAAATAAATAAAAATATTACAGTTAATTTGCTAAAATCAGAATAAGCACCCAAATCAAGTAACAATCTACATTCCCATGATGTACTGTATCATTGGGAGGAAGAGTTGTATAATAATAATAATAATAAGGTTATTATGAGGATACCGCAAAATATGCACTCAGACAGTATGCAGTCGCATCGACCAATGCTGCACATCAGCCGATACTTTTTGGTATCCTCGTAATAACCTTATACATGTAAGTCTAGTTGTATCCTAACACAATACCATTAAAACCACCATTTCTATTTCATTGTTTTGACAAGCGGTTGGTGTTTTCAATAAGCGAGACTCGTTTTCCGGTCAGAAAATACAGCACAGTCAGAAATTTAGCAATGAGCGGTCAAATAAAAAGCAGGAGGTTAGGCAAAATAAGTACTACCCCGGTACATGTATTATATTATTTGTTTTTGCAATATAACTACAAAGGAAAATTAGCTTGGCACTCGTGTTCCTTATATGTGATCTCCAACACTAGGTTATATGTTAAGGTCGAAGGTCAATGTCACATTAGCTACATGTACCACCTTTAAACTTTCTAGTCATGTGACCTGTTTAGATTTCGCCACAGAAAAATCAGTCACAGTATATGTATGTTCACATAGCTACAAGACTGAGAGAAAGATAGCAATTGCATTTGACCTTGGTGCACATGTTCCTAATGTGCTCCCAATACTTGCATTTTATGATACAATATTTATGTACATGTATTAGTATTTGCAAGATCTTGTTAGATTTTAATGTCAAATGACAATGTAAAAGCTGCACATTTTCGACCAACCACGAGGCCTAAAGTGTTGATATGATATATTAAAGAGTGCTGTCTAGTTGTAAACTGCATTAATTATATTACATGTATATAATATTAGTCCCTGTTCGAACAAAGTTTGAAAATGGGGACTTATAATTTGGTCTCCATCCGTCTGCCCGTGCGTCCAGAGTTGTATTTTAGAATCCTTTGGACCGATTCCGTTCATTCTTTGCATGTGCCTAGTACTTTATGTGGGACATGTGCAAATGCAGTGGTTTAGCGATTCGATTCAAAATAGCCAACTGGCAGCCATCTTGTTATTTGAAAATGTTGTTTTTTGGACATGAACGCAGTTTTCATTCAAACTTGGTACATAGATTATACATGTTAGGATACATGTCCATGACAATTTCTTATGCAATTGGATCAAAGATGGTCGATTGACAGCCATCTGACTTTTTAGCCTTGCTACTATAATTCCAAGACTTGTGTACTATTTTCATTTGTATGTGACAGATACATCATACATGTCAGTTTGTTTCATAATCAGATCAAAGATGGCCGAATAACGTTTTGGCCATATTACTATACATGTATCTCTGTCACCCATGTATAATTTTATTGATATTTAGCATGTCATAAATGAATACATGTAAATGTCAATTCAATTTGCAATTTGATAAAATATGGCAGACTAGCGGCCATCTTGTTTGTTTAAAATGTGATAACTTGGACTTGCTTAGACATTTTTGAATCAGGGCCTATGCCTAGCTTACTCTTATTCTACACATTATTTTGAACTGATATTTAGTAAAAATGCAATTTTGAGGAATCTGCCTTGACCATATTATTCAACACAAAAGGGTGCTTGACTTGTAGAAAAGGTCTATGAGCCACTTTAGTTCAGAACTAAGAATATTTCAATACTTTCAGGTTTTACCAGAAGGGTCGTCATGCAACACATGTTCAAAATTTATATAAATAAACAATCAGTTGTATATGCCACTTGGAACTCAAGTTTCAAGGACACACTCGGGACAACCCTTCTGCTTTAATATGACGAGCACAAAAAGAACTTTCAAAAATGTAAATGGGACTGTGTCATTTTCAGTGACTTGTGTTATAAATGATGTACTTCCTCTGGTACTACAATAGACTTAGTATGTAGCTACTGACTATCTTTTCAATATTATATTTGTGTCAATAGCATCCTGTGTATTGTGTAAATGTAGTGGGAACTCAGAATGCTCACAATCTGATCAGTATTTCTACTGATGGTAAAATGTGTTCATGGAGTCTGGACATGTTGTCACAACCACAGGTTAGTTCAAGTTTTATTTTCAAGATAATGGTTAAATTTCATTTAAAATTGTCTTCTTTCTGTTGTTATAACTCAAACAATTCTTATCTGAATTTTGGAATCTTATCAATCACTATATGAAATCTCAAGTGCTGTTTACCAGTTATAAGGTAAGATTTGGGTGAAACAAAATATTTATTAGATGTTGAAATAAGTGGACAGAATGAAAACATTTATATGCTGTGACTTTCTGTGCTACATATTCAAGCAAAATTTGACAATCAGAAAATCAAAACCAAATCTCTGATCACAACAAATTATTCACAGACGTGAGACACGGGTACAATATAATACATAATTTAGTGAAGTGAAATTTAAATATATAGTATAATTATTTTTATTCATTGATACAGGATAGTATGGAGCTACTGCATAAACATCCCAAGTACGTTGCTGTCACATGTCTGTCTTTTCCAACTGGTGATGTCAATAACTTTGTTGTAGGGAGTGAAGAAGGCTCAGTATACACTGCATGTAGACATGGCAGGTAAATATAAGCAGTAACACATATTTTGAATGGTGATGGATGATTGTTTATAGCTGAAAAAAGTAAACCTGGAATAATTTGTTATGTACATGTATAAATGATCATTTACAAATGTTGCCATGGGTGTGTCAGACTGGTCATTGTAAGTGTTGCCATGGGTGTGTCAGACTGGTCATTGTAAGTATTGCCATGGGTGTGTCAGACTGGTCATTGTAAGTGTTGCCATGGGTGTGTCAGACTGGTGGTCATTGTAAGTGTTGCCATGGGTGTGTCAGTCTGGTCATTGTAAGTGTTGCCATGGGTGTGTCAGACTGGTCATTGTAAGTGTTGCCATGGGTGTTACAGGCTGGTCATTGTAAGTATTGCCATGGGTGTGTCAGACTGGTCACTGTAAGTGTTGCCATGGGTGTGTCAGACTGGTCATTGTAAGTGTTGCCATGCCGGGTGTTACAGACTGGTCATTGTAAGTGTTGCCATGGGTGTTACAGACTGGTCATTGTAAGTATTGCCATGCCGGGTGTTACAGACTGGTCATTGTAAGTGTTGCCATGGGTGTTACAGACTGGTCATTGTAAGTATTGCCATGCCGGGTGTTACAGACTGCTGGTCATTGTAAGTATTGCCATGGGTGTGTCAGACTGGTCATTGTAAGTGTTGCCATGCCGGGTGTTACAGACTGCTGGTCATTGTAAGTATTGCCATGCCGGGTGTTACAGACTGGTCATTGTAAGTGTTGCCATGGGTGTTACAGACTAGTCATTGTAAGTGATGCCATGGGTGTGTCAGACTAGTAATTGTAAGTGTTGCCGTTGGTGTTACAGGCTGGTCATTGTAAGTATTGCCATGGGTGTGTCAGACTGGTCACTGTAAGTGTTGCCATGGGTGTGACAGACTGGTCATTATAAGTGTTGCCATGCCGGGTGTTACAGACTGCTGGTCATTGTAAGTGTTGCCATGGGTGTTACAGACTGCTGGTCATTGTAAGTGTTGCCATGGGTGTTACAGACTGGTCATTGTAAGTATTGCCATGGGTGTGTCAGACTGGTCATTGTAAGTATTGCCATGCCGGGTGTTACAGACTGGTCATTGTAAGTGTTGCCATGGGTGTGTCAGACTAGTAATTGTAAGTGTTGCCGTTGGTGTTACAGGCTGGTCATTGTAAGTATTGCCATGGGTGTGTCAGACTGGTCACTGTAAGTGTTGCCATGGGTGTGACAGACTGGTCATTATAAGTGTTGCCATGCCGGGTGTTACAGACTGCTGGTCATTGTAAGTGTTGCCATGGGTGTTACAGACTGCTGGTCACTGTAAGTGTTGCCATGGGTGTTACAGGCTGGTCATTGTAAGTGTTGCCATGGGTGTGTCAGACTGGTCATTGTAAGTATTGCCATGCCGGGTGTTACAGACTGGTCATTGTAAGTGTTGCCATGGGTGTTACAGGCTGGTTATTGTAAGTGTTGCCGTGGGTGTTACAGGCTGGTTATTGAAAGTGTTGCCGTGGGTGTTACAGGCTGGTCACTGTAAGTGTTGCCATGGGTGTGTCAGACTGGTCATTGTAAGTGTTGCCATGGGTGTGTCAGACTGGTCATTGTAAGTGTTGCCATGCCGGGTGTTACAGACTGGTTATTGTAAGTGTTGCCATGGGTGTGTCAGACTGGTCACTGTAAGTGTTGCCATGGGTGTGACAGACTGGTCATTATAAGTGTTGCCATGCCAGGTGTTACAGACTGCTGGTCATTGTAAGTGTTGCCATGGGTGTTACAGACTGCTGGTAACTGTAAGTGTTGCCATGGGTGTTACAGACTGGTCATTGTAAGTGTTGCCATGGGTGTGTCAGACTGGTCACTGTAAGTGTTGCCATGGGTGTGACAGACTGGTCATTGTAAGTGTTGCCATGCCGGGTGTTACAGACTGCTGGTAATTGTAAGTCTTGCCATGGGTGTTACAGACTGCTGGTAATTGTAAGTATTGCCATGGGTGTTACAGACAAGTCATTGTAAGTGTTGCCATGGGTGTTACAGACTGGTCATTGTAAGTGTTGCCATGGGTGTTACAGACTGGTCATTGTAAGTATTGCCATGGGTGTTGCACACTGGTCATTGTAAGTGTTGCCATGGGTTTTACAGGCTGGTCATTGTAAGTGTTGTCGTGGGTGTTACAAGCTGGTCATTGTAAGTGTTGCCATGCCAGGTGTTACAGGCGGGTCATTGTAAGTATTGCCATGGGTGTTACAGACTGGTCATTGTAAGTGTTGCCATGGGTGTTACAGGCTGGTCATTGTAAGTGTTGCCATGGGTGTTACAGGCTGGTTATTGTAAGTGTTGCCATGGGTGTTGCACACTGGTCATTGTAAGTGTTGCCATGGGTGTTTCACTCTGGTCATTGTAAGTGTTGCCCACTGGTCATTGTAAGTGTTGCCATGGCTGTTACAGGCTGGTTATTGTAAGTGTTGCCGTGGGTGTTACAGGCTGGTTATTGAAAGTGTTGCCATGGGTGTTACAGGCTGGTTATTGTAAGTGTTGCCATGGGTGTTACAGGCTGGTCATTGTAAGTGTTGCCATGGGTGTTACAGGCTGGTTATTGTAAGTGATGCCATGGGTGTTGCACACTGGTCATTGTAAGTGTTGCCCACTGGTCATTGTAAGTGTTGCCATGGCTGTTACAGGCTGGTTATTGTAAGTGTTGCCATGGGTGTTACAGGCTGGTCATTGTAAGTGTTGCCATGGGTGTTACAGGCTGGTTATTGTAAGTGATGCCATGGGTGTTGCACACTGGTCATTGTAAGTGTTGCCCACTGGTCATTGTAAGTGTTGCCATGGGTGTTACAGGCTGGTTATTGTAAGTGTTGCCGTGGGTGTTACAGGCTGGTTATTGAAAGTGTTGCCATGGGTGTTACAGGCTGGTTATTGTAAGTGTTGCCATGGGTGTTGCACACTGGTCATTGTAAGTGTTGCCATGGGTTTTACAGGCTGGTTATTATCAGTGATGCCATGGGTGTTGCACACTGGTCATTGTAAATGTTGCTATGGGTTTTACAGGCTGGTTATTGTAAGTGTTGCCGTGGGTGTTACAGGCTGGTTATTATCAGTGATGCCATGGGTGTTGCACACTGGTCATTGTAAATGTTGCTATGGGTTTTACAGGCTGGTTATTGTAAGTGTTGCCATGGGTGTTACAGGCTGGTTATTGTAAGTGTTGCCGTTGGTGTTACAGACTTGTCATTATAAGTGTTGCCATGGGTGTTAAAGACTGGTCATTATAATGTTTTATATCCACATACAGTGTATTTGAAAACCATCTTATTACATTACAGCAAAGCTGGCATTAGTGACCTTTATGAAGGTCACAATGGTCCTGTAACAGGGATTGATTGTCAACATGTTCAAGGTCAAATTGATTTTTCCCAATTGTTCCTGACGTCTTCCTTTGACTGGACAGTTAAATTGTGGAGTCTAAAGGTGAGAATTATATGAACAGTGTATAGTTTTAAATGCCTAGACTAGAGTTGGATAGACTGTGATATATACAATGTGACAAACTTCATGTATTCTCATAATATTTGCTCAGAGGTGTTCTCTAGCTTTGTGTCAGTTAACAATTCAGTTCAATTCATCTACATATAAGTATTGGCCCTAATGTTGTGGTACAATGATTAAACTGATCTGATTGACTCCTGTGTGCAAAGCACACAATGGGAGTCTTTGCAGTTAGTGCATCTGTATGTGTGTGTCCGTCTGTTTCTCTGATATCTCAAGAACCATCGTTTTTTGATGAAACTTGTTGCATAGATGCTCTAGGCCAAAGCGCAGATTTGATTAGGTTTTGGTAGAAATCCATGCATATTTATTACCTAATTTGCAAGATAATCAGCTAATTTCTATCTGTTCTATGACTTTTCCATTCATATTTAAAGAACCACTCATTGGATTTTGATGAAACTTGGTGTTGTTTTTTGTCCGTCGATGTGACGAGGACCATCTAGTCATCATGGGGTTGGGGAAGTCATGCGCTGTGAGTTCGCAGATGACTGGTGAGGCCAATCTGGGCCCAGAAGAGTCTTTGGCTGTATGGAAAGGGAATGGTGGCATCTGTTGCAGGGTTGATGGCTCTGTTCTTCCTGGCTTGCCTGCGATCTTCAGCAACAGCTACCCTGTTGGCCTCGCATGCTTTGGCACCCTTGTGTACAGCTGATCGCCATGCTCCTCTGTCTTGGGATGCCTGCTCCCATGTGCCCTGGCCGATGTTGAAAGCCTTCAGTGAGGCTTTTAGTGTGTCCTATAAACACTTCTTCTGGCCACCTTGGGAGCGTTTACTTTGCTGTAACTCACCGAACAGTAGTTTCTTGGGGAGACGCTCGTCTGACATGCAAGCTACATGACCTGCCCAGCGAATCTGAGACTGCATCAGGATGGTGTGGATGCTAGGCATGTTGTAGGACCTCAGTGTCTGGGATCCAACTTGCCACTTGATGCCGAGAAGTTTTCTGAGGCAGGTAGTGTGGAAGTGGCTTACTGGCGTGTTGCTGATAGACTGTCCATGTTTCACAGTCGTAGAGCAGTCTTTGTCTCTGTGGTGATCCCTCTCCTGTTCCAGACGTTCTTGTGTAATCTGCCAAAAGCTGAGCTTGCTTTGGCGAGTCCGGCGTCGACTTCATTGTCAATGACTACATTCTTAGAGAGTGTGCTGCCAAGGTAGGTGAACATAGTTCATTTGCTGCCTGTTGATGGTGATGTTTGGTTCAATGTATGGAGCTGGAGCTGTCTGATGGCATTACTTCAGTTTTTTTTTTGCTGATGGTGAGGCCAAGTTGTTGCAGGTGTCAGAGAACAGGTCAACGCTGTGTTGCATGTCCGTTTCAGTGGCAGCTTTGAGGGCGCAGTCATCAGGAGGTCATTGATGGTGTCGAAACCTTGGTTTTTGCTCAAAGCCTCCTGAGGTTGAACACTGAACTGTTCGTTTAGTAGTTGATGCCAATGCCCACATCAACGTCCATAAAGGCATCTGTCAGCATAGCTGAGAACAAGGTGGGAGCAAGGACGCAGCCTTGCTTCACTTCGTTGGTGACAGGGAGTGGTGCAGTCATCTCTCCGTTGTCCTGGACTCTTGCCAGCATGCCGCCGTGTAGCTGTCGTACAATGGCGATGAACTTTCTGAGGCATCCATACTTTGCCATTATTCTCCAAAGAGCCTCTCTACTAACAATGTCGAAGGCCTTGGTCAGATTGACATAGGTGGGGTAGAGGTCAGCGTTCCGTTCTTGACATTTCTCCTGTAGCTGTATGGCAGCAAACACCATGTCAATAAACCCACCCTCTATCAGGAAACCACACTGGCTCTCAGGTAGGCGGCCTTGCTCCAAGTGCGTAATGAGGTGGTTGAGCAGAAATCTAGCCAGAATCTTGCTAAGGATGGACAGCAGTGAGATTCTGCAATGATTGTCACAGACTTGGTGGTTTCCTTTGCGCTTGTAGAGGTGGACGATGGAGGCATCCTTGAAGTCCTGTGGCACTTGTGCTGCCAGATGAACTGAAACAGCTGGTGAAGTTTCTCAACCAGGGCCGTGCCACCCTCCTTGTAGATTCCAGCTGGGATGGAATCCAAACCAGGTGCTTTGCCTCTGGAAAGTAGTCGGACTGTTTTCTGAATCTCATCCAAGGTGGGCTGGGCCGCCCATGGTCTCTTCAGGGACTAGGGGTTGCCTGTCGAAGGCATCAT
Organism: Saccoglossus kowalevskii; assembly: GCF_978046115.1. NCBI lineage: Eukaryota > Metazoa > Hemichordata > Enteropneusta > Harrimaniidae > Saccoglossus > Saccoglossus kowalevskii. The sequence continues at coordinate 30,717,078 of NC_140661.1, read as the reverse complement.
CGTTGATGTTGGAAGGCCTATTCAGGACGCTTTTGAAGTGTTCAGCCCATCTCTCCAAAACCAACTTCTTGTCTGTGATATGGGTTGACCCGTCAGCACTGAGGAGGGAAGACAGTGATCCTGGGTTGGTAGGGCCGTAGACTTCCTTCAAACTGTCATAGAAGCGCTTCATGTCATTCCTGTATGCAAAACCCTGGATTTCATTCGCTTTGTTCCTCAATCAGGAATCCTGCATCTTCACTGGAATATTGCTCCGTACATTCCTCAGCGTGTCTTTCTTCTATACTGACTTTGGATCGGCGAGATGAGCTTTGTAGGCACAATGCTTTTCCTCTAGCAGCTGTTTGATCTCTGTGCATCAAACCAGTCCTTGTGTTTCCTTGTAGCTGGCCCAAGGCACGTCATGGCTGTGTTGTACACCGTCTCACGGAGCGTGGCCCACGCTGTCTCAACATCCTGGCCTTCCAGCACAGTGGAGTCTAAGTTTTGCTCCAAAGGCTTTGGCGCTTTCCCTTCCTGCTGCTGTCTCTTTGACTGGATAATAAATGCTCTAAAATTATGAGTAGATTTGATTAGTTTTAGGTAAAAATTCTTGCATATTAATTACCTAATTTACATGATAATTAGCTATTTTTAGCTGTTCCATGGCAGTTCCACTGATATCTATAGAGCCATTCATTGGATTTTGATGAAACTTCATAGATGCTCGGAACTTATGTGCAGGTTTGATTAGTTTTGGGTGAAAATCTGTGCATATTATTTACTTAATTTGCATAATTAATTAATTTTCAGCTTTTCATATTTCTAGTAAGCATTACATTTCAATGAAACTTGGTACATAGATACATATAGATACATATGCAGAAATCGATTGTTTTGGGATAAATATTTGTGCATATTAATCACCTAATTAGCATAATTAATCAATTTTAAGCTTTCCCACTGATATCTCAAGTACTAATCATCACATTTCAATGAAACTTTCTACAAAGATGCTCTAGGACAATGTACAAATCTGATTAGTTTTGCGTTAAAATCTGTCCATATTAATTCCCTAATTAGCATAATAATTTTTTGGTACATAGATAATCTGTTCCATTGCGCAGACCTTATTAGTTTTACACTGAAATCATATTAATTACCTGATTTGCGTAATTAGTTTTCTGCTTTATCTCAAGTACATTAAGTAATTTTGAATTAATTTTTACTGTGTCTCCAATACTCTCAGCACACTGGAGTTCTTTCTAAGCTTTCTTTGATTTTACTTTTCTACTTTGTTTATTAATATAATATAATGTATTGAGAGATGCACTCATGTTTTTGCATTTGTGGCTAATGTCTTGAAATAAGTTTGCTTGAGATGACAATATCATTGCTGATATATTTATTGTTAACAGCAACAAAAGCCACTGTATTCATTTGAAGATCACAGTGATTATGTATATGATGTGAAATGGTCTCCTATCCATCCTGCTCTGTTTGCTGCTGTTGATGGTATGGGCAGATTGGATCTCTGGAATCTTAACAATGATACTGAAGTAAGCAGAAAAGCTGTATCTCTGTCTCTCTCTCTATTTATATCTGTCCTTATTGTTGGAAACACTTTGATTAAATTTTGCTATGCCTCTGTTGATAATATAAGTGAGGTAAAGCTGTTTGTCTTGCATCATTGTGGTCAGTTTCTTGTGTGCAGTATATCTGAAGCAATTTACCCCAATCTTACTCCAACTTATAAATATTATCAATCAATGTTGTCTAGCAGAGATATTTTGTTTTACAGTAAAATACAAGTTCACCTCACAAATCTGAATTCCATATGCAGGCAAGACCTACCTAGTTAACTGCCATTGTTCTGAAAAAAAATATAACTATATTACATGTATCTAGTTTCCTTGTTCAAATTTTAAAAGTTGTGTCATAAAAACAGAATCCTGTGACTAATGCATAATGCTATACAAGTTATAGTCATGGGATTCTGTTACTATAAATATATGTTGCAGCAAATAAGATATATTCTACATGTAAGCTACATCCTATGTTAGTGTGAAAACATGACATTGTATCTATATTTGTAGGTTCCTACAGCTGGTATAGTATTAGACACTCAGCCTGCTATTAATCGTATTCGATGGGCTCAGTCAGGGCACCAGATTGCTGCTGGTGATGCGGATGGCAAGATATGGATTTATGATGTAGCTGAGGTCAGTGTAATGTTCATTAAGAATTCTTTAGTTATGCAGATGAATTAATTAATATGGCAACTGTTTTGTTTGAAAGCAAGATGGGTTGGGTTACTGTAATGTTTAAAATTCTGAAATAAAAATATAGAGTCATGGAACTAAGTTTTCCACAAAACAACCTCAACAATTAATGAAAAATGCATGTTTTGAGTAGTTTCCATATTTCTGACATTCCATTATTTCTCAAAATGTTGTTTGGTGACCTATGCTGAAAACATTATATATAGTGTTACTACATTTTTGTACATATTAGTATAAGTTTTCCATGGAATAATGTGTTTACATGGAATCCTATGGAAAATGTGCCAAAATGGTAGCGTTTTATGTTATTTTGTTTCAATAGAAACAAAACTTTAAATATGAATGACATGCATGTATGTGAATCATCACACAACAATTTTTGAATACAATACCATGATACATCACTGCATCTTGTGAGACTGTTATCATCATTCAAGACACTGACGAAACAATACTCTTTACCCATGATACACACTGCATCTTCTGAGACTTATCGTCATTTAAGACACTGACGAAACAATACTCTTTACCCATGATACATCACTGCATCTTGTGAGACTTATCGTCATTTAAGACACTGACGAAACAATACTCTTTACCCATGATACATCACTGCAACTTGTGAGACTTATCGTCATTTAAGACACTGACGAAACAATACTCTTTACCCATGATACATCACTGCATCTTGTGAGACTTATCGTCATTTAAGACACTGATGAAACAATACTCTTTACCCATGATACATCACTGCATCTTATGAGACTGTTATCATTCAAGACACTGACAAAACAATACTCTTTACCCATGATACATCACTGCATCTTGTGAGACTTATCATTTAAGACACTGACGAAACAATACTCTTTACCCATGATACATCACTGCATCTTGTGAGACTTATCGTCATTTAAGACACTGACGAAACAATACTCTTTACCCATGATACATCACTGCATCTTGTGAGACTTATCGTCATTTAAGACACTGACGAAACAATACTCTTTACCCATGATACATCACTGCATCTTGTGAGATTTATCGTCATTTAAGACACTGATGAAACAATACTGTTTACCCATGATACATCACTGCATCTTGTGAGACTTATCGTCATTTAAGACACTGATAAAACAATACTGTTTACCCATGATACATCACTGCATCTTGTGAGACTTATCGTCATTTAAGACACTGATGAAACAATACTCTTTACCCATGATACATCACTGCATCTTGTGAGACTTATTGTCATTTAAGACACTGACAAAACAATAATCTTTAGCCATGATACATCACTGCATCTTGTGAGACTTATCGTCATTTAAGACACTGACGAAACAATACTGTTTACCCATGATACATCACTGCATCTTGTGAGACTTATCGTCATTTAAGACACTGACGAAACAATACTGTTTACCCATGATACATCACTGCATCTTGTGAGACTTATCGTCATTAAAGACACTGATGAAACAATACTCTTTACCCATGATACATCACTGCATCTTGTGAGACTTATCGTCATTTAAGACACTGATGAAACAATACTCTTTACCCATGATACATCACTGCATCTTGTGAGACTTATCGTCATTTAAGACACTGATGAAACAATATTCTTTACCCATGATACATCACTGCATCTTGTGAGACTTATCGTCATTTAAGACAGTGATGAAACAATACTGTTTACCCATGATACATCACTGCATCTTGTGAGACTTATCGTCATTTAAGACACTGACGAAACAATACTGTTTACCCATGATACATCACTGCATCTTGTGAGACTTATCGTCATTTAAGACACTGACGAAACAATACTGTTTACCCATGATACATCACTGCATCTTGTGAGACTTATCGTCATTAAAGACACTGATGAAACAATACTCTTTACCCATGATACATCACTGCATCTTGTGAGACTTATCGTCATTTAAGACACTGATGAAACAATACTCTTTACCCATGATACATCACTGCATCTTGTGAGACTTATCGTCATTTAAGACACTGATGAAACAATATTCTTTACCCATGATACATCACTGCATCTTGTGAGACTTATCGTCATTTAAGACAGTGATGAAACAATACTCTTTACCCATGATACATCACTGCATCTTGTGAGACTTATCGTCATTTAAGACACTGACGAAACAATACTCTTTACCCATGATACATCACTGCATCTTGTGAGACTTATCGTCATTTAAGACACTGACGAAACAATACTCTTTACCCATGATACATCACTGCATCTTGTGAGACTTATCGTAATTTAAGACACTGACGAAACAATACTCTTTACCCATGATACATCACTGCATCTTGTGAGACTTATCGCATTTAAGACACTGAGGAAACAATACTCTTTACCCATGATACATCACTGCATCTTGTGAGACTTATCGTCATTTAAGACACTGATGAAACAATACTGTTTACCCATGATACATCACTGCATCTTGTGAGACTTATCGTCATTTAAGACACTGATGAAACAATACTCTTTACCCATGATACATCACTGCATCTTGTGAGACTTATCGTCATTTAAGACACTGATGAAACAATACTCTTTACCCATGATACATAACTGCATCTTGTGAGACTTATCGTCATTTAAGACACTGATGAAACAATACTCTTTACCCATGATACATCACTGCATCTTGTGAGACTTATCGTTATTTAAGACACTGACGAAACAATACTCTTTACCCATGATACATCACTGCATCTTGTGAGACTTATCGTCATTTAAGACACTGACGAAACAATACTCTTTACCCATGATACATCACTGCATCTTGTGAGACTTATCGTCATTTAAGACGCTGACAAAACAATACTCTTTACCCATGATACATCACTGCATCTTGTGAGACTTATCGTCATTTAAGACACTGACAAAACAATACTCTTTACCCATGATACATCACTGCATCTTGTGAGACTTATCATCATTCAAGACACTGACAAAACAATACTGTTTACCCATGATACATCACTGCATCTTGTGAGACTTATCATTTAAGACACTGACGAAACAATACTCTTTACCCATGATACATCACTGCATCTTGTGAGACTTATCGTCATTTAAGACACTGACGAAACAATACTCTTTACCCATGATACATCACTGCATCTTGTGAGACTTATCGTCATTTAAGACACTGACGAAACAATACTCTTTACCCATGATACATCACTGCATCTTGTGAGATTTATCGTCATTTAAGACACTGATGAAACAATACTGTTTACCCATGATACATCACTGCATCTTGTGAGACTTATCGTCATTTAAGACACTGATAAAACAATACTGTTTACCCATGATACATCACTGCATCTTGTGAGACTTATCGTCATTTAAGACACTGATGAAACAATACTCTTTACCCATGATACATCACTGCATCTTGTGAGACTTATTGTCATTTAAGACACTGACAAAACAATAATCTTTAGCCATGATACATCACTGCATCTTGTGAGACTTATCGTCATTTAAGACACTGACGAAACAATACTGTTTACCCATGATACATCACTGCATCTTGTGAGACTTATCGTCATTTAAGACACTGACGAAACAATACTGTTTACCCATGATACATCACTGCATCTTGTGAGACTTATCGTCATTAAAGACACTGATGAAACAATACTCTTTACCCATGATACATCACTGCATCTTGTGAGACTTATCGTCATTTAAGACACTGATGAAACAATACTCTTTACCCATGATACATCACTGCATCTTGTGAGACTTATCGTCATTTAAGACACTGATGAAACAATATTCTTTACCCATGATACATCACTGCATCTTGTGAGACTTATCGTCATTTAAGACAGTGATGAAACAATACTGTTTACCCATGATACATCACTGCATCTTGTGAGACTTATCGTCATTTAAGACACTGACGAAACAATACTGTTTACCCATGATACATCACTGCATCTTGTGAGACTTATCGTCATTTAAGACACTGACGAAACAATACTGTTTACCCATGATACATCACTGCATCTTGTGAGACTTATCGTCATTAAAGACACTGATGAAACAATACTCTTTACCCATGATACATCACTGCATCTTGTGAGACTTATCGTCATTTAAGACACTGATGAAACAATACTCTTTACCCATGATACATCACTGCATCTTGTGAGACTTATCGTCATTTAAGACACTGATGAAACAATATTCTTTACCCATGATACATCACTGCATCTTGTGAGACTTATCGTCATTTAAGACAGTGATGAAACAATACTCTTTACCCATGATACATCACTGCATCTTGTGAGACTTATCGTCATTTAAGACACTGACGAAACAATACTCTTTACCCATGATACATCACTGCATCTTGTGAGACTTATCGTCATTTAAGACACTGACGAAACAATACTCTTTACCCATGATACATCACTGCATCTTGTGAGACTTATCGTAATTTAAGACACTGACGAAACAATACTCTTTACCCATGATACATCACTGCATCTTGTGAGACTTATCGCATTTAAGACACTGAGGAAACAATACTCTTTACCCATGATACATCACTGCATCTTGTGAGACTTATCGTCATTTAAGACACTGATGAAACAATACTGTTTACCCATGATACATCACTGCATCTTGTGAGACTTATCGTCATTTAAGACACTGATGAAACAATACTCTTTACCCATGATACATCACTGCATCTTGTGAGACTTATCGTCATTTAAGACACTGATGAAACAATACTCTTTACCCATGATACATAACTGCATCTTGTGAGACTTATCGTCATTTAAGACACTGATGAAACAATACTCTTTACCCATGATACATCACTGCATCTTGTGAGACTTATCGTTATTTAAGACACTGACGAAACAATACTCTTTACCCATGATACATCACTGCATCTTGTGAGACTTATCGTCATTTAAGACACTGACGAAACAATACTCTTTACCCATGATACATCACTGCATCTTGTGAGACTTATCGTCATTTAAGACGCTGACAAAACAATACTCTTTACCCATGATACATCACTGCATCTTGTGAGACTTATCGTCATTTAAGACACTGACAAAACAATACTCTTTACCCATGATACATCACTGCATCTTGTGAGACTTATCATCATTCAAGACACTGACAAAACAATACTGTTTACCCATGATACATCACTGCATCTTGTGAGACTTATCGTCATTTAAGACACTGATGAAACAATACTCTTTACCCATGATACATCACTGCATATTGTGAGACTTAACGTCATTTAAGACACTGATAAAACAATACTCTTTACCCATGATACATCACTGCATCTTGTGAGACTTATCGTCATTTAAGACACTGATGAAACAATACTCTTTACCCATGATACATAACTGCATCTTGTGAGACTTATCGTCATTTAAGACACTGATAAAACAATACTCTTTACCCATGATACATCACTGCATCTTGTGAGACTTATCGTCATTTAAGACACTGATAAAACAATACTCTTTACCCATGATACATCACTGCATCTTGTGAGACTTATCGTCATTTAAGACACTGATGAAACAATACTCTTTACCCATGATACATAACTGCATCTTGTGAGACTTATCGTCATTTAAGACACTGATAAAACAATACTCTTTACCCATGATACATCACTGCATCTTGTGAGACTTATCGTCATTTAAGACACTGATGAAACAATACTGTTTGCCCATGATACATCACTTCATCAATTAAGGCACTGATGAAAAAACATGTGTATGGCTTGTCAGCTTGAAAGTGGTTTATTCCAGAGCATATTTCTCAGTCAAATACTATGCATTCTTTGTTTTACAGCACATTGCAGTCCCACGAAACGATGAATGGTCACGCTTTGTTCGTACATTAGCTGAGATTAAAGCCAATCAACAAGAAGCAGAAGAAAGTCTTGCATTATCATTATCAAGATAAAAAGAATAATAATTATAAGTCGCATCGCTAAATTATACTTCAGAGAGTTTCACATGATCGTACATAATTATATTCATATTTAAAATTCAATTCATATTTAGTGCACATTTTTTTTTTTATTTATTGAGGTGCTATGGTTTTTTTTCAATTTTTGAATTATCTTTCATCTCATTTTTCTTTCATTTTTCATTCATTTTCTTAATTTTGGATCATCCACTTCCAGATGTCAATTAACACATGATTAACCTTTTGAATGACTGATTCAGCTTTCATGTAAAAAATTAGAACACATGTTGTCTTAGTATTGTACAGTAACATGTTTTGGTACATGAAACAGTGTTGTCTTCTTATTGTTTGCCATGTGAATAAACTTAATGCTGTAGGAGTTTCTGGACTTTATGGTATCAGTAAGCCAATATATCGGTAAATAGGTAATCAGCTAGAGTACATCAATTAAAGTTTGTCTGCATTTTATAAATTTATTTTATAATATTACTATAGCATGTTTTAATCTGCAAAATTCCATATCTGCTTAATATATTTCATGGTGATATTACAGAGGCAGTAATAGCTATACTCTTATTCCTTTGATTTATGACTTTTTGTCATTAATTTCATGTTGGAATTTTTTAGCAATTATTACCTGTCAAAGCATAATTACATGGAAGTGAATTTTATGTAAAAGACAAGGGATGAACCATACTAAGAGTGGCTTTAATAATTGGTATGCATATCATGACAATAAATTGTATGAACTGTGATTTGTGTTTGCTGATTGTACCTCTATTGTCATGTACAAGATTACAGCACAGCAGACTTACATTTTAACTCGTATCTTTTCTCTTAGTATTAGTTTAATTCAGGTTTGTTTGTGCTGAATTTCATTGTAGCATCCTACAAATACCCAAAGACAGCTCTCTCTTTCATCTGTTGAGAGTCAGATGGCATGTTGGTATCATCTCAATAAATATTCAGTTTTCTTTTTGCTGTAGGTGGCTTGGATCTGAAGCAACTTGAATTCACTAAAATTTGATTTATTATGTGCTTGTCTTTATGTTGTATTACCTTTTGCAAGATGGTGTGAAGGCAGAAAAGATTGTGTTCTACCCCAGCTACATCCAAGAACAAAATACAAACAAACAATTATTTAGAAAATAAATTTTTATACAGTCTTGAATGTCACTGAAGCTTTGACACAAAGAAAGGAAGAAATTCTGTTTGAGAATATAGTAGTTGGCATGCACCACCCAGAAGCCCTTTTAGATCTAGTATGGTCCAACAACAAAAGTTAGTTGTCTCTCTGTGTTTTTAGGAAAGTCGTCAGTTGCAATGGGGTGGTATAAGATTAAAAATAAACTCTTTAGGTGAACTCAGCAAAGCACAGGAAGTTCTTGAACATAGAGCAACAAAAGCACTATTCAAAATGAAACGCCTATTATAACATCCCAATAAAACACATCTGAAATCCTACTCTATTGCAGTATGGTATGGGCTAGTGATTGCATATTACAATCCAAAGATCTTCACAATAATATGCTCCCTGTGGAGAAGCTACACACCAAATTCTGTAAATATGTGTTACAAGTTAACTGTAAAGTCAGTAATTTAGCATGTCTATTAGAACTTGGCAGGTATCCGCTACTTCTTACTAGCATAAAACACTCAATAAATTATCAGCTAAAAAATAAAAATATTCTAGTCCATAGATTGAACTTATCGACTTGGATTGGACTTGATGAAAACAATGCACCTAACTTAAAAAGTATACTAAAATGTGTAAACACAAAAGATGTGTGGGAGAGTGAACATCTCCAAAAAATCTTCAAAATTAACAGTCAGGAAATGCATGATGACAAAGGAAACACATACAGAATGAACTGCTGACTGCTCATATGAGGAGTATCTCACAATAAAAAAACTCTAATCATAGATCAGCATATGAATATGTTCTGGTCACTATAATAAAATAGATAAATAAATTATAATAAAAGTACTATTACTTCATTACTTTTCAATGAAACTTGGTACATAGATGCTCTGGAACAATCCAAAGACTTGATTAATTTTAAGTATAAATGTGTGCATATTAATCAACTAGTTTGCATAATTAGTTATTTTTTGGCTTTTACACTGATATCACAAATACTAATTATCTGATTTCAATGAATCTTGGTACATAGATGTCTAGGACAATGCACAGACCTGATTAGTTTTGGGTTAAAATCAGTGCATATTAATTACCTAATTTGCATAATTAGCCTATTTTCATATTTTACGCTGATATCACATATACTAATTGTTCCATTTCAATGAAACTTGATACATTGATGCTCTAGGACAATGCACTGACCCGCTCAGTTTTGGGTTAAAATCAGATCATAATTGTCTAATTAGTACCCGTTTTCGGACTTGTGTTTTGTCCTCCGTGTGTGCGTGCGTGTGTCCGGACCTGTATCTTGGAAATGCCTGGACCAATCACAATCAAACTTCACACATACATCATACATGATATTATACATATGCACGTCAATTTGTTTCACAATCTGATTCAAGATGGCCGAATGGCAGCCATTTTTGTGCTAAAAATCATCAAATATCAAGCATTTATGGATGGATTTCGTTCAAACTTGATACGTTGATGCTCTAGGACAATGCACTGACCCGCTCAGTTTTGGGTTAAAATCAGATCATAATTGTCTAATTAGTCCCCGTTTTCGGACTTATGTTTTGTCCTCCGTGTGTCTGTGCATGCGTGCGGACCTGTATCTTGGAAATGCCTGGACCAATCACAATCAAACTTCACACATACATCATACATATGCACGTCAATTTGTTTCACAATCTGATTCAAGATGGCCGAATGGCGGCCATTTTTGTGCTAAAAATCATCAAAATCAAGCATTTCTCGGCTGTTTTACAGATGGATTTTGTTCAATCTCGGTATATACATTAGACATTATATGACCTTGATGCACATCATTTTGTTTTACGATCTGATTCAAGATGGCCGAATGGCGGCCATTTTTGTGCTAAAAAATCCAAAAAATCAAACATTTCTCAGCTGTTTACAGATGAATTTTGTTCAAACTTGGTATATACATTAGACATTATGGGACCTCGATGCAAATAATTTTGTTTTTCAGATAAGATTCAAAATGGCCGACTGGCGGCCATTTTGTATTAATGAATGGTTCTCGTGCCATATCTCTGACTTGCTTTCACTGATTATATTCAAATTTTAAATATTCATTATACATCATGTCATAGATAGACAGATATATTGGTTTGACGATCCTATTCAAAATGGCCAAATGCTGGCCTTTTTTGTGCTAAACAATCATCAAATATCAAGCATTTGGTACATATATTAAACATAATAGGACCTTGATGCACGTCTTGTTTTTTCGGATCAAGTTCGAAATGGCCGACTGGCAGCCATTTTGTTAAAGAATTCAGTTCTGGATCCGTATCCAAGACATGTCTGGATTGATCAAGTTCAAACTTCACACATACATGGTACATCATGTCACAAATAGATATGTGCATTTGTTTCATGATCCGCCTAACAATAGCTGAATGATGGCCATTTTAAGACCGAAAATGCATTAAAATCACATATTTTCACAATTCCGGAACCAGATATCAGTCATGCATGGATGGATTTTGTTCAGATTTAGTACAATGTGTTGTACATATGCAGGTGCATTTCGGTCATGATCTGCTTTGAATGTATATGTCACTCAAATATGAACGGAACGGGGACGTGTCATTGACAATGACTTGTTTATTTTTCAGATAAGATTCAAAATGGCCGACTGGCGGCCATTTTGTTTTAATGAATGGGCTTCTAGACCCATATCTCCGACTTGTTTTGACTGATAATATTTTCAAATTATAAATATTCATTATACATCATGTCATAGATAAACAGATGTATTGGTTTGACTATCCTTTTCAAAATGGCCGAATGGTGGTCATTATTGTGCTAAAAAATCATCAAATATCGAGCATTTATGGGTGGATTTCGTTCAAACTTTTTATTTTTCAGATTGGATTCAAAATGGCTGACTGGCGGTCATTTTGTTTTAATGATTGGGCTTCTAGAGCCATATCTCTTAAATGCTTTGACTTATTATATTTAAATTTTATATATTCGTTATACATCATGTCATATATTTATATATACATGTATTCAAAATGGCTGATACTTGTTTGACAATCAGATACAAATGTCAATCATTTTAATGTTAAAAAATGATATTCCTGACATGATTATATTCCAGCTATATTACTATAAACAAAACTATATATCTGAAATTTGATAACTAACAGGGACTGTGCCATGCATGGCTTGTTTGCATAATAATTTTTGGTTCTAATCACATTTCAATGAAACTTAGGACATAGATTGTCTGTGACAGTACTTGTCTTAATTCAATGAATTTGGTACATATGTACTCTAGCACAATGTGATGATCAAATTAGTTTTAAGTTTATATACATCTCATGATCTATAAGAATTACCGCTTTCCACTAATTTAGTTAGGATTAATGATCACATTATACTGAAACAATATACAGACCTAAATCTATGCATAATAACTGCTTAATTTGTATAATAATTTATTTGGTTCATTGAGGTAATCCACAGACATGATAAACATGCATATTGATTATCTATTATTAAAAAACCATGGATGAAAAATCAAATGTATTTTCTGTATGTAATATAAATATTGATAATGTGAAACACATTTTTTTAATGTTAGGCCAGACTGATTTCTCATCTGCGCGGGACTTCAGTACTTTGATCATGATACTCCCACGAAAATGCAACTTGGGTTTGTTATGCGGTGGGCAGAAAAAAAATTAAGATAACATTTTTTCTCAGCAATTTTTTGCACTGAAATAAAATTTTATATTTATTTCATTTTCGGCTCCTGTTCATTCGGCAGGTTCACGAAACAAGGGATAATAAAAGTCTGGCCTTATGCATCTTAAATAGCAGACAAAAATTAGTTGCCAAGCTTCTTGTTTGAAAAGCAAATCTTAAATTTTGAGTTCTTTTTAAGCTTTCTCTGATATTTATTTATATATAATTTTTATTTCATCCTTACTTTATTGTTATGCTCATTGGGGACATTTTGTATGCAAAAAATCTCATGATATTAAGTGGTGATATAAACACCGACTTGAAAAGACACTGAAAACAAGTAGCGTGCCTATGTTTAGATCTATGAAGGCTCATTGAGGGCATTTTGTAGACAAAACAAAATAATGATGTCGAGATCTCAAAATAATTTACAGTGCAGACGACATCTATGACCGAGGATCACCATCAATGAAAGAGACTAACCTTGTTCAGTCTTGTTTGTAATGTAAGTAATAGTTTTAACTCTATTTTGCGAGAATGTCCAGCAAGTTCCTTGGCAGGTACTCAGTATGCATAGCTAACTGCCCAGTATGTTTATAATGTCACGCAAAGACGTGTACACATGTTTCTTGTATAGGTGTCACAGAGTAACGCCTGCTTATTGCTATTGAGAGGGGCACACACACAGAACTCACACTGGACAGGGGGGTTCTTTCACTGCTAGTATGGGGTAGACAAGACATTAGAACTGGAAATTAAATACACATGCATCAAAAAATCGAGTTAAAGCTCCTGGCTTTAATACCTCTCAAAAAGATTTCACGAAACAAACCACAGAAAAATACAATGAATTAATTCACTAAAATAGGGGATTGCTTAGGGAATGGTAACTCACAGTTCCAGGACGTAGAAATGGATGACACTCAATGGCTTCTGCAACATAACTACGAAGAAACACAGGATTCTTGCTTGCAGAGGAACACTGTTATTCTGGAGGGCACCGCTGATAGCAGGAGATCGCAGAGAAGTTTATACAAGTCTCACAGAATGGTGATTAAAGCCTGTATCACTTGTCTCATAATATCACAGTAGCAACACACAGAGTACTCCGTTAAAAAGAAGGACACAAACTGTCCTCGGTCTAGCAAATTCATAGGCATAAATGGCCCAGATTCAGGACACCACCTGGGTTTTCACATGAGCTAATCTCACGCACATCTGGTAGATTCAAATTGTCCTTCCGAGTAGTAAATAAGTATGACCTGTCAATCATTTTTATGACATGATCCCATACAGACTTTGCAGGGTTTGAGGTAATAATTTTGAATGATCGGAGCGGAGGTAATTAAAACTGAGATGCAGGGAACATAATGTAGACGTTTCAATGGAAAGAAAGTATATACCCACAATCATAAAATGGTTGTCGCAATTCGTGGGTTACGCCAATCACGCTGCAGCCAACATATGGAATATGACCGAGATTTTGACTCCTGTATGTGATGTCTTCGCGATTAACCCTATCTGTATGCCTATTCCACCAGTATCTCAAGAACCACTGCATGGATTTCGATGAAACTTTGTACATTGATGCTCTTTGCATAATGATTAGTCAATTGTCCGTTTTCCATTTATATCTCAAGTATTAATCTTCAAATTTCAATGACACTTGTTACATAGATGTCACAGGGCAATGCACAGACCTCATAGATTATGGGTTAATATCGTGTATCCTAAATACATGTACCTAATTTGCATACTAAGTATTTTTTGGCTTTCCCGCTAATATTTCAATTACTAATCATTACAGTTCAATGTACCTTGGTGCATGGATGGAAATTTCCTCCTGATAATAAATCTAAAAAAATAGAAAGCCAGGTGATAACAATCTAATGACTCCAAATTACATGACAATTGGGCATTGGAACACAGCAGGTCTGAGATACAATTACTGCACAACATGGGTCAATAGATAAGAAAACAGAAGGAACGCTTGATATACTGCCACACATTAAGAAATATTACATATATGCAATGACTGAAACATGGCTAGATAGTGAAAGTAAATTATTAATACCACAACCACAAGACTACTATGTATACCACAATACACGGCCGAAGAATTAAAAGCATGGAGATCATCAGGGGGTATAAGCATATTTATCAAGAATATAATCAAGGTTGGAATTAACATCAAACCAACATCAAGTTGCTTCACTCAATGGTGCCAACTCAAAAAAGACTTTTTCAAACTGGAAAAAGATATCTTCATATACACTATAATAATAATGATCAAGACCCATATGAAGAACTACAAAATGAAATACAGAAATATAGTCATAAAGAACAGATCTTGATACAGGGAGACTTCAATGCAAGAACACATAATCTTAATGATATGTTTACTGATGATGATGATGATGGCCATGCACTATTACCAACACCAGACACATACATTTACGATCACGATACAAAAAGGCGAAGAAATACAGATACCTGGAAGAATGAATTTGGAGAAGAATTAATTAAAATTTGCAAAACAAACAATCTAAGGATATTGAATGGAAGAACACCAGGTGATTGGTCGGGACAATTGACATGTTATGGATACAGTGGTGCAAGTACAGTAGATTACACAATAGCCAGTGATACTATTCTGAAAAATGTAATATATTTTGAAGTAGGTAAACTGCATCCAGCAAGTGATCATTGTCCAATCAAAACAGTAATCAAAATGTCAAACAATTATCACCAGACAACCATGAATATAAATCAAAAACTAAAACCAGCACCACCAAATCTCGGATGGAACAACGTAAACATATACAAGATGTTTATGAAAACAAAAGAATGTGAAGATATGATGTGCTTTCCTGAAAAGTGTAGATATCATGAACACAAGTGATGAGATGGCCCAAGAAATCCAAAACATGAAAATATTACCGAAAAATGTCACATCCAAAAAAAAAAGAAAAAGAAAAGAAGACCACATAAAATACAAATTTACACAAACCGACAATGCAATCTAATGAAAAGAAAACTACAAACACTGGCAAATATGATACAACAAAATCTATCAGATAATGAACTACGAATAAGTTACTATGCCAAAAAGCAAAAAAATCAGAAAATATGTGAAAAACTACAAAGGGAGAAAAACCAACAAATCCTATCTAGCATAGAAGAGGCTGACAAAAAAGAAGATGTACAAGAATATTGGAAAAAAAAATTAACTCTCTCATCACAACCAAAGAATTTAATAAAACAAAGGAAATACCATACCCTAAATGGATTGAACATTTCCAAAATATCAGTACAAACGTTGCAACTCCACCAGAGAAAGTCAAGCAACTGGAAGCTAAACTTACACAACTAGAGCAAGAAATGGGTGACAATAATGAAATAAACAAGCCTATAGCACTATCTGAAATTATACATGTAACAAGAACACTAAAAAACAATAAATCTAGTAGACCTGATGGAATTCCAAGTGAATTCTTTAAACATGCAAACAGAATGATAAAACATACAACCACATACTGGAAACTGGTGTATATCCACGGATATGGAGCACAAGTATAATAACACCGATACATAAAACAGGTGATTATATGGATACACACAACTACAGAGGAATATCGCTAAGCAACGCAATGGCAAAAATACTCAGTATGATCATCAACAACAGAATCACCAAATATCTCGAAACAAACAACATCATACATCCAAATCAAGCAGGTTTTCGAAGCAAGCATCGAACAACAGACCATATACATGTATTAACTTTACACACAGTCATCAAGAAATACCAAACACAAAAGAAAAGGATTTACTGCTGTTTTGTCAATCTTAAGAAATGTTTCGATACCATCTGGAGAACAGCACTACAATATAAACTACTCAACAACAACATCAATGGCAAAGTATATAATATTATAAAATCAATGTACACCAACATGGATTTTATAGTAAAGTTAAACGATGTCACCTCACCACACTTCAAATTACACAATGGAGTGAAACAAGGCTGCCCTCTAAGCCCAACTTTATATAACATCTACATGAATGACTTCACAAATGATCTAAATGAGCTACAAATGTCAGCACCCGAACTTAGTGGGAAAAAAATCAACTGTCTTCAATACGCAGATGACATTGCTATACTGTCAACAACAAGTAGTGGACTGCAGAAAGCACTAGATTTTTTACACAGCTACACAACTAACTGGGGTCTGCAAAATAACACCAAAAAGACACAAAGTCATCTTTAGGAAAATTGGAAGCAGAGCAGAATCCCTAAAGATCAAATATAATCAGGAAGAAATAAAAATCAAAGAACAATATACCTACTTAGGAGCCACTTTCCAATCAAATGGAAGTATACAAACAACATCAACCCTGTGAGTTTATTCCTGGGGGCCTATTGCAGACATTAGAATTTTAAAGGGAGCCTTTTTGCCTCCCGCGCGGGTCCTCTTTAGAAGGTGAAAAACACCCCCTTTCCCCGCTAAAAATTTGGAACGCACATGGGGTAGTAACGGCATATAGAGTGACCCCCCCGGGTTTTACACAAGGCAATTTGATAGTAAATACGTTCCTCCATATTTTTGGACACACTATTCCACCTAGATTGTAGATTATTAGGGGCCCAAGTCCGTATACGCAGCCATATTTGTTTATATTTAAACCGAAAGTGGCTATTTGACCACTTTCTGAGAGCCAAGACGATCTGATATTTAATGATATATAGTACAATGTGTATTAGATATCAACAATAATATTCTAAACGTAAATGTCAACATTTCCCGCCATGTTTTTTCTCCATAAAACGGCAAAAAACGCTTGAAAATCTTCTTTTTCAGGACCACTGGGCAAAATTCTCTCATTTATAGTATTTGCTGCAGTTTAGCAGCTCTTATTGGCCACTTAGGCTATTCTAACCTACAGTCGCCCCGCAACGTATACCGCGACCAAGAGAGCTGCATAAACTGCAGCAAATATAGTATTTATCTTCTATATCGTAATGTCGTCACAGGAAGCGGTACCTCAGCACAGCCCTGTGTCATATGACGCCATACTGGCCGATTTTGGCTAAAATAGCGCGCCGCCGCCTTTTTACACTAGTGTTTATACACGGAGCTTGATAGTGCTTTTTAAAATTAAAGTTGCTTTTTAATCATGTATTTCAGTCCCTCACCCCCTTGGCTATTATCACTGACTTTTCGTCGCCGGAGTGATTCACATCGTCAATTATGGTTCCCCGAGTGTCTCTAATAAATAACCTAGCTAACCGCTGGACTGAATTAATGATATTATCAAAAAATAGGCCAATGGCCTGTTGCTCAACGGCATATTGTAATACATGTAATACAAGTTTTGTTGAAATATGTTGAATGATTCTCGAAATAGCACCCAGATAGCTTGAATGTCACTAGCTGATATGCAGATTAGATAATTTGCATAATTTTCCACCAAAATCAATCATGTCTATACACATTTAAATATGTTGAGTGGTTATGTTTTCCTTACAATCACAATAGACCAATCAAAGATAACTTAGAACTTCCATGTGCTATGTGAGAATGAGAAACAGTTGACATTGGAAATAGTGGTTTGTTGAAATTCCATTTTTAACCAAAAATGACAAAAATATTTGCCAAAATTAGAGAATTAAAGATATGGCCATAGGATGATCAAATCTAGTAGATGTCAACACAAGGTACATACACACCAAGTATCAAAGCATTCAGGCTACCGGTTTTGAAGAAGAAGTCAAAAAATAATGTTTGGCCAAAAATGACCATTTTAAAATATTCGCCAAAATTAGGAATTT
The DNA here is from genome assembly GCF_978046115.1 of Saccoglossus kowalevskii. Taxonomy (NCBI): domain Eukaryota; kingdom Metazoa; phylum Hemichordata; class Enteropneusta; family Harrimaniidae; genus Saccoglossus; species Saccoglossus kowalevskii. The sequence continues at coordinate 30,698,110 of NC_140661.1, read as the reverse complement.
CCTTACCAAATTAACAAAACTGATAAAGGACAACCCTTGGCACATGCACTATCAAAATCAGCACTGTAGAGCACTTAGTGTCATAGTAGCATAGAAGAAATTTTAGAGTTTTGGAGGGCTAATTTGCATAATTTTTGGCAGATCGACTTCTCATAAACAAATTACCATCTACACTCATCAAGGCATCCACACACCAAAAATCGAGTCAAACGGTTCGGCGGTTTTTGAGAAGAAGTCGTGCACAGACAGACAGATAGATAGATAGACGGACGACAGACGCAGGACAGAAACCCATCCCATAGTTGAGCCGAAAATCATAGAAGATTTGGCGAAAATCGGTCGTTTTTGGCATCGACGAATTTTCGCTCGGAAACGCAAGAGCGATAAGATAAGGACGCAGGTTGTTTGAATCGGACTGTTTTTTTTTCGACTTCGTTGTAAGTCCAGAAACATCACAACGTTGTTTTTTAGTGAATACAGAATATGTTCTATTTCAATACAGGATTTTGATATGCCAATCGGGCAATTTTAACAATTTATTACTAGAGCGTCCCCTGTATAAATGATTCTCAACTCTCCAAAAATTGATTGTAGCAATGTTTACCGTCGCCACTGTACGAAAATACGCACACCCGCGAGGGGTATCCCGAATCCCTGGCCCCCCATTTTTTTTAATTTTTTAGAATTAATCTGGCAAAAAAAAATGTTCAATTGTTTTTCTTGGGTAAATCTGAGTAAACACTGACCAGATACGTTCGTTGGGGTTCGAGTCGTCAAAAACAACAGAATGTATGGTTAAGCAAGGTGTCAAGCAAAGTCAATGCAAGTCGCCGTTGAAGGCGCCACACGCGTCCAGTACTCATTGAAAATGGCGGGTGTTTTCCAACTCTCCGAGATGAGTGGCTGAGTTCTTTGAAATATTTGAATGAATTTTCTGTGATTTGACACTGACATTGTTGAAATATCATTATAATTCGTGTATTTTTCATAATTGTGTCCGATTGCGCGAATATTATATGCAGACGTATTCATTTCTTGAAATCTTAGACTGAAAACTTTCACTGTGTGCAGGGCAACACTTGTTTCGTTTTTTTTCCACACCGAGGGTGAGGGGTTGTATTTGTGTGGTAGCATCCAATCCCTACATTGACTGGACAGGGGTTGAATGATAGTTAATATCACCACAACTACGTGTTCCAAGATCGCTTATTTTTGATAGATCTTGGACGAAAACAGTGTCTTTGTTGCGTCGGTAAACAACTACACTTTACTGAGTGTCGGCCATGCTGTTCAAGAACAACACAATACTACGCATGCGTACAACATTAACATAATCATGTAAAAGGTTAAGTATATAAAACTACGGTATCTGAATACCACTTGTTACATCCTTTCTTCTTTATGAAATAAGTGATAAGTCAATATTCTTGTACGGTTATAATATGCCTACTGAATCCCAAATCTAGTGTTCTTACTAAATCTCAAAACTAGTGTTCTTACTGAATCTCAAAACTAGTGTTCTTACTGAATCTCAAAACTAGTGTTCTTAGAACTAAGAGTTCTTAATTTTCGATATAGTCTTTCAGATATGCAGGTTTTCTAACAATTCTACCTGATCGTGTCTTAATCTCTGATTGGTCATTATTCACTGGTAATTCCACATGTTTCTGTTGATTTTCTCTCACTTGTGGTGGTCGGGAAATTTCTGAGTATACATCACTTGTGTTTGGATGGTATGTTTCAGATGTCTTCCGCAGGTGTCTGCGGTTTCTGCGATATGTTCTGCCTTCTTCTGTTGTCACTTCAAATGATCTTTTGTCGACCTGGCGATCTACTTGTGATTTTTTCCATACTTTATCTGATTTGTTGTAAGGCATCATTCTCACAGTATCTCCTTGGTTAAGTGTTGGTAGGTCTTTGGCGTCCTTGTTGTAGTAATATGCTTGTCTATCCTTGTTCTTCTTTATTTCCTGACTCACTCTCTGGTTAATTGCTGGGTTGAGGAGTTTGTCAGTGATGGGTAATAATGTTTTAGTTCGCCTATTCATCAGTCGTTGTGCTGGGCTTGTAGTCATGCTTTGAGTTGGTGTGTTTCTGAAGTCAAGTATTCCGAGGTATAGGTCTGTTCCTGCTAGTTTGGATTTTCTCATTATGCTCTTTGCTGATTTCACAGCATTTTCTACTTTCCCATTACTTTGTGGATACCTTGGGATGATGTAATGTGTTTAAAGTTCCAAGCCTTGCTAAATTTCTCAAATTCCTCTGATCCTTCCTGTGGTCCATTGTCTGAAATACAAATGTCTGGTATTCCATGACGGGCAAAGTCAGCTTTGAGCTTTCTGATGATGGTCTTTGTCTCTGTGTTGGGTAGGTAGTCTACTTCCCAAAAGTTGGAGAAATAATCTACTGTGACCAGGTAGTCATTTCCATCAAATACGAATTGGTCAATTCCAACTTTGGCCCATTGTCTGACTGGGACCTCATGTGTGATCAAAGTCTCCTTTTGTTGCTGCGTTCCAAACGATGACACACATCACATTTGTCAATGTAGTCTCTGATTTCTGCATTCATTCCAGACCAATATAAGCATTCTCTTGCTCTTCGGAGACATCCCTCTGTTCCAAGATGTGATGAGTGGACACGTTTAAGCATATCATGTCTAAGTGACTTGGGGATTATAGCTCGCTCTCCTCTGAATATTATGCTATCTTGGACACTGAGTTCATGTCGAACCTGGAAATATGGTGTTAGTGCTATTGGCATCTCAGCCTTGGTTTCTGGAAACCCATTTTGAATCATACTTTTCAAGAGCTGTAGGCTCTGATCGCTTTCTGTGTGTGTCTTGATGTCCTGACATCTTGGCTGTGAGAGGGGCAGACTCATGTTGTACCATGTTGACTGACTCTATTTCCACTTGCGGATTTTTTGGTGGCTGATCTGTCAAATATGCTCGGCTCAGTGTGTCAGCCAGATACATTTTCTTCCCTGGGTAATATACTAAGTTAATGTCATATTGTTGCAATCTTAGTAACATTCTCTGTAATCGCTTTGGTGTGCTATGCAGTGGTTTCTTTATGATAACTTCCAAAGGCTTATGATCAGACTGTACTGTGACCTCTCTTCCGTAGGTATACTGGTGGAACTTTTCCACTCACTCTCTTTTTCAATCTGAGCATATCGCTTCTCAGTATCTGTCAGGGCTCGGCTTGCGAATGCTACTGGCTGACCTTTCTGTGTCAATGCTGCACCTAGTCCTGCTTCTGATGCATCTACTTGTAATGTAAGTTCTTCTTTTTCATCATAGTACTTCAGCACAGTATGGTCACTAACTTGCTGTTTGATTCTTTCCATGGCTTTGTCATGTATTTCCAACCAACACCACTCAGTTCCTTTCAGCATTAGATCTCTAAGTGGTTTGCATTCTTCACTTAGTTTTGATATGAATTTGCTTAGGTAGTTTACAAAGCCTATGAATCTCTGTACTCCCGCTACATCTTCAGGATTTTCCATTTGTCTCACTGTGTCAACCTTTTTCGGATCTTGTAGGAGTCCTTTTTCTGAGATGATGTGTACAATATATGGAACTTCGCTTAATCTGAGCTTGATTTTCTCTTTGTTGAGTTTCATGTTGCGCTCTCTGCAACGTTCCATTAAGGCTTTCATCTTGATGTCATGATCTGCAGTGGCTTGTTCAACCGTATCTCCAACTCCATAGATCAATATGTCGTCCACTATGGACTTGACTCCTGGAAGACCCTCAATATCTTGGTCTTGCCGACGTTGGTATTCCTCTGGTGACGTTGAAATACCAAAGGGCATTCATAACCAACGGTAGCGGCCAAAAGGTGTGTTGAAGGTGGTCAGATAAGAGCTCTCTTCATCAAGTTCTATGTGCCAAAATCCATTCTTGGCATCCAATACCGTAAACACCTTTGCATTATCCAAATTGGGCAGTATATCATCTATGGTTGGCATTGGATAATGACTTCTCTGGAGGGCAGTATTCAGGTCTCTGGGATCTATGCAGATTCTAATTTTGTCTGGTCTCACGACTGCCACTAAGCTTTAAACCCATGGTGTAGGTTTTGTTACTTGAGCTAAAATGTTCTCATTCACAAGCTCATCTAGTTTCTTCTTCATTGGACCTTTTATGGCTACTGGCATTTTCCGGGGTGCATGTACAACTAGCTTCACATTTGGGTCTATTTTCAAATGGTACTTCCCTTCAAGTAATCCAGTTTCTTTCAAAAACGTCGGGATATTCATTTAGAAGTTGTGCTGGTGTAATTGGCTGTACACCCTGATTAGTCACCACTGCTTGCGTCTGACTTTCTTTTCTTCACTTTTGTCATTTACTGCGTGTATTTGGTCATAGTTGATATTTACTAAACCCATCTGCTGTATTGCTCTGCTTCCGAGCAGTGAGGTACTTTGCTCATCATCCATGACTACAAATGGTGCTAAATACTTTTTTTCAGTTTCTCGGGTTTACCATTTTCACTTTGGTATGTCCCAATGGCTTCAATGTTGCTTTGTTGTACATGATCAGTAACTTTCCAGAATCTGTGATTTCATATTCATTGATCTTGCTTAAGCATGATTTAGGAATAATGTTGCATGTTGCTCCCAAATCTAGTTGAAACTTCACAGGGTGTTTGTCTATATTCATTGTAGAAAACACTTGTTTCGCGTAAGGGCTTTCTGTTACCTTGTTCACCTCTTCACTTTCAGCTAATGTTATTGACTGAATTTCTTCATAATTGTCATCGTCACTGTTGTCTTCCATGTCTTCTGCCAAACAGTGAACCTTTTTCTTCCTTTGGTTTCTTTTAGCGAAATGATTCATCTTCTTGCAGTAGAGACATTTCTTGCCATATGCTGGGCATTTCTCTTTGCTCCCCTCGTGTTTTGTTCCACAGTATTTGCAATTAACTGTGTCTTGTGCTTGTTTCCACTGCGGTTTCTTAAATCTATGTTGCTGCTGTTTTACTGCCATAACCATTGCTGGGGCCTCTAATGTTTTAATCTGCTCTTTGGATATTTCTGCAGCTTTGCATGTCTGCATGCATTTAGTGAGGCCCAGGTCAGATTCCCTCAGCAGTCTTTCTCTGAGTCTGGAGTCATTTATCCCACAAACTATTCTGTCTCGAATTAGTGATTCTTGTAGAGTCAGAAAATTGCATGTTGCAGCTAGGATTTTCAGATCTGTGACATATTTGTCCAGTGGTTCATTTGGCTCCTGGTTACGAGTGAAGAACTTGTAGCGTTCAACAGTTTCATTTGTCTTAGGGTTGCAGTAGCTGTCAAAAGCTTTTATTATTTCATCCAGCTTCCGGTCCTTTTCATCTCCAGTAAGTTGCATGGTTTCATAAATCTCTCTACCTTCTCTGCCAATAAGGTATAGGAAAAGCTTGCATTTCTGGCTTTCCTGTTTACCTGCCATTGCTAAATCCACATACAGCAGTAATTCTTCCTTCCATCTTTTCCAAACTAAAGATAGATTTTTTGCATTGACATCAAGCGTGTCTGGTGCTCTAAGGTGCTCCACAATGCATTAATACTTTCAACTGTATCAAGAATTACTTCAAAATTGCTGGAATGCAACTTTCTGTGAATTATGATTGTACTTTTGGGACACTGTATTTTCTTGCACAATGATTGCTGTTCTGGGCTACCGTACCTCGCCACATACACGTGTAACAGGTGATTTCTGTGCTTTCCGTGCAATGTTCACAAAGACATATAGCTTCCAAATGTCCCAAATTTAATCACAACGATGCTATTTGCAATCGGCACTGTTTTGTATAAGGCTCGTTTACTCACAGTTTTCTGTTACCATGCCGTATTCACGCGCATTATTATCGAACGGACGGCGAACTGCAAACTGTCTTTCTCTGTCTTTTAATTTTCAGTTCTTTTCCAGTCCGCCACTTCTGACACCATGTTCCAAGATCGCTTATTTCTGATAGATCTTGGACGAAAACGGAAGCGAGTGCAACGTGAAGAGTGTCTTTGTTGCGTCGGTAAACAACTACACTTTACTGAGTGTCGGCCATGCCGTTCAAGAACAAACAATACTACGCATGCGTACAACATTAACATAATCATGTAAAAGGTTAAATATATAAAACTACGGTATCTGAATACCACTTGTTACACTACGATTTTGGACTGACAACTTTTTTTGGTAACTGTCAACAAAAATGTCAAATGCTGTAGACATTGCAATTGATAAAATTATCAAATAATAATAAATATAGGTAGGTAAAAATGAGAAGTCAAAAAGAGTAGTTTGGCTTAATAACAACCTCTTAAATCTGATGAGATCTACAATTGTGTTCAATGTGTATCATTTTAAGAGTTAAACCTTCATATGTAAGTCAGCTGAAGATAAAATGTTTGTTTCTTAACAATGAAACATTCTTTTTTGAAATTGTACCTTTTCCACAAATCTGTGTTTTTGCTGATTTCAGACTGAGAATCATACATGTCCAACATGTCTGGAGACTGGGTTCGAGAATATAGAAGAGGTGTATGTCCTTTACTGGGCTCATCATGTTCAAACTGTAAGTGGATGGATGACAGCCATTGAGTGAAAACATTAAAATATATTCACCAATATATCAAATCCTCTAGCCAGCCAGTAACTATCCCATTGTTGTTGTTCATCAGAATGTATGAAAAGTAAAATAAACTGTATTTGATCAACATAGTTTGGCTATATATTTGTAGAATTAGTGGCAATAGCTCAGAAAAATGTGTTCACACCACAAAAAGGGATGTCATGGAAAATCATGCCTTGGCTTTTGAGCAGTACTAAACACTAGCATTCTTTATGACAACATGTATCATGCATTGCATACTATTTAAAAAATATGTGTGCAGCCTCTTTAACTGATGCACAAGCTGGCCAGAAACATGTTTATAACTTCCTTTAAAGAGGCAATATGGATAACTTTGAGCATTTCTAAAAATCTTCCTTCAAAAATACATTCGTTAAGTATCAATTTTATATGATGTATCGTGAAATAAAAGTGCACTTTGTGTAGAGATCTTGGAAGTATTTGTTCGGCAAAGAAAGGAAAGATTGAATGCACATGTGCTAAAGGAATCACTTATACGTATAGATAGTAGCAGGCGCACTTGTGTTTTTCCTTTTATTTCTCGATAAATCAAGTGGTTCTCTCTTAGATTTGTTCATTTCATGTCAATATCTCAATTTTTGTATTTTAGTGAATATTTTGGGTCATTTTGTGGTCAAAATTGATATTTGCGACTCCTTCTTCGAAACCTTTCGTCAGAATGGTATTAAACTTGATATTATTATCTTTGTTCTTTAATTGACAATAAGACAGCGGAGTTCTCTCGATCATGAGGTCGCTTGTTGTAAAAAATGACTAAAAACCAGGCATTTTGATATATCTAGCACCAGATCTTGGGCATGTGTTCTCTGATTCAAACTTGGGGGGATGATTATGACACCATGCATATTCAACCTTTAGTTTATTTTAAAGGGTGTTAAGCAAAATCCATATCGGCAGCAAAAGCTATGCCTAAATTTTTAGCTGCTATTTGACTTTGATTATTTGGGATTTGGTCTCTTTTTGTGTTGCTGGGTTACATTCCTAATCATCCAAATGAGATAAGGTTTGCAATATCTACAGGCACAGAATTTGTGAAGGGTAGCATAGCAGAACTACTTGGATAATTATTTGCTACAAATTGGGCCACTTAATTTGACAATGTAATCTTTGTTCAGACTTTGGTAGATAGCTATATTCTATGATAATTTTATTGGCTTTTAGTGGTCTGTGACCTTTACTTGGGAATACATACTGCATACAAACCATGCATTTATTATGCAGTATTATGAGTGCAGTATTATGAGTTGTTTAATGTGTTTTTTTGAATAAACTACTTGAGGTTATTTTTGTGAATCATCGCGTTTGATTTATCTGTCAAGTAGAGTGCCCTCTGTACCAAGACATTCAAACCAAGACATTCAATGGAATCTGGGAGTTTGGATTAAAGGTACCCTCTAGGTAATATTTAGACCAATGTTAAAGTTAGTTGGAGCCAAATGAAGGTTGGTCAGTACACAAGGTGTACTTCCATATATAAAGTCCTAATAGTGGGTGACACTTAATTTTAAAGTCTTGTATCTTTTCATCAATAGAATGACAGTACCTCAGTTTTGGAAAATTTATGGAAGCAGTATTCAAAGCAGAGATGGTAAGTACAGTAGCTCAATATGTTGCCCGCCCATCATCAAGATTGTGGTTTGACTCCCATGGTCAGCTGCAGACTCAGCAGTGAAAACTGCCAGGCTCATGGCATTCAAATTTGGGAGAACAGCGTCCTTCGAAAGGGGCATAAACCTGTCAGTCTCATATGTACTGTTCCTATCCCCAGTGCATTTAAAAGATCCAGGTATCCTTGCCATAAAGAGTAGTGGTTTCTGCAGGACAACTGCCTTACCTTATTCCTCTCATTGCATCTGTACGCTTGAGTTCTGCTGTCCCTCATTTCTGAGTCTGTAATTGGGCCCAAGCCCATTGACAGGAAATGAAAATATGAGTGGGCAATTATACATCCACCTTCAATCTGATAAATAATATTATGGGACTATGTTTCTTTTCTCGATTTGATTCATGCTATATACAGACAGTAACTGATTTTGTTCAAACTTTATACAATCATCCGGTGAACTTGGCACATATTTTAGGTTGGTCAATACATACATAGTCATACATAGGCATGGGAAGATGTTAAAGATGACCAGTTTAATCAGCTTAATTTACATATGAATGGATTCTTATTCTGCATAGCTTGAGAACCTGTCATCAAATTCTGATGAAACTCAACAATACTATGAGACAATTGCAATATATAATTAGGTGTTGGTACCTTCTGTGAATTTTTAATTAGCTCAATTTGCATATGAATGAATATTTGTTCTACTGATATGTCGATAACCAATAGCCGATGCAGATGAAACTCAACTGTAAGATTCTGTGGGACAAATGTGCATTTGAATGAATTCAAAAAAACTAGTAGTTAGTTTTAAATGAAATTCAACATTTGAGATACAAGGGTTTTTCAGCATATGTCAGTAGTCTACACAGCATCATATGTCAACAAGCTATTCCGGTATATTTCAACAGGACCATTTTTTAGAAACTGTAGTTCATACATGCCAGGTTTTTTTTGAAAGTTGGTATAAAGGTTGAACTTACCAATGCACATATTTTGTTTTCATAATTTAATTAAAAATACCTGATTAGATGTTGTTTTGTTATATTTCAATCGCTATCCATATTAGTTCAAAACAGGGACTTATGGATTGGTCTATGTCTGTCCGTTTGTGTGTCCAGACTAGTATTTACACATACTTAGTACCTTATCTGGGACATACATGTATGCAAGTGCATTGGTATCATGTTTGGATATAAAATGGCCGACTGGTGACCATTTTATTGCAAAAACGCATGTCTGGAACTATATCTGGAGCAATTCACTTTAAACTTTATAAATGGATGGAATATTATATCATACATATGTACATGCAATAATTTTGTCACCAGTCCATCCGTTCATGTGTGTGATTGGGTTGACCTGGACAGATTTTCGTCTAATATAACTGTACTTAAAATCAGGCATTTTGATGTCTTGAACAAGATTTTTGGTGTTTTCTGATTCTATTCAAACGTGGTGTGAGAATTTACCATATGGGATGACTATGCACATCCCTTTAAATCACTAATCTGACCTAAAATTGCTTCTATACATGTGCATACTGCATTTGCTCTATTAAAAGCGCATATCTCCAATTGAAGTGCATGTAAGCCCTAAATACTGGATTTTGTGTATTTTGAAGACACTGAGTAATCAAGAAATCCTCGGGCATTTAACATGGCATTTGCATAATGGAATCTAACTAATTCATAAACTATTTTCTCTGGAACAGAACTTTTTGATTTTTTACGATCTGAAGTAAGATATAAAGATATAATTATTACTACATAAAGGCTGATCTGCATATTTGTCAACATCACCTGCATTATTATAAATGTAGCAACATTTTGTGGGTACATGATAAGTTTAATTGAACTAATCTGTTTGAAAAAAAATACTTTTCAATTAATACTATGTCAACATCGTGTGAACTAATAAAGCTAATAATTTGTGCAGGATGTCAGTTATGAAATAGTAATTCTTCTGTTACTGATTCAGTTGTGTTTTGCGATTGGTGTATACCACAACAATGTTCAACAGTTTGAGCAGAACTGCTATCACTTTGTTGTTTATATGTATTCAAAAGAAATATTGCAAACTTGCAATCATTTTGTATTTCATCATTTATAGTACTGCTCTGGGTCACACGTTCAGATATTGAAAAAAGAATTCAGGTTAGTCACGTGGTTTGGCCGCCTTCTTGGATTTTAGGCAAAATTTACCAAAAGTTTGGACATTTGTTTCTCACAGTGCTTTAACTAATCAACTAGATGTGTAGTATATGACATGTGTCACACGCAACGTAATATTACCGTAATTGGTATAGTACAGGTGTGATGGTTAAAATACCAAAATGGCAACAGTAACATAAAGACTTCCCTGGCGGCGATGATAACATACGTACACGGAGCCAACAGATGCGGTTTCAACTGGTACTGGTATTATTATACTCTGCAAACATCAAGTACAATAACGCGGTAAAACTCAACTACTCCAATGACTAGATACTTAAACTCCAATACAATTCAACGAGATCTCCGATCTGAACTCAGTGCTGAACAACTCCCCTATATATACCCCCACTGTCTATAAATAGACAATTACATCAGCATACATAATAAGTCTGGAACTTACTAAAATTTTTTAGAATGTTCCATTACCTTCTATTGCCTCCTACAGTGTTCTATTACCTATTCAACCAGTTTCTAAAAAAATCTAGAATATTCCACCCAGACACAGTACGGTTCTAGAACATTCTCAGTGACACGGAAGTGGTAAATACATCGTATGCGACAACATTTCTGGACTTAATAATATAATTTCGACCAGTCACGTGGTTTGGCCGCCATCTTAGATTCTACGTAAAAATGACCAAATGTTTGGGCATTTGTTTCTCAAAGGTGCTTCAACCTATCAACTAGATATGTTGTATATAACATGTTTGGCCATAACTTAAATAATTCAATGAGTCACGTGGTTTGTGCAATAACATGTGTATTGCTCCGATTAGGCTCAAATTTCGTTTGTGCATTATAACATATTAGATGTACGTTTTCACTAGAATGCAGGGGCGGATACAGGATTTTTGTAATGGGGGGGGGGGTCCAAACTTTAAAATCCCCAGACTAAGTTAATGATTTTTTTTATATTATACAAAATTAATTTAATAAATTTTTCAACCGGGGGGGGGGGGGGGTTCCCGCCACTGGGATGGCACATCTCTATGTCATGCGACTGAGTGCCCATGAAGTGGCAGTGGCGGATGCAGCAAAATGTATTGGGGAGGGGGGTCCAAGCTTTGCTTAAAATATACGGAGTGTAAATCGCAGGGAAACCATGCGTAATCCTGATGATATGAATCGTCTTGCGTTTGGAGGGGGCCATGACCCCCCCCCCTGCCCCTTTCCTCTGGATCCGCCACTGTGGAGTGGGGGCTTCTAACCTCATTAATATGCATAAGAATTATAGTAGTAACAATAAGCCATTCTCCAAAAATCAGTAAAAAAAATATAGTGACAAAATAGATGGAAGCGGAACATCACAAACCCCCACAATGGAGTCAGAGCAGGTGCACGTGAAAGGTAAGCATCTGTTGCTGGCATGCCACACCTGCTGTGATGTTCCATAATCATGTCAGGCAAAAATGTCAAATTAAAGGACAAACACGACCACATACATTAACCAACAAACAAACAAATCTGCAATCATGTTACAGACAGAAATCTTATAGAAAGCCACCAAATCTTGATGATGACCAACACACTTCTTTAATGTACGTTTAAGTCGAGGAATCAGAAACCCTTGGCTTATCGACTTGGCAGTCAATAGCCGAGATCTGGTCAGGAAATCTAATACCTAGAACATGCTCTCGAGTAACGCACAAGCTGTGAAATATAAACTCCATAAGCTGGTGATGTAGGAATGTTACTATCGATATATGGAAAGTTCACAATAGCAAAATTAAAATCGTCACGCTTGTCATACAGCTTAGTATGCAGTTTTATACTGCTGTCAAACTCGAGTAGTAGATCAAGATATGAAGCAGAATTCAGTGTGTCAGTATTTGGAGTTTATTAGGATAAATGGCATGTGAATAACTACTGAACTTGGGATTGTTCAGTGGCAACATCATCAATATAACGAAATGCGAAATTAAAGGAACGAGCCAGTTTCTTGGTTCCATTTTTCATTAAACCTTCAATGAATTCGGCTTCATAAGAATACAAAAACAAGTACACACTCGCAAAATATAGCAATATTCGTTAAAATGACATTATCAAAAGGTTAGCCTATTTCAATTATGGTGATCCTCGATCGGTCATAGATGTCGTCAGCACTGTAAATTATCTCGAGATCTCGAATTATTATCTCGAGATCTCAACTTAATATCTCGAGATCTCTAGTTAAATATGTTGTTTTCGTCTACAATATTTCCCCAATGAGCTTTCATATTATGAAATGCAAACATTCATACAAAAATAATACCACGTTTTTTTGTTCATTGTCTTTTAGAAATGTTAAATTGTTAGCATGTTTTAGGCGTGATATCCCTTTCGAAACATCGATACATTTAATGAATAGTTCCGGCAGTTCATGGTTTGTTGTTGTTTCTATATGTTACAAATACGTGAAATAAAGTTCAAGTACCAGCGGCAAATCACAATATTCACAAGTATGCATGTAGTCGCTGTAGAATATATATAATCCCACGATATGTTCGCTTAGTTTTACGCCAGCACTCACTCTCGATTACCGCCTACAGGTCGGATTGATAGAAGGTTCAGGCAGTAATCACTCGTATTTTGTGACGACAAATACCGTGGTATTATATACAAATATCACAGCCTACGTGTGCCTCGCCTGTGTTCAGATTGATACACAAATCAGGCGGTAATCACTCGTATCTGCTTACGTCAAAGTAAGAGAAAATATGGTGGTATTATATATAAATATAACATCCTCACGTCACATCACTGCCTGGGGGTAGTTTTAAGATCTATATCTAAAGTGAACCAATGCACATATTTTTTTGTTCATGATTTAATTAAAAATACCTGATTAGATGTTGTTTTGTTATATTTCAATCCCTATCCATATTAGTTCAAAACAGGGAACTATGGATTGGTCTATGTCTGTCCGTTTGTGTGTCCAGACTAGTATTTACACATACTTAGTACCTTATCTGGACATACATGTATGCAAGTGCATTGGTATCATGTTTGGATCTAAAATGGCCGACTGGTGACCATTTTATTGCAAAAACGCATGTCTGAAACTATATCTGGAGCAATTCACTTTAAACTTTATAAATGGATAGAACATTATATCATACATATGTACATGCAATAATTTTGTCACCAGTCCATCCGTTCATGTGTGTGATTGGGTGGACCTGGACAGATTTTCGTCTAATATAACTGTACTTAAAATCAGGCATTTTGATGTCTTGAACAAGATTTTTGGTGTTTTCTGATTCTATTCAAACGTGGTGTAAGAATTTACCATATGGGATGACTATGCACATCCCTTTAAATCACTAATCTGACCTAAAATTGCTTCTATACATGTGCATACTGCATTTGCTCTATTAAAAGCGCATATCTCCAATTGAAGTGCATGTAAGCCCTAAATACTGGATTTTGTGTATTTTGAAGACACTGAGTAATCAAGAAATCCTCGGGCATTTAACATGGCATTTGCATAATGGAATCTACTAGAGCAAATACAGTACATATAAATTCTGTATTGTATCAGCAAACAATGTTTATCTACTATTTCAATCTGCAGGGACTGTGCCATACATGTAACTAATTCATAAACTATTTCTCTGGAACAGAACTTTTTGATTTTTTACGATATGAAGTAAGATATAAAGATATAATTATTACTACACAAAGGCTGATCTGCATATTTGTCAACATTACCTGCATTGTTATAAATTTAGCAAAATGTTGTGGGTACATGATAAGTTTAATTGAACTAATCTGTTTGAAAAAAAATACTTTTCAATTAATACTATGTCAACACTGGGAACTAATAAAGCTAATAATTTGTGCAGGATGTCAGTTATGAAATAGTAATTCTTTTGTTACTGATTCAGTTGTGCTTTGCGATTGGTGTATACCACAATAATGTTCAACAGTTTGAGCAGAACTGCTATCACTTTGTTGTTTATATGTATTCAAAAGAAATATTGCAAACTTGCAATCATTTTGTATTTCATCATTTACAGTACTGCTCTGGGTCACACGTTTAGATATTGAAAAAAGAATTCAGATTAGTCAAGTGGTTTGGCCGCCTTCTTGGATTTCAGGCAAAATTTACCAAAAGTTTGGACATTTATTTCTCACAGTGCTTTAACTGATCAACTAGATGTGTAGTATATGACATGTCTGGACTTAATAATATAATTTCGACCAGTCACGTGGTTTGGCCGCCGTCTTGAATTCTACGTAAAAATGACCAAATGTTTGGGCATTTGTTTCTCAAAGGTGCTTCAACCTATCAACTAGATATGTTGTATATAACATGTTTGGCCATAACTTAAATAATTCAATGAGTCACGTGGTTTGTGCAATAACATGTGTAGTATTGCTCCGATTAGGCTCAGATTTTGTTTGTGCATTATAACATGTTAGATGTACGTTTTCACCCGAATGCAGGGGCGGATACAGGATTCTTTTATGGGGGGTCCAAACTTTAAAATCCCAGACTATGTTAATGATTTTTTTATATTATACAAAATAAATTTAATAAATTTTTCAATGGGGTGGGGGTGGGTGGGTGTGGGTGGGGTATCCCGCCACTAGAATGGCACATCTCTATGTCATGCGACTGAGTGCCCATGAAGTGGCAGTGGCGGATGCCGCAAAATGTATTGGGGGGGGGGGGGTTCAAGCTTCGCTTAAAATATACGGAGTGTAAATCGCAGGGAAGCTATGCGTAATCCTGATGATATGAATCGTCATGCGTTTGGAGGGGGCCATGACCCCCCTGCCCCCTCCCTCTGGATCTGCCACTGTGGAGTGGGGGCTTCTAACCTCATTAATATGCATAATAATTATAGTAGTAACAATAAGCCATTCTCCAAAAATCAGTAGAAAAAATATACTGACAAAATAGATGAAAGCGGAACATCACAAACCCCCACAATGGAGTCAGAGCAGGTGCACGTGAGGGTAAGCATCTGTTGCTGGCATGCCACACCTGCTGTGATGTTCCATAATCATGTCAGGCAAAAATGTCAAATTAAAGGACAAACACGACCACATACATTAACCAACAAACAAACAAATCTGCAATCATGTTACAGACAGAAATCTTATAGAAAGCCACCAAATCTTGATGATGACCAACACACTTCTTTAATGTACGTTTAAGTCGAGGAATCAGAAACCCTTGGCTTATCAACTTGGCAGTCAATAGCCGAGATCTGGTCAGGAAATCTAATACCTAGAACATGCTCTCGAGTAACGCACAAGCTGTGAAATATAAACTGCATAAGCTGGTGATGTAGGAATGTTACTATCGATATATGGAAAGTTCACAATAGCAAAATTAAAATCGTCACGCTTGTCATACAGCTTAGTATGCAGTTTTATACTGCTGTCAAATATGAGTAGTAGATCAAGATATGAAGCAGAATTCAGTGTGTCAGTATTTGGAGTTCATTAGGATATATAGCATGTAAATAACTACTGAACTGGGGATTGTTCAGTGGCAACATCATCAAAATAACGAAATGTGAAATTAAAGGAACGAGCCAGTTTCTTGGTTCCATTTTTCATTAAACCTTCAATGAATTCCGCTTCATAAGAATACAAAAACAAGTACACACTCGCAAAATATAGCAATATTCGTTAAAATGACATCAAAAGGTTAGCCTCTTTCAATTATGGTGATCCTCGATCGGTCATAGATGTCGTCAGCACTGTAAATTATGTCGAGATCTCGAATTATTATCTCGAGATCTCGACTTAATATCTCGAGATCTCTAGTTAAATATGTTTTTTTCGTCCACAATATGTCCCCAATGAGCTTTCATATTATGAAGTGCAAACATTCATACAAAAATAATACCACGTTTCTTTGTTCATTGTCTTTTAGAAATGTTAAATTGTTAGCATGTTTTAGGCGTGATATCCCTTTCGAAACATCGATACATTTAATGAATAGTTCCGGCAGTTCATGGTTTGTTGTTGTTTCTATATGTTACAAATACGTGAAATAAAGTTCAAGTACCAGCGGCAAATCACAATATTCACAAGTATGCATGTAGTCGCTGTAGAATATATATAATCCCACGATATGTTCGCTTAGTTTTACGCCAGCACTCACTCTCGATTACCGCCTACAGGTCGGATTGATAGAAGGTTCAGGCAGTAATCACTCGTATTTTGTGACGACAAATACCGTGGTATTATATACAAATATCACAGCCTACATGTGCCTCGCCTGTGTTCGAATTGATACACAAATCAGGCGGTAATAACTCGTATCTGCTTACGTCAAAGTAAGAGAAAATATGGTGGTATTATATATAAATATAACATCCTCACGTCACATCACTGCCTGGGGGTAGTTTTAAGATCTATATCTAAAGTGAACATGACAAGATAGTTGCTACTGGGGTCCTCACTGATTGAAGGCGGGGTGTCATGCAAATGGTTTACAGCAGGGGCAGCCATTTCTCAATGAGCCATACCATCTACCTAATATATAGCAGTTTGAAACGAGCCATGCATGCACAAATTTGTTTTTCCAATCAAACTAAACTATAATCAGTTGTATCTGGACAATCAGAATATTCATCTATAATCAGTTGTAGTTTGGCAATCAGATTAATCATATATAATCAGTTGTAACTGAACAATATGATTAATCATCTATAATCAGTTGTAACTGGGCAATCAGATAGTTCATCTATAGTCAGTTGTAATTGGAAATCAGATTATTCATCTATAACCAGTTGCAATTGGACAGTCAGACTATTCATCTATAATCAGTTTAACTGGATAATCTGACTATTCGTCTATAATGAGTTGTAACGGGACAATCAAATTAATCATATCAAATCAGTTGTAATTGGACAGTCAGACTATTCATCTGTAATCAGTTGTATCTGGACAATCAGATAGTTCATATATAATCAGTTTAACTGGATAATCTGACTATTCGTCTATAATGAGTTGTAACTGGACAATCAGATTAATCATCTATAATCAGTTGTAACTGGCAAATCAGACTATTCATTCATAATAAGTTGTAATTGGGCAATCAGATAATTCATCTACAATCAGTTGCAATTAGACAGTCATCTATAGTCAGTTGTAATTGGAAATCAGACTATTCGTCTATAATCAGTTGTAATTGGACAATCAGATTAATCATATCAAATCAGTTGTAATTGGACAGTCAGACTATTCATCTGTAATCTGTTGTAATTGAACAATCCGATTAAACGTATATAATCAGTTGTAACTGGTAAATCAGACTATTCATTCATAATAAGTTGTAATTGGGCAATCAGATTATTCATCTATAACCAGTTGCAATTGAACAGTCAGACTATTCATCTGTAATCAGTTGTAACTGGACAATCAGATTAATCATCTATAATCAGTTGTGACTGGCAAATCAGACTAATCATCTATAATCAGTTGTGCAATAAGACAGCCAGGCTATTCATCTGTAATCAGTTGTAACTCGACAATCAGATAATTCATCTATAGTCAGTTATAATTGGCAAACAGACTATTCATCTATAATAAGTTGTAGCTGGACAATCAGATTAGTCATATATGATCAGTTGTCACTGGTCAATCAAAATATTTATATATAGTCAGTCGTAATTGGACAATCAACTATTCGTCTATAATAAGTTGTAATTTGTTAATCAGACTGTTCATCACATTAATCATCTATAATAATTTGCAACTGGACAATAACATTAATCATCTATAATAAGTTGTAACTGGACAATCAGAGTATTCATTTATAATAAGTTGCAATTTGTCAATCAGACTGTTCATCTACACTCAGTTGTAATTTAGCAATCAGATTAATCATATACAATCAGTTGTAACCGGGCGATAATGCTATTCATATATAATTTGTTGTAAATGGACGAATCAGTTGTAATTTGGCAATCAGATTAATCATCTATAATAAGTTGTAATTTGGCAATCAGACTATTCATCTATAATCATTTGTAACTGGACAATCAGATTAATCATCTATATTCAGTAGTAATTGGACAATCATAATAATCATTTATAATCAGTTGTAACTGGTCAATCAAATTGATCATCTATAATAAGTTGTAACTGGACAATCAGCAACTGGGCAATAATGCTATTCATATATAATAAGTTGTAAATGGACAGTCAGACTATTCATCTATAATCAGTTGTAACTGGACAATCAGATTAAGGTAGCGAGAAGGTTTTGTGACGTTTTTAAATAAAACATTCTCTGTCTGTTGTCTCGTTCAGAACAGTAATTTAGGTTATATATATCAAAAGACTAAGTATAGAGGTGCAAGTTCGCACAAACTGGACAGACATTGTTTACATAATTATCACGTGACATCAAAAATGGCGAACCTTGTAAAAATGACTAAGTACGCGATTGCGAGAGCACACTGCGGAATTTCCTGGTGAAATTTAAGTTATGCATTGTCCGTAATCAAGTCCATTGAAATGCGTCTCCGATAATCAAAAGACCTATTATTCCGATTTCTATGCAGGTTTGTTTTTTTGTCCCCAAATTATTTCATACTTGGCACCTTTAACAGACTATTATTCTGTGACAAAGCATTTTCTTTAAAAACCCAGACATATTTCACCCCATCATTATCTTTTGAACGATAACTGCGAGTTTGAATGTCCTAGTCCGAACGCACTTGATTTGGCGGCGGTCCCAATGAGTCGTTCTCGATCAAAACTTCAACTCGAGAAAAACGCGAAAAACAGTTTTGGTTAATAAAACACTGTAGATTTGCTGCATTATTATAAATATACACTAAAAATGGCCAAACATATTAACCACTGATATCATAGAACTCATAAAGAGTGTCAGATAATGAATAATTTCAAGCTCGAGCGTGAAAAACGAAGAAAACTGCTGGCATTTGAGTCCGTACTCCAGGAACGTTCGGGTTTTCCATTGTTATGCAAACGAACAACGAGGGATAAGCCTCTGACAAACATTACTGTCCCACTGTACACGCTGACAGTTTACAAACAAGCTAATCCTTTACGTGTCTCAGATAAGACATCTAATAAAACGGTTTTCATGGTGAAACAAAATGGCCGATGTTTGAAAAAAAAATGCTGTGTCAGAGTGCGACACTGAGTGGCAGATTTTTCTTTGCCTCGTCTGTCAACGCTTTCTTTCTTTTCTTCGCCATTGCGTTAGAAAAAAATGTATTAGTAAAATAGAATATTGACTTGGAAAATAAAACGATTTAAAAGAAAGTTGTGCAAAGTTACAGTACTCCTTTCGCACAACCTCCCGCCCGCTTCCGCTTTCCAATCACCTTTTTCTTTCGCTTTTGCGACCGCTTGTTGAATTCAACCGTACAATTTCCGCTTTTTTTTTCGACCGCGCAAACCCCGAAATATCACTGCCCACCTGCTCGCTCGCGCGCATTTAAAATTCGGACTAACAGAATAATTTCCGAGGTTCACATTGTCTTATAATTGTCTTTCTGGTTTTTATAGATGTTGAACAGATGACAAAAGTTCAAATACTTTTTTGTTTTAACTATATATAATTATATGCACGCAACCTGACCCTTTGACCTCGATTTTGGCGTGGACTGAATATTTTATTTTAAACAATATTCTGACGTGAAATACAAAATGTATTTCAACACAAGTACGACATGGTTGTCTGGGGTTTCTTTCCTGATTGTTGAGTCTTCGCAATGTGTTTTGTATAATTATTGTTGTTTTCCCCCGATGCTGAAGGACCGTAAAGCTAAATGGCAGTTACATGCATGGGCTGAGTGAAAGAAAATATTTCTAAGCCTAAAATAAAACCTAATATTACACCTCTTTGTGTATTTGTTAATTTTTCATATGTTTGTCATGACAGTATGTTTGTAAATATCTAGAAAAATCTCGTCTTTCGTTGATAATTTCGATTGTTTGTTTGGAATGTCGATCCCCATTGGTTTCTCCATACTGAGTTTAGGAAGGGCGTCGATCAACACCGTGACAATCAGCCGAGAGAAGACAAACATTGACCGTAATTCATGGAGATCATGTCCGTAATTTGTGGGCTGAAACCCCAAATAATTAATCAAGTATTATTATTTTAATATATATTTTATTTTACATCGCAAAACTAAACCATGCCCAAAACAGAGCTAGAGTTGTTCGCGGTGAAACAACCGCATTGAAGACGATGCAACTTCAACTAGCCATTTCTTACCTTGAAATAAAAAAATAAAAATTCGAAGAGCATCGGGGAAAATATTAATAATCATCCTTATCAATCGCTTGCTTTATTTTATTCGAATCTATGAAATTCACGATTTTTTTACATTTGTTGGCAACTTCCGCGCTAAAAAAGATTGAAAATGTGGGTGTGGTTATTTTGCAAAGTCCTGTTGATAATACGGACAAATATGGTTCTGTGACCCAGTTCGTGCTCCGATCAGGTGACTCTCAGCCAATCAATGATGTTGTAACAAAGCATATTTGACGCTAATTGAAGGGTCGTCGTCGTTGTTTGTGCTGTGACAGGCTTCAAAATTATTCGCTGAAAAACATATATTTTGACAAACTGATGGAATTTGACCTTAGTTCAAAAAGAACATACTAGGCTAAGATACATTAGAGCTCACGCGAATCAGTTTTCTCTGCAAGTTGTGAAATAAAGTAAACCAGAGTAGCATCGATGATTTTCAGCCCTGAATGACATTGAATTGTTCATCGACTGGCTACCAAATAGTTATGGCTATAACTAAATTTGACACGTTTTTCTTTTAAGCCCAATAAATTATTCATACATGTCAAGCTCTGTTCGATTTTTTCAGGGCATGTGGCCGTTTTTAGTCGAAAATATTTTTTTGTGGGAACACTTTTGCGGTACGTATACAGTATAGACCGAGCTCATTCAATGATCGTGACTTAATTTTAAAAATTGAATGTCAAATTTTACCAGACGTGGACCGATGTGGATTCGATATCGTTATTTTTGGAATTAATCACTAACATTTCCTCGTTTCTCTGCTCTGTCAAAAGGAGTTACCTAGGCTTTTTTCACGTAACTGTCTCATTAAAATAAAAATAAAAATATTACATCTAGAAC
This sequence comes from Saccoglossus kowalevskii, assembly GCF_978046115.1. NCBI lineage: Eukaryota > Metazoa > Hemichordata > Enteropneusta > Harrimaniidae > Saccoglossus > Saccoglossus kowalevskii. The sequence goes on along the minus strand of NC_140661.1, from coordinate 30,676,555 downwards.
AAGCACCCAAAACACGTAACAAGAGGTCCCAGTTCAGTTGCTTTCACGATACAAGTGTAATACAGCTATTAGATTTGAAGTGTCGTTCAGAATGTAATAATAGTTAATACTAGTTGTATGTTCACACTTCACTATCAAAACCACCATTTCGACCACCCATGTGCCAGTTTTCAGTGTTTGGGCGAGCGGTCAATGTTGTTTTCAATAAGCGAGCGAGCAAAAAAAAAAACGCGATTAAAATGCGGTCGGTTTCCGGTCGGACAAGACCGCGTGGTCGGAAATTAAGCGATAAGCGGTCGATGTAAAAGCGGAAGGTTGGGCGAAATGAGTACTGTACGACCATGTTTCTCCGACGAAGTCTCGACTGACAATAATGCTGACAATGGACGTTAGATAAACACGCATTGTTTGCAACTGGAAGCTTATCACCCGTTATATCAGAATCGTCAACAACAGAGTATACAGATAAGATTTTATCATTTAATTCCTTCCAAAGATAAACACTATGCAAATATCCACGAAACGGCAGTTGTAGTCTTTTCTGCTAGTGTTTTAAAACACTAATTTGAGCAACGTTATTTCGCAATTTCGATCTTTTGTAAACCTGGGGTGATGTATCAAGGTCTAAAGTAACCGTTTTATCAATTTTTGAAAAATCAAGAAAAAAGTGAAAATTTCCCTTCTCGCTACCTTAATCATATCAAATCAGTTGTAAATGGACAGTCAGACTATTCATCTATAATCAGTTGTAACTGGACACCCAGATTAATCATAAATAATCAGTTGTAATTGGGCAATCAGAATATTCAATCATAGTCAGTTGTAATTTGGCAATCAGACTATTCATCTATAATATTGTGTAATTGGGCAATCAGAATAATCATCTATACATGATGAAATAAATTAAATAGTCGACTGTCAACTTAGATTATTTGAGTGGCAGATCTTGCACAATTCAACTGTTGGAAAGTATGAACATTAGGATAAATAATGTTGATAGTGCTGATGCTGGATATGTGATTTTGTCAAACTTTTTGATTTTTTTATGAAATTAAAGAAAACTAAGAAAAAGTGCTGAGCAAAACGAAGACACATCAAATGTAATTCAAAATTTAAGATTCGCCTTTCAACAAGAAGCTTGACAACTAATATGCATCTGCTGTGTAATATGTACATTTACAACATGAAAACAATGGTTTCCACATTATTGAAATGTATAGTACTTACTGAAAATACATTTGATTTCACATTTGTGGTAATTTCAGAGCACCTCTATGACGAATTCAATTAAAATCTGATTTTTGAGATAAAAAAATGGGCTAATAATAATCATGATTAAATAATCAATATGCATGTTTTTGAACATTAAACTAATCATGGCTGTGGATCACCCCAATGAGCCAGATGAATTATTATGCAAATTAATCAATTATTATGCACAAATTAAAGATCTGTGTGTTGTTTCAGGGCACACATGCACCAAATTTCATGTGATGATTAATCTTAAAAAAAAATCGTGGGAAGCTGAAAAGAAAATTAGTATGCAAACTAGGTATTTAGTATGGATGTATTGACCCAAAACTCATTAGATGGTCGCATTTTTGGATTTCAAAATGGCCGCCATTTTTAGCATATTTTTTGGAAATTTCTTTATTACTGACTCCTGAGAACTATTTTATATTTGAAATTGCTATATTTTGATGATAGGGAACCTTCATAAAATTATATTTTCATTTCGTAATGATATAATTGGCGGCAATTTTGGGGATGCTAGCTTTTTTTAAAAAAATTCTTGTAGGTTTTAGCAGATTTAGATAACCAGGGGTTATCAAGGTCCATAGGTTAGTATGTGGTAAGTCATGAAGCAACGATTCCACTAAAATCTCGTCTCGATCGAATTTTTCATTCCATAAAATGTTGTTTCTGTAACCAAAACAAGGTCTATATTTTAGTGCAACATTTAGACCATAGATTTTAGTATATAATGTGGTCTTATGATAATCGCCAAGATCGTTCGTCTACTTTATGTTCCAACTATCGCATCTTACAATACGAGATTTCCGTGGGATTTTTGTTACATGACTTACCACATACTAACGAACGTGCATCATATGCCTAAATGTTGGCGGAGCAACACCATTACCGCTAAAGCCATCTAGGGAGAACCTGGAAAAGAGACTATGTAAATGAACGTGCATCATTTGGCGGAAACAAACATTTCACCCTTCTGTGACAGGATAGCATATTTTGAGTCAATATATCATTCTGGATGCTACAAAACATTGTACATAATGAGAAGTTAAAAAGGGCCGAAACGAGATTTATAGAAGCTTCATCATCGTCAAAGTCAGTAGTACCTCCAAAGAAAGGACGCCCTTCAAAACCACATTCACCATCATGCAGACAGCATCTCGAATAAAAGACCTGCCAGTGCTTCAAACAAAAGGATATGTGTGTTCCAATGCTCTAAACCAAGAAGTGGTGAACTCCGTCGAGCTGAAAGTGAGGCAATGGGAAGCAGGTTAATGTTCATTAAATCAAACATAGCAGACGATAAGATTAGAATAGCTCCAGCCTATGTAAATCAGTCTTTTGACTGTGCTGCATTTGATTTGATTTAATGTATCACAGAAATTGAGCATGAACGAAAAATACAGCATGCCATGTAAAATTGTGATATGCAGTCGTGGTCGAAACCTAGGAAATATATTGCTGATGATCTTAAATGCCATCAAGTGCTCTTTGATTTCAGGATTATAACAATGAATGATATCAATGAAGAATATGTCTCCTTACTGTATGAAAACGATGTGGATCCAGGTTCTAGCCATCATAAAAAAACATCTGAAAAGTATTATATGTGAACACATTGAAGATGCTACATTTGTTAAATCACATCGGGCATATGAAAGTGAGCAATTAGTAAGTGAGAAGCTACTTGGACTGTCAGTCAGTGACCCCCGAGAGCACCAGAATGATGGAGATGATGTCACAACATGTTACCACTGGACGTTTACAGGATCTGAATCGCTGACGAAATGTTAATATCCACCTCTGCTGACCTCCTTCATCAGATTGTTCCTTATTGGAACTAAAAACAAATATTTAAAAGGAAAACGTGATGAAGCTTCTAAAAAGTCACAGCAGATACTGTATAACTTCAAAACAGACCGACAGAACTCCTATCAACCTGTATCAGACACTGGATTCAGAATCCAAACTGAAACACCACTTTCGATTGCATTAGCACTCATGATTCACAAAAAATACTAGAATTAAGGATCTTGTGAATGTTCTTTCCTAGCTACAAATTGGATCTGGTTATGACAAGATTGTCAACATAGAAAAGCGTATTGCTTGTGGAGTTTCTGAACGAATGGAGTCAACTGATGGGTTCTGTTTGCCATCTTTTGTAATTAAAAGCAAGTCTATTTAATAGATAATATTGACTTTCTATAGAACACTGCAGTTTTTCAGAATACTCTTCATGGTACAATGCTGGTAATCAATCAAAACTAGGACAAAACATATGAAATTATGTGTATCATGTCTGTATTCCTGATAACATTGCTCCAGTGGATATCAACACAAATATCAGAAATCCTCCATCAATTGCAGCCAAACCAATAACAGTGGACTGTGAGTTTGAATATTACTCATATGATCATGTTGTTAAAAAATATGAGATGTATGTCAGGGCTTGGCTTATGGCATCCTTTGCTCATAGAGATGGGGTTGCAGGTACTTGGCATTGTTAATCCTGGTGAGCAATCTCTAGTTCTAGATGACTCTGGGCACCATGTAACACAATCTTGTGTTAAATCGGAAATCATGCCAACTTGGGCTGCTACAAACTCAGCACAACAGCAACAGGATCACCAGAAGACAAAGAGTGCAATTATTGCTTCATTGTTAAGGTCTCCAACTAATTATAGTGCACTTTATACAGTTATGTGTCTTGCCCAAGGGATGTCAGCTTTTGTTGTGGGTACCATCATAAAATGTTATAACATATTTGAATTGTAAGAGCTGGTGAGCTTCAGGCTTTTTTTGCTTAAATTCACGCCACAGGAAAGTATCTTGAAGGCAGTGGCTTTGATTCCATCAACATTGAAGCAGGTCTTTATTCTCCATTGACAATTCGCAAAATGTTCACTGGAAAGGGGTTTAAGTGGGGTGTAGATTATCACATATAATGGCCTGCTATGACCTTCTTTTTGAAGCATCTTCACAGCAACGTAACATAGAAACTATGACCCTGAAATGCCAACAACTTCGCAATAAGCTTCACATGAGACATGATAAAATACATTTTCAAAGAAGTATATGCTATCTTCAGAGACAAGTTCTATTCTACACTTTAGAGAGAGGGCACAGTTTCTCGAGAGGTATATGAAGCAGGTAGAGAGTATACTTTACTTGATTCAAGCAAGCAGTCAGGGAGAGTGGGAGCTTCATCTTGGTGGTATTGAGGAGCAAGTCTGGTAGTACTTTGCTCATGATCTCTACAAGTATGTCCGACTTGTGCCAGTATATCTTGCACAAAGGAAATTGATTTGGATCACTGATCAAGAAACATGGAATGCTTTGAAAAGTGGCGATTTTATGGTGATCAAATCGGATATTTCATTCACAAATCTTGATCAGACACTGTAACAACATATCAGAGAACTACTGGAATTACACAAAATGAAGATGCACTTGATATATTCTTCTTAATTGCCCCTAATCAGTCTTATTCAGGAGGGTTATGGCACTGATGGTGACCATGCTAAAACTAATGAACATTATCAACTGAGTGGTTTAGTATCACTTCGCATGTTTAACAATTCAGCCACAATCAAGGAGGGCATTATCAAACACTGTGGTGGAAACCCCTTTTCGTGTAAGACAATAAAGGTTATGAATATGGCATCTAATAAGGAGGTTCCGGAAACTGCCAAGGGTATCAAATAGTTTGATGAGTTTGTGTCTGAGAGATTGGTTGCATCTAAAGCAGAGAAGTCAATTTGGGATCCAATGAAAATAAAAACTAAGCTGAAGACATTTAGAACATGTCAGAAGAAGATAAGGTAATAAACTTGTTAAGTTAAGAGAGGATCAAAAACTATTGACAAGATTTCTTGTGGTTCAGCAGTCACGCCATAGTATGAAAATATGAATTTTCTGTTATCTCCAGGACACCTTTCTCATCAGACGAGCTTCTTCTCATCACCAGCTGGCAAGAGTGCTTTTGACCATGCTATTGAAGCATATAAAATGGTACCATCAAGTGATTTTAGAAGGGTCTTGCACAATGTACCAAAGAGAGTGGATGGTTGATACAATGTGTGCATTATCAATGCGATGCAGTTGTCCAAGCTATCAAGAAACGTCCGTCGATGTTGAATTGCCATGACTTTGCAAAAGCCTTTGTTCGAAGAATTCATAGAATAATTTCTGAGTATGAAGAAGAAAAAGTTATTTTTGATAGATATATAAACAACTCTCTGAAAGCTCAGACACGAGGCAAAATGTCTACCGGTGTTGACGCGGTCAAGTTTGACATCAAGAATTCAACCAATATCAAATTAGTACCACTGAAAACCCTGCTGTCTCACGTTGAAACAAAATCCAAACTAACAGAGTACTTGGGGAAAGCTCTACTCCATGAATATGCAGATAGCAGCAAGACTTTAGTTGTTGTGTATGAAACCTCAACGTATTCCAACAAACCAGATGCCTTTGATCCCAATATTGGGGAGCACCCACATGAAGAGGCTGACACATTGATTCCGATGCATGTGCCAGATGCACCCAAGAGTGCGATGTAGATGTGTATTCACCAGATACAGGTGTGTTCCTTGTCTTAATACGTGCAAGCTGTTCAGCAGTTGGTAGTGAGAACAGTAAAGGACTACTGGGCCTCCATGCATTTAACGGCACTCATTTTGAAATTAAAAATGGCGGCCCAAGACATTGCTGAAAAAATGGCACCCAACACATCAGCACATAAAAATTAATAAAGTAGGCCAATAAAAATCTAGCTGGAATACTTATAACACCGCACTGAATTAAACTTATTAAACCTAAGCTACGCAAACTTGACTTAAATTGGATTAACTATTAATATAAATTGTGAAAATAGTGAGAGTCGCCACTCATTACGTATGTCGTCACTTTGTGAGTTGTCACAACATCACCAATGCTTAGACTCACAAAATAACTGCAAAGACTCCCATTGTGTGCTTCGCACGCGGGAGTTAAAAATTAGAAGACCGGGAATGTTCTTTGATGGATCTCTGAATTCTTCACTGAGGAATAGACAAAAAGGTTGCAGTTAATCTTACATTTTCGAGTAAGTTTCCCCGGATTAGTGGAATTCAGTAAGTGAACCCGAATAATCACGAGCCTGAACGAATCAGACGAATTGCAAGAGTAAGCAAATTCTTGTTTATTTCGCGGTAATCCAGTTTTCGCGTGAACACGGGTTTCGCCATTTACGCACTCCCATGATTTTTATTGAAAAAAAAAAATAAAAAAAAAAATAAATGAATATTTGCAGGTTTGAGACTACCCTTGTATTTGACTGCTAAATTATTATGTCGTCCTGTTTTAGTCATGTCCTCATTTTCCTACGTTGTGACATCATGTACTCATTTTCCTACGTGCGTTACCATGTGTCGCCACAGGTTGTAACACGTGCGTGCATATTCATTTGACATTCTCCAAGGTTGTACATATTATTGTTACTATGGAGATTTACGTGGATTAGTCTAAGAAGGCCTTGTCGAGAAAATGATGAGGAATAATCGCCTATGTGGGATTTAACTGTAGGGAATAATCTATTATAAAAAAAATTATCTGATTTCTTTCTTGGCACAGGCAGTGTATATTAGAATATTACATTGTTAGTGAGGCAGGGTACTAACCAGGAATTTGAAAGAAAAAAAATAATGAAATGTTTTCTGTCAAGTTGATAGGCTGACAAGTAGTAGACTAATACATTGCGGCACTCAATTGTTTTTATATCACACCCTGGCATTCTTGAACAATACTCTGTTTTTCTAGTGCAGTATTTCCATATAAAATCAACGATCTAATTAAAATATGGATACAATGTCCATAGGTTGTTTATGTCAGACATTTATGTTTTCCAATTTGGCATCAGAAATAACCATATTTTTTCAACTGGGCCTAGACTTAATGGCACAATTACACAAGGACTGATTTTGTGAAATTAGCATAGTTTTCCGAAATGTAAGAAGTATTCTTAACACACACACATACAGTGTATTGTGTCTGTTTGCTGTTATCAGGTTTTCTATCCCTAGAAAGCATCACATAAACATCTACAATTAATTAATGCCAGTAAAGCAAAGGATATCTGAGCTTGAATAAAGAGATAAAGTGACTTATTTAGCTATTCAAAAGACAATAACACAGGTAATTTGAATGCAGCATACATTTTTTTCCGTTAAGTCAATATAATCTCCTTATATTAAAGGGCGTGCTCGTCTCCCAGCGAGTGCTCGAATTTCATGTAAACTATGTATTTTACACGCGTTGTTTACGTTGCTATGAGTCCCATATCGAACAAGATAAAGGTGATATCTAAAATCACTAATCTGTTTGCATAGCTCAGAAGCATCTAGCAATGTTTGTGTTCGTTGTATCAAAAACCATAATTTCAAGTCATGGAATACAGCTTACCAGGCTTAGTAAGATAGAAAGAACGTTACTTTGGAATAACCGAATGACTTGCAAAACACCTATTTCGGTTTCAAATACCGAAACTGTTCTACGTTCTTCGTGCAATTAGGTGTTTGTATGCAAGCGATATTCGCAAACAAAAACGTCGAATTCGTCCAAATTGTGTTAGCGGTTAGCTTAATGTTACCCCAAATATCTATCGGATGATTAATCGCATTTATTTGATTGCCTCGTGTACGTCAGCCGACTGTGGAAGTGTCCAACACAGCGGACTTCAACGTGTTATTTCTCCTTGGAGTTTTTCTGTATTTACTGAACAAATTCCGACGGAGTCATCGGATTGGTGTCTTAAATCGACCTGGAGTGGGCAAAAACAATCGGTTCAATTTTATATTTAGTATAGTTTGTTTTGAACTGTTGAGCGGAAACTCGGCAACAGTAGTGAGACTTCACTAGACACTGATACGAGACAATAATTGGTGAACAAAGATGTTTTGAAGACATGATGGGGAACATATCACAAAACTGTCACTTCGGTCACTACTATTGTTGTCAATCATTTTTTTTTCAAAATCCTTCCGCAGAATCCTCAACTTTCTTTTCAATTTTGCTTCCGTTCTCTCTTTTTCAATATCTCTTGAACAGACTGTGATCTTTTCGTGCGTAATGCTGTCTTTGAAAGTAATTTTCAGAATTTTGTCACAAAGCTGTAAGAGCTTTTGTTAGTGCTCGCTTGAAGGAATTCATTCTTGGTTGACGGTGTAGTTTATCATATATTGTGAATGTTTCAATCGGTGGATATAGTACAATATGTTGACATACACTGATTGCTGGGTGACAGCTTCACGGCCGGGCTTCACGGCTACGCCTGGAGTTTTTTGTGGTCAGACAACTACGAACCGATCACGAGATGACCGACTGACGACCTAAAACTGTTTTACAAGATCGCAGTTGCAAAGCACTTGGATTGACCATGCCTTCCCGCCATATGCAAATATGATAATTATTGTAATTGATTTAATGTGGGTATAGTAGTTGTATTGAGCAACTGGCCATCACATTACAATTAATGAAACATCAAGACAAGGTCTACGGTTTGTTTTAAAGTTCAAACTTGAAACCACCTTAAATCAACTGCAAGACTTATTTTGCAGCGAGTCTCTCAAAGACGGCTGTTAAGCTGTACATTTTCGTCTTAGTTATACACAGTCTTGCTTAAATTCATGAAATTTGATGAACTATTACATCTAGTAATAATGCAGAAGTGTATGACAATCGCTCTGTTGTTAGATATTGGTATATATCACAATTGTTCAGCATTATTTAATTTGCGGTGGAAACAAATGTCAATATGTGTTATATACGCTGTTGCAAATTGCAAATATAACAAACTTTTAACATGTATATTAGCTTTATTTGTTATGACTTGAATCAATACGTACAACATTAGGATAATTGATAGTTTATGTATTTCAACAAAATTCCAACTGTAACACAAAAAGTTGATTGGATTTGTTTCATGACACGCAAGGAATAACCCTACAACTAAAATAAATCATGTTTAACTAATGTTATTATATCCACATATCATGAAAATATACATGCAAGACATCACAATGAAACAAAGTCATAGTTCTATTTCAACCTACAATTAATATAATAAAGTACAACTATGGCGATAACACATTAAATAACAGTTAACAGCGGATAAGTCCAAATTAAGTATATGTATTTGTATAATACTTCACGACATGGTACAAAGACATAAATATATAATCATGCATATATGAATTAAATAAAACGAAAGAAACAACTCGGGAATGATTTACCACTTCAAGTCGTACTAATTGCCAGTAAATGGATCCGTACATCTTAAACATATATATGTATTATTAGTTTGGAACAATTTTCCGTTGGCTAAAGATTTTAATATTTTTGATGATGGTCACGAAAATGAACTATGGTGCTCAAATACTAGATACTCTTCCGGTTACGAATTTAATTATCTGGGAACTCATCAGTTTGAACACATTTGTCGAACTGACTTTGTGAACATTGTAGGTATACGCAATTTTCATCAGTACCTGCGTTACACATCCCTTCTGTTGACGATACTGAGGAGAAAGTCACCATCTTGCTATCACGCTCTGTTTTACGACTACGTTTGCGTGTGTTCATGATACGACCAAAGCACCCAGCAAAAAGCGTTTCCCATACCTGACGTCGGAAGCCGGGGTTGAGAAGTGAGTACAATATCGGATTCATACAACTGTTGACGTAAGGTAGAAGAAGGCCAAGATTCAACAATACTGCCGGCACATTTGTCAGCCCTGCTTTAGCCAGGCGAGATGACATAAAGGTGTAGTTGATGTAGAGAGCATAGCATGCTACATAGACAACATACACAACAAATAAAAGGCGTGCTGTTTTCCAATGAGAACGGCTGTCCAGTTGGTTACCTGCAGTTACAGACTTTCGTTTTTTGTTGCTCGCCCTCACGCGACAGAAGATTAACATATACACGGCGAAGATGGCAACAACTGGGATGTAGAAAAGTAGAAAGGTGTGATAAATGATAATGAGGTCTTCAATGAATGGCGTTGATAACAGCTGTCGACAGGCAAATGGTGATTTTCCAGCATACAATCTTCCTTGTCCTAGAACAGCCTACAAGCATATATATATAAATATATGTACATTAATACCGGTATGCCTGCTAAGACGGATATCCAAAAATGCTGAGATGAGAACATTGAAAAGGTTAGAAGTACACGCTTGAAAATATGCACATAGAGTTACTGCAATTTATCACGCTAATGTCAACAAAAATGGTTAGAGATTGTTAAGATCGTAGTGTCGGTGAGATGTAATGTAATCTTAAAAATAAAATGTGGATTTTTCAATATTTGTCATACCACTTTAGTTTGATATTGAATATGTAGTATTATGGTATTATTTTATAGCATAATAAGAATAATGTGTGAGGAAAACGTTATATTCCCAAATACTGTTATATTCCTAAAATACATTTTTATTGTTTTTCCTTTTCCTCTCAAGATACAATATCAAGCACAATTATTTAATCGTGCTTAAACAATTCTCTCTTATTCCAATGTATTTTTAAATGCTTCAGTAAAATAAAAAAGGGGTTGTGTGATTTAATACACCATTGTTTTTCACACACTCTTAAAGAACAAGCTTCGCAGATAAAGTAGTCATAAAGTACTGAGCTGTATTGTTTGACGACGATATTTGTATTATTTCTCTCTATCAAATCTTTTCCTTGTAAATTGTCCCGTACAATTGCTTTCAACATTTTCTCTGTGTAGATGTGTTCACTATTCCATTCAAACCGTTATGGAAACTCTCTAACACCATGATGGCTCAAGGCATTCTGTTAATTTTTCAATCATGACGGTGTCCCATTATTCCGCTGTCTATCTGCGTAGTATGACGGCACAATATTGCCGCTCATTCCAGAATGACAAACAAACATGATTTGGTCGTTTAATACAGTATATATATTAGAAACGCAACTCACGTGCAATAACAAAACACATTGGAATGTCAAGCGCCGTATATTACAGAGCTATAAGCATAATAATATGCATTATCCCTCTATGAGAAGGTGATACCCCCAAATCATGAGATTGTTTTATCGACATTATCGATATAAGACGGGCTTTGCTGATATAATCTGTAATACATGTCCTAAACCTTGTTCCCGTAAGAATATTCACAGGCCAAGTACGCGCAAAAATTACACAGCGGGTATCATACGGTTCATATCAATTCAGTTTAACTAAAATGTGCATGTGATTGTTGAACACATGGGGTGTTTGTTATTACATGGTACTTTACCGGATTTACTTAAACGAGTTACTCGGGGGAGAGTAAAACCAAAACATTTGCAATACAATCACAAAAACAGCATGAAACATAGCCTTGCTTCAAAACAAAATATTCACTTTATATGCTTGATATGACAGCTAGTGATTTTATGTGTAAACGGAAATCCTACCATCACAAGGTGGTGTCCCGTCGGGCATTTGCCTTAAAAATTTTTTTTATTTTGTACGCCTCGACTGCGGAGGAAATGAACCAACGCGGAAGTTTAATTTACACGTTGACAACGTTTTTTTTTTTTTACTTTGAGACGATATAAATGCCTGACTACTGATATGATAATTGCTAATGGTCGTATTGTAGGTGATCTAATGGGAAAAATAACTTGTTTCCAATATAATGGTGTCAGCCAAGTTGATTACTGCGTGGTTCAAAAATCATTTTTGCCAAAGATCAACTACTTTAAAATCATTGAATTAAGTCATATATATGTTCAATATCTTTAGCTATAAATACCAACTATGTTAATGAACACAGCATTGACATCTCATTGACTCCATACAAAAATATAATTGGAATAACTCCTCAAAGGAAAACTTTGTAACTCAGCTAAACTCTAAGAATTCAGTAGACAAAATGAATACTTTTCTTGATAACCATTTTAATTTAGAAGAGAGTGACAAAGCGATATCAGACTTTAATGATATTATGCATTTCACAGCTGACAAAGCTTTAAAATTCACTATAATTAAATCAAGAAAATTTAGTAGAAAAAACAAAAGAAAAATAAACAAAAATGGTTTGATAATGATTTAGCGCATGTCCGAAAATGCCTAAAAGGTATTTCAAGACTTGTTGACAAGTTTCCTTTTGATCAAAACTTGAGAATGCAAAGGATGAGTATCAATAAGCGATACAAAAAATTAGTCAAATTGAAGAAAAATAAGTTTAAAGAAATATTACTGCATGACTTAATGAATTGGGAAACAAAAATTCCATAAGAATTATGGGATATCATCAAACAAATGATTTGGATACTAGTAAACATCCTCCATCCATTGCATCAATAGAGTAGACTCATTACTTTTCAAAATTATATAACATTAGTACAACAGATTCCAATTTAGTGTTGGATTCTGAGGTAACTAATTTTGTTGATAACATGGATCATAATGCTACTAGTAATCCGGATCTAGACAAAGAAATAAGTATAGCTGAAATAATCAAGGCTATCAAGAAAACAAAAGTGAATTAATCATCAGGCCCAGATTCAATTCTCAATGAGATGTTCAAATGCTATAGTCCACTATTATTAGCTTGTATAAGCAAACTTTTCAACCAAAATTTATCAAGTGTATGTTTTCCTGTACACTGGAGTACTAGTTATTTAGTACCAATTATTAATTCAGGCCATATTTGGGATGTAAATAAATACAGAGGAATTGCGCTTTCTAGCGCCACTTCGAAAACCTCTAATACAATTATTCATATACAGCATTTTCTTGACAAAATCAATTTCTTTCAAGATACTCAATTCGGTTTTAGAAAAAAATCATCGAACTACAGACAATGTCTATATTCTGAAATCGTTAATTAACAAATATACAAATAAAGTGGGCAAACATTATCTATATGCTTGCTTTGTGGATTTACGCAAAGCCTTCGATAGTGTTTGGAGAGAAGGACTTCTTTTTAAATTGGATAATGCAGGAGTGAATAATAATCCACTTGATAAAATCAATGTATAGTAATACTAAATATGCTATCAAGACTAACCAAGGTTATTGTAAACCTTTCATGTCTTCCAGTGGTGTTAAACAAGAGTGCAACTTAAGTCCCCTGTTGTTTTTAAATATCTATATCAATGACCTATCTGAAAGTCTAGTACAAACTGAACCTGTCAGGCTGCATGACATGTCATTTAACTGTCTACTCTTTGCGGATGACATTGTCATACTGTCAAATTCAGGTTCTGGGCCACAAGTCTTAATCATTTTAATGACTACTGTAAAAAGTGGAAACTGACTGTCAACATCAAAAAAACCAAAGTTATTATTTTCAACAAAAGGGGGAGAAAAATTAATGATATCTTTTTCTATGTGATGAATAAATAGAAGTAGTATCTTCATATCACCTTTCAGAATAGTGGTAATTTTACAGTCGCTGTTAATAACCTTGTAAAGAAAGCACAGCGAGCACTAGGGGACCTAAAAAAACTCTGCTATTAAACACCATTATTTCCTCACCAATTAATGCAATTAAACTATTTCGTAGTTCTGTTATGCCTATTCTACTACACGGCTCGGAAATTTGGGCAGCTTTTAATTTTAAGCCTAATATCACCCATGAATTATTTATTCAGAAATTATTTAGTGATAGCTCAAAAATTGAATCAATTTACATCAAATTCTGCAAACAACAACTTGGTGTTCACAAAAGGGCAAGTATAATTGCTGTTAGAGCAGAGCTTGGTAGTTATCCCCTAATTACTGAAATTTGTACCCAAATGTACAAGTTTTGGTTAAGAGTATCAAATAAAGAATGCAGTAATATAGTGCACTGTGCTTATCAGTCAGAGTGTACAATCAATAGTAATTCATGGGCAAACTTTGTTAGCAAACTACTTGAAATAACTCGATTAAATGAAACGGATCATAATGCTAACATTTTTAGAAACAATCTTAAAAGCATTTACTATGAACAAATTTGGTTGCCTACTCTATCCAAAAAGAAACATAATAAACTACGTATTTACAATAAATACAAATCAGATTATGAACTTGAACAATTTTGAATAAAATTAATAATATAAATCAAAGAGTAAGTGTAACTAAATTTAGAATTTCAGCACATAAATTACCAATTGAAAAATTAAGATACCAAAAAATACCCTCAGAGCAAAGATTTTGTACACTGTGTTCTGATCAGTCTGTTGGTGATGAAATGCATGCTCTTTTTGACTGCAAATTGGATGAAATTGGAATACTCTATCATTATACACTGATAATATTTTAAAATTACTAAAAGAAGATATGTTTGTGCATATTATGGGAATAAAAGACAGTTTCATTGCCAATAGTCTATGAAAGTTTATCAACATAATTTTATAATGTAATACCTAATAGTTGTTAGTGTTATCTGTTTTAACATTTTATTTTATTTTTTATATCTGTATTTCTTGTTATTGTGTTTTTTTGTGTATGATTATTGACCATGGTTAATGTATTTCCAATTCATTAATTTGAGTCAAATAAAATATACTATACTAAACTATAATGATACTTTCTAGATATTCTTCAAACAGCACACCAGTTTAAAGTTTGGCAATTTACCAGTATTATATGTCTACGCAGTTTGTATATTTCGCTAATTAGAAGTCGTCTTGAATACTGTACTCAAATCTGATAACCACATCAAAAATACTAGGTTGGTAAAGTTGAGCGGGTCCAACAAAATGTTGTCAAACACTTATGTTATCTTACTTCTCGCCCATTTGGATCATCACAATATCATGAATTATTCCTTCGTTTTAATTTATTGTCACTTGAGAATCGTAGAAATTTCTTTGACTCCGTCTTTTTGTATAAATGCTTTAATTCGCTTCGTATACCCCTTCAAAATACCTCTTTGTCACAGTAATCTCAGAAACAATCTTTTTATCCCTCGATGTCTTGACCTTTTAAATTGTATTTAGATTGCCAGTTCAATAGACATGTTTACGAGTCTATCTACTTTTAAGACATCTGTTTCAAATGCCATAAGTTGAGCTTTGAGTCTTTTTTTTAATTTTATATTATTTTTGTAAATATTTTTGTATTTGTATTTTATGAGTTCCTGTAATTGGGGAAACATGTTGGTATCTCAAATAAATAAATAAATAAATAAATAAATAAATAAATAAATAAATAAATAAATAAATAAATAAATAAATAAATAAATAAATAAATAAATAAATAAATAAATAAATAAATAAATAAATAAATAAATAAATAAATAAATATTGGTATTACACGATAGTATATAGTACTAATGCGTATAACAATGATATCTAGTAATTTTGAACATGACACAAATATTACTATGTGATAGAATTTAAAGATAGTCACAATGCCATAATAATCGCAAGTCACTTAAAGTTCAACACATACTAAGATACTTAGTACCACACCACATTAAATCATATCACAGCTAAATCCATCGCAACAAAACACGACGTTAAAAATACACAGATAAACAATAAGAAATGAACAAATATTTGACTTGGTTGAGTAGCCTAATTTGCATATTGCGATAACGTATTCTGGTATTTTAATAATATTTAATTGAAAGGTATGACACTTTGCGAGTTTTAGTATATAATGATTTAATATGTCATGATGAATGTTATTTGAGCATTTACAGCGACTAAAAACATCAAATGTATGCGGTTTTATCAGTATGGCGAGTACCATGCGCAGTTACAAGATTGACGCAGCTGTTATTTTCAGTTTGACAAAAAAACAGGACCCTTTCTGTATTTCATAAACGCAAGTTCAATTACAATTTGTGAGTCATATTTATCAATAGACAAAATCGAAAGCAGAATATCGTACAACTCTCTGCCAATCTTGATTCGCAAATGTACTGGTTACATGTCATTATATTTGAGTTAATAAAAATACCGGGCACAAATGAATGAATAAATAATAAATGAATAAATTTTACGTTTTTCCGTAAAAAAAATGATGAGAGTACCGAGTATACAAGCAGCTGTTTTTACAGTAATAGTGCCCTCACATTTTTTTCGTTTTAAAGTGATCTTTTAGATGTTGTCTCTATTACAGTTAACTTTCACAGTGCCCTTTGTTTACAAGTATTGTCCTCATTTGTTTTTCATATAAGTCATAGTTTCTCGGACATCTTGATCAATTTTATTGATATTTGGTAAAAGTATGGATCTACATGCAATTACATTCACTTATTATGCAAAGCCTATAATACATTTATAATACTTGCTCTGATCAATCGGGAACTATTTACAGTTTAACTTTGATTTAATCTGCAATCACCCATGGCTACTGTTATACACGTCTTAAGTTAAAGGTGGCTAAAGTTTGAATTCCTGTCTTCAAGATATATCCCGATGAATTTATAATAACACATTTTTGCACACATTCTATATATCTCATAGACTCGGTTCTAGTCTCGTGTCGCTGCACTACAGTTATCCATCCTTGGGCACACGAAGGGTCCCCGGTAACCCCATCGCGGTGTAATTATAATAGCCACATGTGTATAATAAAATACTGTTTAGGCTAGTATAGCAATCAGGAACGACACATATTTACGTGAGAAAAAAAAATGATATTTAAACCTAATTTCATTTTGATATTGAGTACTCTTTGTATCAAAGGCGTTCATATAAAGAAAGTGGAAATTCACCTTAAATTTAAACAATGCTGGTACTGCAGCCACAAAAGATACAAACCAGGCCATAACTATCACAATCTTCGTTTTCATTCCAGTTACTCTTGTTTTGTAGACAAACGGATGGCACACGCCGATATATCTGTCTACTGCTATTGCAAGCATTGTTATAACAGTTATGTCAAATCCTACGAAACGTAAGTAGCGATGTAATGCACATGCCCAGTCAGTCCATAGGTATGGCCAGGTTTCTTGATAGAACTCTGTGACATGGAAAAGAACGACAGTGCAAGCCAACAGATCACCTATAAGGGAAGATAAATGCGTTAATGTCGTTCGAGTACATAGTAAGACATTATTATAATGTACATTAATAAAACACGATATATAAAGAAAATAATATTGTAAACATGATTTTTTTTATTAAAACGCGACAATCTAGGATTCACCTACTGGTTCAAATCTAATAAAGAGAGCTTTGAGGTATATTCTCATTCTTAACGTGGTGCCTGATAAATCTGATTCAAAACCCTGAAATCGAAATTAGAAGTGGCTCCTAAATTAAAATGAACTTGAGTGATTATAACACTGGAAATATTTGGATTTAGTGATAAAACAACACGGGTTTTAGTGCAGGTCAGCTTCAGTGATCCAATATTTCAGAATATTTTTGCCAAACGAGTTTTGTAATTTTCTATGATGATCTCAAAAAACAACGGAAAATATCTTGCTTATAAGATGTAATGCATCAGATAGGAACACGTTGTTACATTGCGATATACGAGTACAACTTGTATATGGAATTACATAGCAATATACCGAAACTATCCCTAATGGGATTGCAAATCATTGAAACCTGATATGATACGAAGTAAACTACATGGGATATTGCAATCAAAGGAATAAGACAAACTCCGGCGGTATTACATGAGCAATGCACTGTGGGTAATATGTAGCATATGTACAACGACAAAGACAATTTCCTACAACTCCCGGAAGATAAACTCAACTGTATTAAGTATATAGCAAGTGACAATACACTCCGCTAATCTTAAACACGTCTAAGTGTCTTATTCAGATCAAATTGTTAGGTCAACAGTTATGTATTCAAGAGATGCTTACAGGGTTCCCCAATTACGGCAAAGAATACAAAAAGAATACAATCCCCTAATCTTTATAAAATGCCTGAGCGTTAACATGTCAAGACACCGAGGGTTAAATAATATGTAAGCAAATTTGTACGATAGCAAGGAAGTTTAAAAAGTTAAAAAAGAGGGAATGTGCGCGATAATGCGTGGATTAACTTTGGAAATATTGTAAGAGGAATAAATATTGTTATTAATACATGTGTGGATACAAACGGAATCAAACAGGTCCCTCTAGTACTCTAGAGTACTAGGCAGGGTAAGCAGATAAATCACACCAAGTGAAAATAATGTAAAACAGACATTTGACAAATTTCCTCTGGACCCGTTTTCGACCTTCTTTACCAGATAGATCTGATGCGGCGACCACGTGCACATAGTTATTATATTATTATATATTCAAATTTGGAGTTGTGAAGAATTGTTTATCAATAATTAATATTATTCATTACTTAGGTGTTGCTATGACAGAAGTGTAGGATGGTTTACAATGAGAAAGTACTGTCAAAAGAATGATTGTTGCGTGCCAGTAAGCCATTGAGAGGGCCATCCCTTGCATTGGACGATTGATGAACCGTTTAACACACTGACACAACACAACGCCGCAGTATCCAAACCACACAATGTATGCTTGTGAGTCTCAATGTCCTATTGGAAACGGGGTAACTGCTTATTCCCAATGTTGGTGATTTTGTAGTAATTCATGCTTTTTTTATTAATGATAAAAAATCTTTTCGAAACTTCAATGCATATTTGCCATATGGTTGATGTGTATAGTGCACAATATGTAATATGAGGTAGAATATAGACTTAAACTGTGAGATATCTTTCCAAGCTTTTTAAAGAATTATTCTAAATATACAAATATTGGTGCATTTGGACAATGAAAACGCAACAATCTTTTTTCTGTGTCATCACAACTCGTGTAAAATACTTAGTTTGGTCACTGCTACAGGACTGCCATAGTACGATAAGACACAAGCTAAGCTACACACTTACCGATAGCAAGGTTGATTATGTAAGTAGAAGCATTTCTTCTTCTGTTTTTCTTCAATGTGTATATGACACAAACCAACAGATTGCCGAGAAAACCAAACACACAGACAGTAACAAGGAAAGGGATTTCGAACCTGATCTCTCCATCATCTGAATCTGTAGCGACATGTACACCCAACAGAACGGTGCTGTCGTTGATAGTAACATTATTTAAAGAATCAATGAGAACCATTTCACCGAGTGATCGATATACCGATGAATCTTAGACAGGAAGGTTGGTTCGTGATATCGAAACAAGGACCACTACTGCTATTCGTCGACGACATCAACCTATGAATGACCGAATGTCAGAGTTACAACGCCTAGTTATATGTCTTATTATAATGTACAACATCGCGGTTGCCTAGAAGCCAGTTTAACATATTAACATACACTGAGTCATGCTTTCTTTCTCGCCCGCACTTTGTATCTCAAACAGAAGAAAGAATACTAATCGACTAAAATACACTATTATACTAAGATATATATTCAATAGTTTTCCACGCCTGATCGATTTGTAAAATGGGTCTATTATTTTAAATACTATATATATGAAATTATATGTATAATCATGGAATTAAAATTTAATCTATAAAAAATCTTACGCTGGCACAGTCAATCTTATTTATTTGTAACTACATGGTGAACATATGTGGCACTAGACATGCACCTATCAATTGCATACCTCCTTACTCCCCAAAAAGCCAAAAAGGATCGGCGAGATATGCTGAACCCTCATTTCTTTTCCACTGTTGAGTAGATCGATTTAAATAGTACAGTCAAGTCAAGTCCCATTCGTTATCGCGATCCGGTGTGATGATGACCGAATGTTGAATTACGACAATGTTATGTTTTCAGAAATTTGATGCAGTTATCAGTATATCTGTATAAACGTTGGGCATTCATATCACCTATAACAATGTCTTTGATTATGATAGCTATACACGTGAAAATGTGTTTGAAATGTGTATCTGATTCATTCAGACACTTTGTATCTATTCCAACCTGTGATATCTAGCGGACGCGTAACACGTGCTATAGATATCAAATCTTTTATATTTATTTCGTACATACTTGAATATGACGACCATTCCTCCATCGTCATATTATAACTCGTGGTGCAATTAATGTTGGATTATCCAAGGTTATACTTGTAACGCCAATAGACGAGTTTTGGGCTTTCATGTTGCTTAGCCTACAATGTACGTAGGTGGTGTGTGACGGTAATCGACTCAGCCGATACTTTAACAATAACAACAGCAAGAATTTTGTATCTAACATATTGATAATTTAATATTGATTTTTAGATTACATTTAAAGGTAAAGTCACAAAAATATATTATATATAGTTACGTACATTGTAATAGCAATCAAAGCCGTTGGGCTAAAGTAGATGTATTCATCTTTCATTTGTCGTTCCACATATTCAATACATAATTCGTGTAACGATTGAGTTTCTTGGTATGTGTAGTGCATGCATGAAAACAAATTACTGGATATTAAATTTTGAATATTGACTGTCCCTGTTTTTGTTGAATCCAATTAATAACTTGTGTACCTACGTGTATGCCCGTGCGTTCAAATGAATCACGACAATGAAGCAGAAGACATGTACCCAATTTAGATGAGTGTATATATGATGGAATATACTAGCAACTAGCGACCCAGTCTATAAACTGCGTTTTCAATTTTATGTTAATCCACAAATTATTTTCCATTGTCAAAACTGTATGTATATACCAACTTTAAGTTTAATTGTAGTTATGCATATCAACAGAATTTCACAATTTGCGTTGTTTATTTACAAAATATTAACTTTGTAACAATAATGTCACGACTATTTAAGCAAACATTCAATCCTATTATCCAGTATGTACTATAAATACAAATTGAGCAAATGTTAATTAATATTTGTAAAATACATTGGGGTATGATGATGATGCTGAAACTATATGTGCCACATCCGCGCAGTTTTCCTGCCGTGAAAAAAAATCTGAGGCCGTCAGCAATACGGATATGATGACAATACATATGATAGCCCGACGGGAATCAAGAGAACAACCGTTGTATAATACATGGACGCACTATCATTTTAGTTTATACCTTACATCACGTGATCAGTCATGAATGGGAAGCCAGAAAATTAATTCTGGCAAACATCACTGTCAGTTAAATTTCATATTAATCCTGAAATAAATGACGAAAACATGCAATCTGTTATGTCCCTCTTGGACAAAATCTGTAAAAGTCTATCTCCTAAATTGGTAGAACAATTGTAACAAATTCAAAATGGCCGCCAGTCGGCAATTTGGAAAAACAAAATGAGATTCATCATGTCGTGGCAAGTTAGGTATGTATGGGAAATGTTATAATGTTGATTTTTTGTTCTTTTGGGGAAATATATAGATTGACAGTTTTATAAATACTATCAGCATATCAATCTGATTTGTGTTTAGCATGTTGCGTTACTAATATCACATCGCTGTGATATTTCGGTAAAAACACTGAATAACCATAGAATGTGAACATGCCGAATTGTTAACCATAAAATCAATAAATAACGTTGCTTAGTAGCCCAATACAAATGCAAATGTACTTTTAAATGTGTTTTTATTCTCGTGTTCAAAAATTCCATGTGATAACCATTTCATCTAATGAAAATCTTTGAATAGTGTACGTTTGGGACGTAGACACCATATGCCGATACGTTCCATGGATGTTATTATCATTTGGGGCACTCAACTACATGTGCCTTGTACATCAATCCACCGAAGGGCACAGTGTCGTCTATCTTCTGTCATTTCATCACGTATAATTAACATGTTCCCCCTGAGCAACAACCAACGATGTTGGCTCTTCCGTCCATATATATATGATCCTATTGCTCCTCATCCGTTAATAAAAGCTGACATATATCAAAGACTCGGATATTATTACACTGTAATACTTTATGTGTGTACGACATAGTATAGGAGAAACAAACAACAAAGTTAAATATAGCTACAAGCAGCAATGACCGGCTTGGGCCAGGAATATACCTACAATACACTAACAAAATGTCAAGAAAATGTATTGGTCAGGAACCTATGGTATATATATAATTTTGAACTGGATGCTATGGGCTGCTTTTATATATTATAATTATTAATTAGTTCATGTTCGTCAAAACTGCTATTGTTCATTGGGCGTTGGTTTGGTTGCTGGAAACACTGCCACATTTCTTCTGTGATGAATGTCGATGTTATCAATCGAGCAGAAAATCAATTTCAATAATGGTTTGCTTGTTATAATGTTTATGCATACTAATACATACACATTGATGCCAATTAATGAACTAGAGAATCAAACACCTCCTCAAGTAAGCATTAAGTCTTAAAAGGGCATATTTGCACATGGTTGTCACGGGCGTGATCATGGTTTCTAGGGTATGTTGTTATGCAAAAGACAATGTCCATACACATGTACAAACCATGTATGAAGGTAATCGGTCATTTAAATCAAAAGTTAGTGGTGTCACAGAGTTGTAAGCTTTTTTTTGTTTGCGCTGTTTGGTTGTTGAGGGAATCATTCAGGGCACATAGTATAGTCGTAGTTATAACATACGCCATTTATTGTGAAGGTTTCAATCGGTAGACACAGTACAATGTGTTGACACAAGTTGGTTGCTATGAATAGCCTCACGGCTACGCCTAGAGATACATGTTGTTGGACAACAACGACTAAATAATATGACCGTCCGACGACGATGACCGACGACGACGACCGAGATAGGGAAGGGGGTCATTTGTCACGTGGTATTCGTAATATACTTATATTGGCCAGGCAGACCTACCGATGTGTAAATATAAACGTGATTTGCCTACTGTGGGTATAGTAGTTGTATTGAGCGTTCGTTAATGGAGAACTCACATTCAATACCTAGGTAATAAAACATCAAGATAATTGAATGTTAGGTAACGCTTAGTAGCCATTTCAAAATAAACGAGAATGACAGGGACTTTGACGGTGGCCTGGGTTGGTATCATTTGAGCGTATTCAAGGCTGGTAATAGTGGTTTGAAAGACCCCCTAAGTTCTGACAGAAATATCGGGTATGCCACATGAAGTATCAAGCAGAAACAGAAAATACAGAGGTGTAGTACAGAATTATTAGGGTTTATTAAAATAGTGGGAATTTTCACGCAAAATACTTTTATGCTTTTACTCCTGGACAAATGGTGTAAAACTGTCCCGCACTACACTGCCTAATCACCCAGCACATATTTGCCTACTTTCCCTAGTCCCTATACGTCTATCCTAACTTTGGTGCCTTAGCATAGCCAGACTCTTGTTCACCGACAGCATATTTATCATGCTCTTTTTATAATGCAATACAATTCAAAAATATTCTTGTTTCCCTAACTCCAGAAGCTGTGTACTTTTTTCCTTCACAAATGCATCCCATTCTCTTACAAAATTGATTAGGACCCAGACCCATCTCGTGCCCTAGTTCCATCCACTCATCCATAGTGAGAAATGAATGCAATTTACTCACATCTATTATACGAAAGCAGCTATTCTAAGACAACTGTATTTCAACCTGTTTTGAAAGGAGTTGTGCTTGCACGCTAAGCACCTAGATAATAAAAACATGACATATACACATTTTTTAAATTAAATTCTCTGGGTATAGGATAAAATACTGTCGACCCAAAAGCAAATTAATTCCAGATTGTCCAGCTTTATTCATCCAAACGGCCAGTTGAGATAACGCTTCGCTGCCCCTTCTCCTACAAAATCTTACAAAACTCCAATAAAGCTCTAAGGCGTGAGAAAGTAAACCATGATCAGCCAATCGCTGCAGCCACTGGCACGAACACGTTATTACCAGGGATGTGTCTCACGGTTAAATCATTGTGAAATTGTCACTTCTGAATACAATTAGTAAAAAATGTATTTAATAAAATCATCAAATATATGTCTATAATGTCTACTTTTAGCAATTTGTTGATCCTAATTAATACTGCAACGTCATGTGAACCAAATGTGCGTACGTGATATTATTATGGTAACAGTTGATCCATAATTTTGCTTAATATCGGTAGTATCGGGAAGGCAGCATTGAAGCAGTGAACAGTTGATAAAATGTACGAGAAAACGTCAAACAATGTGTTTATTTGTATTCAAGTTTTCCCCCGAAATAGAACACTATTGTGTCAACAATATTAACCTACTCGGCACGAGATATGATATTATCAGTTCCACTTTTTCCCTTTCACTTTTTCAAACTGTGGAAATGTGCATGCTATAAACATAAACCAATGACATTCCTCCTAGGTTGTACCAGCACACACAAGCGATTATAGCCATAGTTTCGTAGTAATCCGTATTAATACAATCACAAGATCTTGGGTTTAACACGCTCTTGTTTAGTGGACATTGTTTCTTCATAAATGCAACTCTTAATAAGGCTTAGACAATTGTTGGTAACCATATGTTAGTGACTTCTGTCCTTCAACAGACCCCCGTGATATGCCATGAACGTTTAATTGCAAATAATAATTCGAGCTGACACCACAGCAGAACCCGGTCCTCATTTAAGTCATCTCATTTCTGTGTGAAGCTCTACATGTTATTCATCCACATATTATATCTATTCATAGTCAGTGTCTAATTACCAAAAAATTGCTACTGCTAAAACATCTAACAACAAAAATGCAACACTTGTTTTATTATGTAACACACTGAAACTGTTACACAAGCATTACACCAAACTGTAATAAAAAAGACTTATACGAGAAAACACATTATAAAAATAAACTGAACTCAAGGGGATGCTCTGCTTAAGGAACAAAACCATACACAGATTACAGATAATTATTTACAGAATTTGTTACTTCTAAAACATCATCAACAACAAAAATAACAATTCAACACTAAACCATGAGCATTACACCAAAGCGAAGCTGCTTCCAAACTTGTATTTGAAAAAATTAAAAAATAAATAAATCAGTTAAAAATATGCATCCCATTCTCTTACAAAATTGATTAGGACCCAGACCCATCTCGTGCCCTAGTTCCATCCACTCATCCATAGTGAGAAATGAATGCAATTTACTCACATCTATTATACGAAAGCAGCTATTCTAAGACAACTGTATTTCAACCTGTTTTGAAAGGAGTTGTGCTTGCACGCTAAGCACCTAGATAATAAAAACATGACATATACACATTTTTTAAATTAAATTCTCTGGGTATAGGATAAAATACTGTCGACCCAAAAGCAAATTAATTCCAGATTGTCCAGCTTTATTCATCCAAACGGCCAGTTGAGATAACGCTTCGCTGCCCCTTCTCCTACAAAATCTTACAAAACTCCAATAAAGCTCTAAGGCGTGAGAAAGTAAACCATGATCAGCCAATCGCTGCAGCCACTGGCACGAACACGTTATTACCAGGGATGTGTCTCACGGTTAAATCATTGTGAAATTGTCACTTCTGAATACAATTAGTAAAAAATGTATTTAATAAAATCATCAAATATATGTCTATAATGTCTACTTTTAGCAATTTGTTGATCCTAATTAATACTGCAACGTCATGTGAACCAAATGTGCGTACGTGATATTATTATGGTAACAGTTGATCCATAATTTTGCTTAATATCGGTAGTATCGGGAAGGCAGCATTGAAGCAGTGAACAGTTGATAAAATGTACGAGAAAACGTCAAACAATGTGTTTATTTGTATTCAAGTTTTCCCCCGAAATAGAACACTATTGTGTCAACAATATTAACCTACTCGGCACGAGATATGATATTATCAGTTCCACTTTTT
The DNA here is from genome assembly GCF_978046115.1 of Saccoglossus kowalevskii. Taxonomy (NCBI): domain Eukaryota; kingdom Metazoa; phylum Hemichordata; class Enteropneusta; family Harrimaniidae; genus Saccoglossus; species Saccoglossus kowalevskii. The sequence continues at coordinate 30,650,616 of NC_140661.1, read as the reverse complement.
CCCTTTCACTTTTTCAAACTGTGGAAATGTGCATGCTATAAACATAAACCAATGACATTCCTCCTAGGTTGTACCAGCACACACAAGCGATTATAGCCATAGTTTCGTAGTAATCCGTATTAATACAATCACAAGATCTTGGGTTTAACACGCTCTTGTTTAGTGGACATTGTTTCTTCATAAATGCAACTCTTAATAAGGCTTAGACAATTGTTGGTAACCATATGTTAGTGACTTCTGTCCTTCAACAGACCCCCGTGATATGCCATGAACGTTTAATTGCAAATAATAATTCGAGCTGACACCACAGCAGAACCCGGTCCTCATTTAAGTCATCTCATTTCTGTGTGAAGCTCTACATGTTATTCATCCACATATTATATCTATTCATAGTCAGTGTCTAATTACCAAAAAATTGCTACTGCTAAAACATCTAACAACAAAAATGCAACACTTGTTTTATTATGTAACACACTGAAACTGTTACACAAGCATTACACCAAACTGTAATAAAAAAGACTTATACGAGAAAACACATTATAAAAATAAACTGAACTCAAGGGGATGCTCTGCTTAAGGAACAAAACCATACACAGATTACAGATAATTATTTACAGAATTTGTTACTTCTAAAACATCATCAACAACAAAAATAACAATTCAACACTAAACCATGAGCATTACACCAAAGCGAAGCTGCTTCCAAACTTGTATTTGAAAAAATTAAAAAATAAATAAATCAGTTAAAAATAAAAATGAGGTCAAATAGAGTGTAGAAAAAATGTGCTGAGTAAAACAGTCTGAATGGGGCAAATCCCTAGCAAGTAAAATAAAAAAGCAGGAACTGATCAAATTGAACTGTATGTGCTGTAATATTTCCCCAAGCTTGTGTTTAATATAAACGTTGATTGGGGGTGTGGCATGACGTGTAGTGATTTGTCTAAGCCTAGTAGAATCTCAAATCCCGAGTGACAAAGCCATCTAACTTATAATCAAACAATTTGTGCCATGTAGCAATTACTGGAATGTAGTTTTGAATGGATTTTGCACTTGTAAAAGTTCATGAGAGTAGGCATGCAAACGTAAGTGTCAGCTTCTGCTGGGAATGGTTGGCGAGCAAGTTTGCTACAAAAGCTGAGGTATCCCCTCAGTTGGCAATGGTAGTTTTGATATGTACTAGGACGAAAAACGCGTTTGTGTGTTTCCTTAACTTCCTTGAACAGAGTAATCAACAGACTGTTATTACCTGTAGAAAAATTTATTGTCACTAATTAGATTAAAGCAGTTAGCATTGGGTGTTTGCTCTATGGTGCTGTATGAGTAGTCGACATTCATTTCATTTTTTAGACCAACGTGATAGAGGTCAGCATATCTGTTGTGTGTTCCTTGTATATGCATGGTTTTGATTTAAATGTTCGCGATTGCTGCCACCAACCAGATATTTCGTGCAATGTGAAGCAGAATATTATCTGTACCGGAGCCAGTGTTGAAAATGTTGATGCAGGCCATGTTGTCACAGTGTAGAAGAAGACGCTGGTTGGAAAATTTCAGGTGAAAATATTCAGCTTGCTTAACATTCAACCACCCGCCGCATCCAGATAAGTACGCATCGTTAGATAGAGTATGGTCTGGTGTTGACCGGTGATCATCTGGAATAATAGTGACGCCATTGTATATTTACATGAATTTTAGCCACCACGTAATATCTTGATGAAACAGTCTGTTAAGGAGAATATGATGGTTTTTGTATTTGACTGAGCGAAGCAATGCAAGTATGCAGTGAATAAATAGTCTGGCTGATCGAATACATTCAGATATGAAATCAAGTTAATAGTTTTATAGCCTTGTTTTTCATATATTAATCGTAGGCCATTTATTGTACATTGACGGACCACTGCAGCTGTACTTAGGCTGAATGAATATTTGGTGTTGAAGTAGAAGGTAGTGCACCAGGTGAGCCGAAGAAGATGATAGTCGCGAGGATCTACATGTATCCATCGATAGCAGCGACGGATATCACACTTATACATGTGGCATTCTGGAACATAGTGATTGATTATTTCTAGGAACTCATCGATTGACGGATATGAGAGCTTATAAGGGTGACATAAATATTCTTCACTTAGAATGCCATCATTTACGGAATGTGCATGTGGAAATGACAGGTCCATAACAGTACGCATTTCTCTTTTTTCTTGGTACTGACTATAGTTGTGAACAATTTGCGTGAACATTAAATTTTCTGTGATAAAAGGTCCGAGGAGTGCTCCAGACTGTGTTTTTATGATGTAGCTAGCTGTCTGTATTTGATGCAAATGCAATTGAGCTGGATGATTGCGTACGGTTGATGTTGGTGATGGGCCAATCATGTTGTAAGATGTCAAAAATTATGTTGTCTTTGTAATCTACTGGAATGCGTTTTTTTAAGATAGTTAGGTTGACCTATTGTGTGTTTTATCACAGCATTCATGACTGAAGTAATTTAGGTTACCACAGTCCTAAATATTTCGGTATCGGGTAAGTATCCATGGTTGGTTGGCACAACATAGAAGGCGAATTAATGGGATCAAGACGCATATTCAGAATGGGTGTTTCGCGTGAACTGCTTAAATCAATGCGGTATTTCATGGTGTATGCCTTGTGTGAACTGTCAAAATCAACAGGGGATTTCAGAATGGTGCTTGGTGCGAACTGCTGGACTCACCATAGGATTTCAGAGTGGGGTGGCTCGGTAGAAGATACTGTAGTTTCTGCATAAATTACGCTATTCATCACAGGGATAGCGATCTCTGTGTCTGTTACAGAGAATGTTGAGACACTTTTGGTCGGTGGCAATACCATTAACAACAGGAGATGTTACCATTTGTGTTTTCAAGGTTTCCTGTGCAGGGATTAGATTTGTGGGTGCAAGGACCTCCAAGCGCAAGTCAGAATAGATGTCATTGAGTATGGAGTTGTAGCATTTTTTTTTATATTGAATACATTTAAAGATGGGGTTATCTGATTGTGACTTGTGTGGGTTTCATATACATTTGGCAGTAAAGCTTCTGTAGGTTTGGATTTATGTTGGAAATCTTAAGGTGGGTGTCTGGCTTGGGAAAAGGCTAGTCTACAAATATGTAATTCTTTCTTGCCATTATTATTATGGTCATAGGGAAAGATGCATTTTCCAGTCTTTGTCTGGCCTTGGATGAAGAATGTTGGTCTTTGGGATCTTTGCAATCTAGTGACTAGAAAGTGTGTTTTAATAGGGGAAAATCAATTTCGCAATTTATGCATTCAGAGTAACTTGTTATGTTGTCGGCTTGATAATTGAATGGATTACCTGCGTTTTGCTTGCAATTACCTCAAGGTTCGATGTGTTGCACTAGTAAAATTTAATAAGTCTTGCAAACTATTTCTGGACGTTGATATGTTGTGTAAAATAAGAACTGTGACTGACTTATGTTGAACAAGCCCGTTTGGGGAGCTGTACGAGAAAACACGTGATAACAATAAATTGAACTGTAAGGGAGCTTCTGCTCAAGAAACAAAGCCATATCAAATTTACAGATAAATTATTATAACATTATCATGGCTATCCATGTGATGTTAAATAAATAGTTCTACTCTTGCTGTAACTTTCTGCGCCAGTGCATTGCAGAGTCCTACTGGGCGTGTATGACAGTGACTCTTAGTGACTATGCTGGCTTGGTTCCTGCACTGATGCCTTATCCGTATTTGACAATGTTTGTGATGTATGGTAAGTGTGTAAACGAGCACATTCTCAGACACTTCAGTGTTATTTTCTTAGATTTCGATTTGTGCTTTTAGAGGGGCATATGTTCGAGTTGAGTGCGGTGTTACAGGAGGAGCATTTTAATTTGACGACCTCAAATTACTCCCAATCACTGTGATGTACTGGATACAAAATGTGCACATGGCTCGGCTCCAAGACAATCTCACAATTTCTTCCAAGCATAGACTAAAACAATAACAAACTAATGATATGATGACCAATTATAACAGCCAAAATAGTGAACATCTACAAACAGTGAACAGCCAAAAAATCATCAAAAAATACTTTTTCACACCAGAAAAAAATCCTTGCCGAAAAAGTGCTACCTTTTTAAAAAGTGAGGGAAACGATGTACCCTCTTCTCAAAAAGTAGTACCAATTTTCTGTTTGTTTAAGTGAGGGTTATAACTATTGAAAGTGTCAATGGGTGAATGAATATTAGTAAGGGTACATATGTAAAGTAATTAAAGACACATGTTTTAAAAGCACATTCATTCATATCAAGTGACCAATATGAAAACTATTAACTATATATTTGGATTTTAGAATTTGATAAAAAAACGCACAAGATATTGTTTGCCAGCATTAATTAACATGTTAACCTTTATGGATATTGGAAAAATTTCAATTAAAAATAACAATCAAATAGTTTCATTATACTATACAACATACAGGAAACAATTGCCACTAGTCCAGGTGGAGGTGTAGTGTAGTTGTAAGTAATGTAACATATGTAATGTGTTTTTATGCTTTAATGTTTCATGTCAAGTAAACTACTGGATTCGGTTTCTATTGTTTATACTTATGTTTGTATTGTAAGTCAAATGCATTTTTCAATCGTACGTCACTTGTGAAATGTTTACATACACGCAATAACCATAAAATAGTTATCAATGGACAGGACAACGATCCTACATGTTAAATACTCACTATCAAATACAATTTAATTTTAAAATTATTATATGTTATAACTCTGCATATAATTTTTAGCAGTATATGTGTTTGACTTGTTCGTGACAAATGAGTATGTAAATGGTGAAATTGTCGGATACATATCGTAAGTTGTTCAGTTCTTATTCTCAGGATTGTGTATAAAGACAGTGGTAACAATTTGAAATCGACCACAAACGACACGGAAGTTAGACGTATTGTACATATGTCATGTTACGTAATTACTCATGTAAGCACGATTCTCAGAGATCTGTAGTAAGATGTCTTCTGATACCGAGTTTGATATGTGACCTTATTAACTATGCATATATACCGTTCTTCTTGAATACAAGTTTTTATAACATTCATTGTGTAATATGTTCCATGATACATGTAAATAAGGGGCGAGCGTAAACATTCGAAACGTGTAACGCGATGTTATAAAGTTTGATATATACGAGTCACCCAATTCGAATCAGAACTGAAACACGAAACCCGATTTCTAATGTACCGGTAGTTGTCATGTGTGGTTAGAATTAGTAAAGACATGCCAGAGATAGGGTTCAGAATAATAGTTCTTGAAAATATAAATCGACTATTTTGATTTCAAATTTTCAGACAAGATGTTTGACTAATCCATAATGCTTGAAACTCAAAAACACATTTACGAGCACACGTACATACAGAGATGAACCTACACGTACTAATTTTAGATTTCGTCCGAACGTGGACTAAATTGATTGGTTCTTCGCCTCCAACTGTGCCGTGCCTGCCGCATGCTGTGTTTGGTTGAGACTCAGTCATATGACATTAAGTAAAAATGGATATTACATGGTATATTACATGGGTATATCTCATGGATGACGTCACTGAAACTACTGCGCAACGATACTGCACATAACAAATTGTCGTTCGCTGAATTGGTGCTGCCCCGGCCGCTGTAGTTTTCAGGGTTGCTTTCAAGGTTTTGAAGGAACTTAATCCATAGATAATAGACAACGAACGTGCCAAAGTGAATATTGAGTAAGATACTCTGTTTTGATGTTTAGGGTATTTTTATATGAAGCAAAAATGTACGGCAAAGCCGTCGCAGCCGGGGTCGCTGTGGCGCGTTCTACGCTGTGAACATTTCTACGCGTTCACGCCGATGCTAATCAAAAACGATCTAAACCTGTGTAGTGTGACTTGTGTATAGAAGGTGTGGTACTTTGGGCGGAAGTAATTTCAGTCACTTCCACGGCACTCTAGCATTTTTATCTTGAGATTGATCAAATAACTTGCATTTCAAAAATGTTATCCTGGATAAATTGAGTGATTCACACTCAGATTGGTGAGATACGGTAACTAAAAAGAGTACCCGTGGCTGCAAATAACATTTACTTAGTGTATTTTACATTTTTTTTCAGCAAACAATGTATGTATGTGTGAAACTTGATAAAATAAAATATTGCATACTTCAAATATAAGTGTTGTTATTTTGTGGGAGAGCGGGTGCGAGTGATGTATGGTAGATGTGATTGACATGTACATGGTTGATGTCTGTTCGATGTGATAAAATAAATAACACGTGGCTATTCGGGCAACTGAATATCACAATTTACAAATCGTGATATTACCCTCACAAGCATGTGTTATTATTTAAATATGTTGAACTATAGTATTGCTTCGCACGTATATCCCGTAGTATAGATGTATTACGTAATATATGACTAGCTCTTTTTAACTCAGCGGGTATTCATTGTTTCGTAATATCTGTACATGTGGTGTGTATATGGGATGTTTATCTTGTCAGATGCCTGTATTCCTAAAGGTTAGTCGTGACACGCGTACTGTGTAGTGAAATGTCAAACGAACATAAAGGTTGGAAAAATACATCTAAGAAAAATGAAATACGGAAATGCAATCATTGGGCTATATGACTAAACACTATTGTAGTGATTACAATGACAACAAGTTATTGACTAAAATAGTTTTATAACCTGTCTACAACTCATGAATTCATGAATGTATGCAGACACAAACACACTCTCTCATTTTATTCTGTTGTTTGTTCAATAAATACGTTGCTATGCAACCAAATATATCGCATGAAAAACTGAATCACGTAGTTTACAGAAAACATTTCGCGTTTCGACTTATGTCATCTCTGATCACATTGAGAAAACGCGAATGTTTAGAAATAATATAGAGGCCCGATTGAAGAGGATATATATAGATATACAATGCAGTGTGTTTGTCTTAGAAAGGCAAAGTGCCGTAGGCGTTCTAAACCTTTGTAAAGAGATGTACAATGGTGATTAATGCATGTTGTGGATATGCCAACAAAAGTATCGATTTACGTCACTCCAAATTCTTTAATTTAGACGCCACGAATTTGTTAACTCATCATTCTGTCCCAATATCCGTAAAAGTGCATTGTCAAGCTTAAATGGTGTTGATAAATCTGTGACATTTTGTTGATGACGTAGTTCATCTGTACGTATAGGATTATACATCAAATCCTAGAAGAGATTTACACACTGATCGTCGTACAAGCGACTATATATTAGAGAGAAAATCATACAATCTACGAAAACACAAGAACAATAGAACAAACGTAAGAATAATATAATTATAATGATAATTATAAATATGTATTTGTAAAAAATGTTTTTGTCTGTTAAAGGGGAACTAAATAGAGCCTATTTTGGTGTTTGTATTTATCAAGTTATGTATATTGATTATAAATTTGAAAGAAAAAATTAAAAAAAATGATTATCTTCAGAGTTATGATGATTTAAATATGAGAAACCATAAACCTGCGAAGGACTTCCGTTTGCGCCATCTTGCCATAAAAAAACGCCCTCATGTGGTATAAACAGGTAAGGTAACAAAGTATGATGACGAAATAGTATCTGATTAAATATAAGCAACTTAGGGAGCCATAGCTGGCTGGACTGGTGAATTGACTTCTCGTCTAGGTTGTTTCGACTTTTACGTTAATGTTATTTACAAGCATATCAACATACAAACATTATGGATGTGCGATTGATCGAGACAGGCATTTTGTTTTGTTTTTTGTCTAACTGTCTAATAAATGCTGTTTCCAGTACTGCACTGTGCGGCGTGCAAATTATTCAAAGTATGGATGCTGGAGTATACAATCTTGAGTTCGTAGGGTGGTGGTGGAAACATTTTCGTCCATGTATTCACGGGGCTGCACTGGCAAATCATGGGACAAGTGTCACAGGAACACCAAGCAGATTGTTCACAGACTTCCTTGTAATTTGAAATAAAACTTTCACCCGAACAAGGGGCATCGTCGACGATATACTCTCATCACTCACACTGGACTGATCTGAATCTTCACAGTATACCGTACTTCCCTGATCATAAGCCCGGGGGCATGAACACGTAAAGGAAAAGTAAGGGATGAGCTTGCTGCAGTTTATGCAGCTCTCTTGGTCGTGGTATACGTTGCCGCAACGTAATATCAAAATAGCTTAAGCGGCCAATAAGAGCTGCTAAACTGCAACAAGGGATGAGCTTGTACTCGAGGACCAACTCAGAAAAAATGATTTTGTTTTGGGGTTAAACACTGTAACCATCTTGCAAACAACGAAAAATTATCCAAAAAAATATATTCGTTCACCACTCCGGGCTCGGGAAAATAATACTTATTTTTGAAAAAAAATGCGTCATTGATTTGAACGATACTTACAATGAAGAAACAAACATGTTCATAAAAAACACACACATTTTATTACAATACGATTTACATACCGTCTGAATTTACGGTGAAATAATGGGTAGGGTCTGTGAAGAAACAGTGGAAGAAGGCATTTATCATTATCTTCGTTTTGGTATGTTTTCAATCGTACGCAAACTCTCGACGCAAAACAATTTTCCACCATGAGGTTTTTCAGCACGATTTGACCTGGAACAACTTCCTTTGACATAGCAGGTCATGTCTTTCATTAACCAATCAAAATGATGTGTCGTAATGATGAAATTTTCCGATTATTGACGATGATTTTTTAGCGCAATGCGGAAGTGAATTACCGCAATGTTAAAATGCGATCTGTAGCACTGATTGCAACGAAAAAAAGATAATTTTTTCCCCTAAAAACTGACGATTCGCAATTTCCGAGATATAAACGACGGTTAATAGTAACCGTGGGTAAACTGAGTGTGGAGGAAGAATTTAAACACCTTTCTCGGTCGCCAACATGTCTCATCGTTCACCCCAGGCCTTTCATGATAGTGTCATGAATTTGTTTTTGCGTATCTGTTAACCGACTTAATTAACTGATTATTAGCGAATTGCTGTGTTATGTCTGTCATCGTGTAGGCCTATTTGAAGTTTTGGACGGAACTTGGCTCAGTGATTTGGAACTAATTACCAGATAACCACCGCTTTTTAGACTACTCATTCTGACAGTTTACATCCATAGTTATTAATGTAGTGAACGATTAATCAAAAGATATGACGTATTCAGTACTTAGTGTGATTGGCTTTATGATTGAAGGTTACGCCCTAGAGTCTTTTTACTGCTTTGTAATTGGATAGAGTTTTGAAAATGAATAAAGAGAGTTTGAGTTGGTCTTGAGGAGCACAGCACGATAGACGCAGTAGAGAGAGAGGGCAGTCCTGGGCAGTCGAAAGTAGAGAGAGGCAGTCTGAGAGTCGAGGCAGTCCTGGAGAGCCTTGAGGCAGTCCAGTCTTAGGCGAGTCTTGGTTCAGCCTTGTGAGAGTCTTGGGGACTTTTCCCCAGGGCGCTGTGTCTTATAGAGTGCTCCAAAAGATCGACTAAGACGAGGGCTGAAACGTATTTCGTTGTGTGTGCCTTATTTGACTGTAAAGCTTAAGTGACTTTCCCGATCCCGTACCTCAAGGGGACGCGATATAGAGACGAGACGAGTTTCCCCCTGGCAAGTGTGGAGACCCCGAGAGAGAGATTTCCCCCTGATAATAGTCTCAAAGTAAACCATGCCCAATAACCAGGTACACGCCTTGACGATCACATTTTTGGCTTTTCGAAGGCTACTACTCAAAAAAATATGGATTACTCCAGAATTGCAACATCGATGTTTATCCTGAGTAAATGACAGAATAGAAACGATGCGAATCACGTTGTGTACGTTCGCCATGTACTCTGAACTTGAAATTAATGCGAGTTTTCTCATAAAACTAAAAGCATGAACCAAACTAACATGCCAATCACGATTATTATGAAATGAAACACACCTTTTACACGCATATTTTAAAGAATATCGTCGACGCCCAGTAAAAACCAATAAATAAATACCAAGTAAAAACATAGGGATGGGCTTCATACTCGGGAGGGGCTTACGATCGGGGAAGTACGGAACTTTAACGCAATTGGGCTTTCACTCTCAGAATACTGTGTTTCAAACGCATAAGGCTCTAACCCAAGTTTTAAAAAGCACATTGTGCATATAAAAGTTGAGTTTATACTAATAGTACACAATGCTTGGCAGCATGAACGGCTATGTACAATGGCGTATACGAATGCGATCAGATACTAAAACGTCATAGCTTTGAAATGTACCCGGATGTTAAATATGTTCGTTCGTCAATTTTTCCCCTCCATGAATAGCCTCCATGGCAAGCACTTCAAATGCCTATCCAAGCTACAATTATAATTAAAACAAAATTAAACCACTGCAATATTATTTCGAATACAGTTTAGAATATACACAACTATAAATTAAGGCCGCATTTAGGTTCGCTTTAACATATACACATAACCTTCGAATTAATAATCGTACAGTTGATTAAAAAGAAACTCACACATCTTTGCCATAATCAACAGTACGTTTTAATCTGATATACACTTTCGACGATGTGATTAGCAATTGTATATTATAGTGCTGTTACCTCAAGTATTTACAGTATCAAATAATCAATATACATTCGATATGGTTACTGTGCACTGTAAGTTTGTATTAATAACTAGCATCGCGTTACTTTGCAGTGAGATAGAACGAGATCGTGATATGAGGTAAGAAGTCTAGTAGAGGCTGCTGGTGTTAATGTTAATAATACAGATTCTGGGAGCACTCAACCAAAGATTACGAATTTCACAACTCGAACCGAAGCCCACTATAGTCAGGCCCCAAACGACACAACCAACAAGAAGCCCACAAGGAGTGGATCAAATAAAAATGACACAAAAAAGAGGAAGAAAGTATCGCCACCTTAGAAAGTAGTTGTCAAAACTGATTCATTCAAACCCGCCAACCATTTATTATTTATACTAGTTATGAGCCTGGACTCGTCACCAACTAATTGTCAGTGCGACCATTACACTGTAACCCAGATGTTCTTTTTTGCATCTAAATATCACGTCTTTCAATAAATATGTTGATGCATTTGTGTCTTTTCTAATCGTTGTTAAGTACCGACATCTTTTCCAGTACATTGCGGAGTGGGTGGTGGTACCTACACAGCTATTTTACTGCATGAATTGCACATTCCGAATCATTAACAATATAACGTATAGGAGTGAATCACCGAAAATCCAACAACTTGTTCGTGTTCTTAGCGATACCAGTGACGGATCCAGCAAAATGTATTGGGGGGTCCAAGCTTCGCTTAAAATATACGGAGCGTAAATCGCAGAGAAGCTATGTGTAATCCAGGTCATATGAATCGTCATGCGATACGAACATAGACACATCTTCACAATACAGGGAAGCTTCGGCCCGTTGGTATGGTGCTCACACCCTGCAGGGAAAATGTTTCGATGAAATTAAATACTCTGACGTGAACTATATTTAAAACATTTATCCTACTCACTGTGACAATATGTCAGTGGTTCACATGATCAGATAGGGGAGTAGTTCTCGGAATAATAAATGTTCTTCCTTGTTAAGACATGTGTGCAACATATGACTTTGAATCGGGAATGCATATTCAATAAAAAACTACAACATAAATTTCATGTCTTATTGCCCTTTTTCAAATAAATCTATTATTGCGTACCTTCACAGATCAAAATAAGTACCATATTGACCTGTGTGTAGGCAGTTCATTTGTGACATATTACCTCAGGACAGGATAACCCGTACAGGACACACCACACATCACATTCGCTCTAATGGGGGTTCACACAGTAATGGTTACAGCCAAGCAGATACTTGCTTTGGCTTTTGATATTCATTAAATTAAGACCTAATTTTGTTCGTGTTTCAAGTTCAGATCTTGTGGTTTGGGTTACGGCATGTTTTGAGTAACTGTTATTTAGGTTGGGAGAACGAGTAATTAAGTTAAACCCATCACGTTACCTCTCAGTTCAGGGTGGCTCTTACGAGTAATTAAGTTAAACCCATCACGTTACCTCTCAGTTCAGGGTGCCTCTTACACGACTATTGTCAAATTAATATTCACCTGAATCAATCGTGTTAAAGAAGTTGACTTTATAATTAGTTGTTCAGACAATCCGATCTGTGGTCCACATTTTATCACATTTTCCTGACTTGCTAGGAATATCTCCCCTGTGTCACCGTTGTATACACTTAGAGTGAGCGTCATACAAAATACTACTTTGTTGCTCAAATTAAATGTCATTTAAAAATATTTGGTCTCGATCCACACAATTATAGTAGCCACGAAATGATTTGTTTACAACGGTGTCGGAAAATCAATATGATACACTAGATATTATGATAAAAAAGTTGAATACCTAGAGATTGAAAAGTGACACAAAAATGTAAATTGCATTCAATATATTGGCTAGGTTTGACAAATGCATATTTAATGTCTTAACTATGTATGATTGCCCTGATCCGAATATTGTGACCCGGGTGTGAATGTCTGTATGAGTATGTATTACGAATACACAAAAGCACACACTGTGACATAGACTTTGTTCCTGAAATATGTCATTTCCTGTGGAACGTATATTCCCCGTTCCTAGCTACCTCCCTTGCAGTTCAATTCGGCCGTCAGCTGTGAGTCGCGCGGGGTTCACGTTATTCAAGCTTCAAAGCCAATTGGATTTTAGCAGAAAACCGCCTGTAGAGTACCCGGTCGCCATCAGGTCGCCATCGCTTTTTCTTTTTGTGGTCGAGGGATGTAGCAGTTTTTGAAATGTAGGTTATCCTTATGGCTGAGTGATAGACTCATTTTGATTTGTTACAGAAAACATGTAAATTTTAGATTTGTAAAAGGGACAATTTAGATAAAATGTCGTTTTCTTCGTAAATGTAGGCGAGCTACATCCAACCAGTTATCGTTTTGCAACAAATCTCTGATTTTTGTGAGATCAGAATCACGGAAGCGCGGTAGATGTAAGGTGTTTGTGGTCGTGGGTGCATTATCACACATCGTGATAAGTATATGCTTCACCTTTTCTCATACACCAGGTTCTCACAATAACAGTCGGTAACCACAATTGACGTATTGGCCTGCAACAATACAATATACTTTGACCATGCATATGCTTAGTTGTGAAAATGAAGATGGCGTTATTTAGTCTCGCTGCACATATTGCACTGGCAGATGAAAAGACGCTATTCGTGAAGATGGTTTATCCCTGTCCCCCTAACTGACACGTACACTCAATTCCACAGGAATTCCACGGGTGTGTTTAAACCGAAGAACAAAGAATGAAGAACGAAGACAGAATATTCATACTGTTTAATCATAACATACATTCTTCGAGATACTACATGTCACACGCAACGTAATATTACCGTAATTGGTATAGTACAGGTGTGATGGTTCAAATACCAAAATGGCAACGGTAACAAAAGACTTCCCTGGCGGCGATGATAAAATACGAACACGGAGCCAACAGATGAGGTTTTAACTGGTACTGGTATTATTATACTCTGCAGACATCAAGTACAATAACGCGGTAAAACTCCACTACTCCAATAACTAGATACTTAAACTCCAATACAATTCAACGAGATCTCCGATCTGATCTCAGTGCTGAACAACTCCCCTATATATACCCACACTGTCTATAAATAGACCATTACATCAGCATACATAATGAGTCTGGAACTTACTACAAATTTCTAGAATGTTCCATTACCTTCTATTGCCTTCTACAGTGTCCTATTACCTATTCAACCAATTTCTAAAAATTCCACCCAGACACAGTACGGTTCTAGAACATTCTCAGTCACACGGAAGTGGTAAACAAGTCGTATGCGACACTACATTAAAACATAGACCTTTCTTTTTGATGATCTCGAAGCGTTGCATATGGTCGGTTACGTTCGTGCAATCGAAGGGACGATGTGAATTACTGCAGAAAACACAATCTGGTTTGCGAGTTTTTGTGTGGGTTAGAGGTGCTTGGGCAGAGGAGTGTACATTATGCATAGGCGATTCACTGTAGGCGAAAAACGATACGGAATTGTTAGAGATTTCGCCAGACTCCATTGCTTCGATCTCATTACACACAGATTCACGTAGATCTTCAAATGACCAATCGTCGGTTCCATGGTCGCGAGTGATGATTCGACGGAAATTTTCTAGAAGTTTTTCCAGGATGATAGGTATGAGGAAATCTCCGTACGAGTCTTCGCTCTTCCCAAGCGCTTCTAAGCCTCTTCTGTAACTCTCCATGTTGTCGTAGAAAAAACTTTAGTGAGGATAAGTCATTAGACGGTTTTGGAAATTCCCAAAGTGATTTCATATATGCATTTCGTATTTTATGTTTCAGTCCGTAACGTTGTTTTAGTAATTCTAAGGCGTGTTTGTAGTTCCCGTTTGTCAGGTAGATTTACCGTTCGTCTTCTGGACGCTGAGTTATTACTTGTGAACGACGTGCTTGAAATTTCAGATGAGGTCTGTGTTGTTGGCGTTGTTGTTGTATCGGCTCGTTGGATGAAGTTTCTTATCTCTACGATTCTTTCTTTGATTTCACTGACGTAATCTGCATCAATAGATTTTCTAACTCTGTTTTGTCGGCTCTTTTGAGAATTTCTTCATCCAGTGCTCTGATCTGCTCCAATCTTGATGTAATATCTTCATGCGTTGCGATGAGAACGTTTTTTTTTCATGTTGCGTCAATGGGGCATCTTTAGACATGATGTCAGTGGATTTTTGTAACTGTCTCGTCATTTGAACACGGTATTCTCTTCTACTTGCAGAATGTTTAACTCGTTCTGCCATGTTTGCGTTGTATAATTTCCTCGAAAATACGTTGATCCTGGTCTCGGCACCAAACCCGGAATAGAGAGATCGAGAAGACAAGTTTACCATGCGGTAACAATAACTCAACTGTTTATTCACTTCACTTGATTACAAGCAAGTTATAATTAAACAACAAACAAACTACTAACAGTAACACCGGGATGCGATTGGTTGAAAGAACTGTGGGTGTGGGAACAACAGTGGGTGTCTATTTAGGTCAGACTAACAGTCTCCACACATTTCGTGGAAAAATACATCAGTGAATACTATCTGTGTATATAAGCAGGACAGTAGCGCTGTTATAAACGGCGACTAGATCCGTGGTACATCGTGACCATTCCAAGATGTAAACTCGTTCTCACAATTAAATAAATACAACATTAATATATTAGGCCCATTTTATATGATATTTCAATCGTGTGCATGCGACGCAAAACCTAATATATTGTCAAATATTTTGATTTCAATTATTTCCATGGGATAGCAAATTTAGTATTTTTTGGCAAATTTTTAATCCATTATCAGTATCAGTGTGCTTAAATTTCCGCGAATTAACATTATGGCATTTTACGTCTGTCAAATAACGGCCAAATAAATACGTGGAATCATTAATTACTAAGGACCTGGCGTAGAATGGGAAATTACTCCAAATAAACAAATGTCCAATTCGGGAACAGGATAATAGTATATTTGGTTATTGATGAAATAGTAGGGCGCCACCAGGCTTAGCAAGTGCGTCGTGCTTCTTCCATGAAGTTGACGCTGATTGTGCACAAAGGAAGCCGCTCATCCCGCCATTGGATGGCGGCACATCGTATAAGTGGTGTTTACAAAGGACGTAGAGATGATCCGTGGTACATCGTGACCAATAATAAAATGATTGGTTGTCCAACTGTGGGCGTGTCTTTTATTTCTGTGCTAAATGTGAAACACCAAAGTCCCGCCATTTATTTCTCATGGTTGTTCGACCATAGTCGACTGCACCAGTATCGCGAGTTTTAAGTTTGGTATATTATGTTGGTAAAACCGCGCAAATTCATTTTACCGCCACTTTACAGCGGTTTTCATACAGACACCAGTTAATTCCGTTACCCAATGGCGGAAACAATTTCACATCCTATCCTATATCGGAAACAATTTCACATCGACCAGACACGCCCCAAAACAGATGACGAGATATGACAGAATCGGCCAATGCGCATGCGTATAAAACAGCTGGTACTAATATCCTAATTTCCTAATAACTTATTTTGCACTCTTACAATGCAAAATACATATTTGATTAGGTTGTTTGGCCATCAAGTACCATCCTATGGATCCGTGGTACATCGTGGTCATTCCAGGAGGTAAACTCGTTCTTACAATAAATAAATTACAACATTAGTATAATAGGCCCATTTTGTATGATATTTCCATTGTGTGCATGCGACACAAAACTTAATATATTGCCAAATATTTTGATTTCAATTATTTCCATGGGATACCAAATTTAGTATTTTTTGGCAAATTTGTAATTCATTATCAGTATCAGTGTGTTTAAATTTCCGCGAATTAACATTATGGCATTTTACGTCTGTCAAATAACGGCCAAATAAATACGTGGAATCATTAATTACTAAGGACCTAGCGTAGAATTGGAAATTACTCCAAATAAACAAATGTTCAATTCGGGAACAGGATAATAGTATATTTGGTTATTGATGAAATAGTAGGGCGCCACCAGACGGTCTGGCTTAGCAAGTGCGTCGTGCTTCTTTCATGAAGTTGACGCTGATTGTGCACAAAGGAAGCCGCTCATCCCGCCATTGGATGGCGGCACATCGTGTATGTGGTGTTTACAAAAGACGCGGAGATGATCCATGGTAAATCGTGACCAATAATAAAATGATTGGTTGTCCAACTACTGGCGTGTCTTTTATTTCTGACCTAAATGTGCAACCAAAGTCCCGCCATTTATTTTTCATGGTTGTTCGACCATAGTCGTCTGCACCAGTATTGCTAGTTCTAAGTTTGGTTTACTATGTTGGTCGTTCGACACCATATTCTCTTTCGGTACCGACGCCAAACTCGGCGTCCTGGGAAGGAAATCTACTCACCACGTCACTCCACCTCGAAAACTTTCGTTCCCGGAAACGTACTTTCCAATACGAGACTGATTTTTTTTATAAGTTCGGCCATTTGAAATCATATTCTGGACAAGATTTTTATCAATTAAATGGTTGGCTTCCATTGCTGCTCCAAATCATTCGGAAAATGGCAGCGCAAAAACTGCGCAAATTCATTTCACCGCCACTTTACAGCGGTTTTCACACAGACATCAGTTAATTCCGTTACCCAATGGTTGAAGCAATTTCACATCGACCAGACACGCCCCAAAACAGATGACGAGATTTGACAGGATCGGCCAATGCGCATGCGTATAAAACAGCTGGTACTAATATCCTAATTTCCTAATAACTTATTTTGCACTCGTACAATGCAAACTACATATTTGATTAGGTTGGTTGGCCATCAAGTACCATCCTATGGCACCCAATTCATATATCACCAATACCATTGTACAGAGTTATGTTAACAGCGAGTCACAAATAACACTAATATACTAAATTGTTATTTAATTAATTGTACGGATGAGATTACATTGTGAAATGGCCACGATGTACCACGGATCCTATGGCACCCAATTCATATATCACCAGTATCATAGTACAGAGTTATGTTAACAACGAGTCAACAATAAGACTAATACTGTAAAATACTTTATTTTCGCTTGGAATTTATTTTCGCTATTTTCGCTGAAGGCATGATTCCGTGAAAATAAAATCCAGCGAATATACTTTTTTTCCTATATTTTACATTAAACTCATCAAAAATCAGTGAAAATAAATTCCAAGCAAAACGCCCAAAAAGCATTTTCAGTGAAAATTAATTCCAGCGAAAATAAAGTATTCCACAGTATACTAAATTTTTATTTAATTAATTGTAAGGATGAAATTACATTTTGAAATGGCCACGATGTACCACGGATCCGACTTGCGTCAAAATGCTATATCTGGGCTATAAAAACTACCTCCGATTGTCGCTGTTATAAGCTTATGATAATTAAACATATAATTTCGTACAACATGTGATTCATTATAATAAATAAATAATATGAGACTAGGTAGGTAAGTAATTTGACATTTGTAGTTTGGTCAAAGTCAAAGAAAAATGCAATGGGTGCATCATTTTTATTTATTAGAATATTGACTTCCACTTGTATTAAACCTTCAACAAGCGTCTTTGATCCGTGATACATCGTGGCCATTCCAGGATGTAAACTCGTTCTTACAATTAAATAAATAAATAAATAATTAAATAAATAAATACAACATTAGTATATTAGGCCCATTTTATATGATATTTCGATCGTGTGCATGCGACGCAAAACATAATACATGGCTAAATATTTTGATTTCAATTATTTCCACGGGATAGCAAATTTAGTAATTTTTGGCAAATTTTTAATTCATTATCAGTATCAGTGTGTTTAAATTTCTGCGAATTAACATTATGGCATTTTACGTCTGTCAAATAACGGCCACATAAATACGTGGAATCGTTAATTACTAAAGACCTGGCGTAGATTTGGAAATTACTCCAAATAAACAAAGGTCCAATTCGGGAACAGGATAATAGGATATTTGGTTATTGATGAAATAGTAGGGCGCCACCAGGCTTAGCAAATGTGTCGTGTTTCTCTCATGAAGTTGACCCTGATTGTGCACAAATGAAGCCGTTGGATGGCAGCACATCTTGTATGTGGTGTTTACGTGGAAATCATCCGTGGTACGTCATGACCAATAATAAAATGACTAGTTGTCCAACTGTGGGCGTGTCTATTATTTCTGTGCTAAATGTGCAACACCAAAGTCCCGCCATTTATTTTTTATGGTTGTTCGACCATAGTCGTCTGCATTAGTATCGCGAGTTCTAAGTTTGGTGTACTATGTTGGTCGCTCGACACCATATTCACGGCCTCCCTCTCGGTACCGACACCCAACTCGGCGTCCTGGGGAGGAAATCTACTCACCACGCCACGCCACCTCGATACCTCTCCTTCCCGGAAACATGCTTTCCACAGGGGCGGATCTAGAATTCTGGAATAGAGGGGGCGATAAGTTGGCCGAAGGCAAAGTTCGCGAGCGCCGATGGCGCGAAGCTCTGTTGGTTGTTAAAAATAGGGGGGCCGCGGCCCCCTCGCCCCCTTTAAATCCGCCAATGTTCCAATACGAGATTGATTTCTCTGTAAGTTCGGCCATTTAAAATCATAGATTATCAATTAAATGATCGGCTTCCATTGCTGCTCCAAATCATTCAGAACATGACAGCCAAAACCCCACAAATTCATTATATATCCACTTTACAGCGGTTTTCAAACAGACACCAGTTAATTCCGTTACCCAATGGTAATGACTGAAGCAATTTCACAGCGACCAGACACGCCCCAAAACACATGACGAGATTCAACAGGATCGGCCAATGCGCATGCGTATAAAACAGCTGGTACTAATATCCTAATTTTCTAATTTCCTAATAACTTATTGTGCACTTGTACAAGGCAAAATACATATTTGATTAGGTTGGTTGGCCATCAAGTACCATCCTATGGCACCCAATTCATGTATTACCAATACCATAGTACAGAGTTATGTTAACAGCGAGTCAAAAATAAAACAAATATAATAATTTTTTAATTAATTACTTGTGAGGATGAGATTACGTTGTGAAATGGCCACGATGTACCACGGATCGTCTTTTTCATTCAATTCAGCAGTGAGTGAGTGAGTCAGTGAGTGTATGCTATAATAACTAGTATTAAATTATTGTTTCACAATATTTTGACTTATAGTGTTGTGATTACTAGTATTTACCTGTTTAAAGTGGGAGAGTTGTCACCTGTGCAGGCATCAGATGGCCATAGCGTGCCATTGTTTACAAACAAGCATCTACTCGTGAGCGTTTGCGTTTTTAGCAAGTGTTGTCGCTTGGGACTCAATTCCCGCGCGTGCCCAGGTGACGACCCTGCCCCTTTTAGTGACAGACGGATTTTAATGAGCCAATAATCATACAATCCACGATGAAACTGAATATACGCAGACTGAATCCTTGGTGCAAGTGAAAATGTGTCAATGCAAAATTGCTTTTGGTTTCTCATTAACGTGTAATCCCTTGATGCACTGAAATGCCACAATGCAGACACACTATTGCGGTTTCAGTTTCGTTGAAGATCTGTTTGCTCTTGGTAATTATATTCACGCAGTCCAATAACTATATATCTATATTAGAAGCACTTGGAAGGACCAATACCAGGTTTTCCCATGTACTTCTAAAATCCAACCAATACAACAATGGTTTGTGAAAATGTGTTATTATTTTTATTGATCTATAATGAATAAACAATGGAAAGTAAATTACAAAAAAGACTTTTGTTAAGGAAGTAGATATTTATACATTGTGATGAAAGATGTGTTTTCTGTATTTATAACATCTTGGTGTATTCTTAAACAGTTCAAATAGGTTATTCTGCATTTGAGCATGTCTTCACAATGTAATATGAGATCAAAAAACCATTTCAATAAATGTAAGGAATTGCAGATGACCAAGAATCACGATCCCAAGTTTTTATATTGAACTGCACTATAGTATCAAATTTCAAGCTACTCTGCCATGTCACTGTTTGATGCAAAATTTTGGAACAAATTTATTCAAGTTTCATATATTTTTTTAATATTTAAGACAAGTGTTAGTATTGTATTGCACCATGACACAAGGACACGCGAATCATTGCACTACTTGGTGACTAGAAGACTACTCACAAAAGGGTATTAGACAGGAATTTAAAAAAAATGTAATGTTGTCTGTCAATTTGGCAGGCTGGCAAGTAGTTGACTTATACACTGAATTGAGGTACTAAATTTCGTCAAGTATCAACGTATCTTGAGCTGCCACCAAATCCTCCTACTTTTTCCTAGTTAAACCAATTTGTCCTGAATTTGTAAATAAACAAATGTCGGACATTTATGCGTCCTAATTGCGAAGTGTGGGTTATCGGATACATCGCCACACTTTTTATCTGTAAATCGCACGCGTCGCAAAAACCTGACAACCACCAATACCATCTGCATCGGGCGAAGATCATAGTATCATGTGAAATTATAGTGTAAAAAAAATAAACCCCTAAACCGTGAAATATAGTCATATAGACAAGTACGAAGTGAGTAAAACCGTTTTAGCATTGTCGAAAATTGTATTTGATTTTTCCTTTCGTGAAGATATCTTCAATTCTGTATTATAATATGTTTGTCGTTTTAGGTAAAAATGTTATTTTCGACTTCTCCTTGAAAATGACTAGCCCGATTGCTTCGATATTTCGTATATAGACACTCCTTGAAAATGACTAGCCCGATCGCTTCGATATTTCGTATATAGACACTCCTTGAAAATGACTAGCCCGATTGCTTCGGTATTTCGTATATAGACACTCCTTGAAAATGACTAGCCCGATTGCTTCGATATTTCGTATATAGACACTCCTTGAAAATGACTAGCCCGATTGCTTCGATATTTCGTATATAGACACTCCTTGAAAATGACTAGCCCGATTGCTTCGATATTTCGTATGTAGACACTCCTTGAAAATGACTAGCTCGATTGCTTCGATATTTCGTATATAGACACTATGGATTTATTTCAGTTTGTCATTTTGTCATGAATTTGTTTTTGCGTATCTGTTGACCGACTTAATTAACTGATTATTAGCGAATTGCTGTGTTATGTCTGTCATCGTGTAGGCCTATTTGAAGTTTTGGACGGAACTTGGCTCAGTGATTTGGAACTAATTACAAGATACCGTCGCTATTCTGACATCCGTAGTTATTAATGTAGTGAACGATTAATCAAAAGATATGACGTATTTCGTTGTGTGTGCCTTATTTGACTGTAAAGTTAAAGTGACTTTCCCGACCCCGTACCTCAAGGGGACGAGATAGAGAGACGAGACGAGATTCCCCCCTGACACGTGTGGAGAACCCCGAGAGAAAGATTTTACCCCCTGACAATTTTGTGATGACGATACATTATCTAATAATAGTGAATAATATTGTCATTTTTATAGAACTGTTTATTTTTGACTTCTTGAAAATGACAGATTTGTTCATTTCGTGACAATAAGTTTAATTTCATAATTTTAGTGAATTTGTTTAGTATTTTTGGTAAAAAAATATTTATGTCACTACACAGAGGCGCCATACCAGCCGTTAGAATGTTTTTTTTATTCGCCCTGCAAAGTTAACTCAAAAACCAAATGCCTTTTTTAATTTGGCTTAGGATTTACCCTGAACACCTAAGGGACGTACGAAATGTGCCGGGAACTTAGCTAGCCAACGGAAATGTATAGTTCTAAATTTTACGGGGAAATCGATTATGGAATTTATAGAATTGTTCGATATCATTTATTAAACGAATCCAGTCGAAACCATGATATAGGTCTAGAGTACGATTGTTAGTAAATGTGCTTATCAGTGTACGTATACCAGGTGATAATTAAACTATGCTTAATATAGAATTGAGGAGATGAATACTAATTAGTCGAGAAAGTTACAAGGACATTCTAGACAATTGTCCCACTTTTTTCAGAAACCACATACAGAGATTTGTTTCAGTCCATGTTGACGATCGGGTAATTTTAACTTTGTTGATATATGGTATAGTAATTCTATCTATAAATTTGTGTACATTCAAACTATGTGCTGAATAATGCAATGTGTTCCACTGCAAAGAGAATAGAATCACTATTTCTGAATTTCGGCAGTTTATTACGACTATTTTTAAACATATCTACGAATAAACTTGTAATAACACTGTATTGCACAGCGCCCTCAATGTTATAACTGAGTAATCTATGAACAAATCTGAGCTACGCCCAGTGACAACGCCTGGATTGTATCCATTTTCTAGAACCTTGGGCAGGCACCAGGTCACAGGCGCTGACTGTTGGTGAATAATAATAATAATAATGTTTATTTGCCATAGATTACATAAAAGAAATCAATAACAACAATAAATAATAGCTAATAAATATTAATAAATAATAATAATTGTCACATACGACTTATTTACCACCTCCGTGTCACTGAGAATGTTCTAGAACCGTACTGTGTCTGGGTGGAATATTCTAGATTTTGTTTAGAAACTGGTTGAATAGGTAATAGAACACTGTAGGAGGCAATAGAAGGTTATGGAACATTCTAGAAATGTGTAGTAAGTTCCAGACTCATTATGCCAGTGTATGCTGATGTAATGGTCTATTTATAGACAGTGGGGGTATATATAGGGGAGTTGTTCAACACTGAGATCAGATCGGAGATCTCGTTGAATTGTATTGGAGTTTAAGTATCTAGTTATTGGAGTAGTGGAGTTTTACCGCGTTATTGTACTTGATGTTTGCAGAGTACAACAATACCAGTACCAGTTGAAACCTCATCTGTTGGCTTCGTGTTCGTTACTGTTACTGTTGCCATTTTGGTATTTGAACCATCACACCTGTACTATACCAATTATGGTAATATTACGTTGCGTGTGACAATAATAATCCATGGCTTAGAAATTAGCTGACGCAGAGCTAGTCTAGTCTGTTTCCCATCAAAATATATTTTTAAATAGGTATTAATTAAAAAGGACAATCAAGTAGACAGAATAAACTTATTTACAATGATTTTTTTACACACAGATACATATAGTCTTTCACTTCTTTATATGCTCGACTACGAATCAATTGGATATCCGGGGGTAACTTTAACTCTAACCCCGATTATGCAGTATATTGATTTGCGTCATATTATTAGTGCGCCAGCTAGCGGCGACAGAAGTGAAAGCAAGAGTGCTTGACAACAAGATGGCGTCACATGAAATTACAATTACAATGAAATAAGATCAAAACTTTACATTGTAGCTAATAAACGTATACCAAATTTTGACAAATTTAGTAATGAAAATAAATTCATATCATTACTAAGTGACGAGAAAATGTCAATTCCTTTAGCGCAATATTTAAAAAACTGTTTTAATACAAGACAGCAGCACCTACATAAACTAAGCCAGTAATACATTCCTTGTATTCAACTTATTATCTTTTTTTTTTTTTTATGCCTTTTTGTTCCCTTACTCTTTATGTGGTTATTTTTCTTTTACTAATATCTGATTTGTAACCCTTTTCATCCCCTCCGGGGGATGTTGTGTGTTAATAAATAAATAAGTAAACATGTTGAAATCCAAATAGCTCTACGGAGTTTACAGAATATAGAAGAGAGTTTGAAGGTTCTGGAAGTAAATTCAAAGCAAGGAGCAACTGAGGTTTCGCATCGCCGTAGGAATGACGCAGAAAAGGTATTTTCATTTAATGTGTTTTCGATAGGTCAATAGCCTGTGTCGATCTATTGGTTACTACAATATATCTCATTTTAAGCGAGCATAGCATCGGTAACACGCAGGGTAGGTAACACGGTTGACTACCGCAGACTGGTACCAATATTTGAAAACAAAAACGGGTAAAATTGCGTTTTTTGTTTTTATCCAGCGACTCACAAAAGCGTACCATTTTAAAGGATGTAATCAATTTAATCCGATCGTCGAAACAGTGTTCACGTAAGAAAATTCAGGGAGTCCAAGAAATAATAAACTCTTGCTACATACGTGTAGGCTGTATGCGGTAGGTGGGGGTGGGGGTGTTATCGTCTTCTATCTACCAGTAGTAATAAAAATAATCTTTATTGTTATCGTATCTATGGGATTTTGATTATGAAATACTAAAACTATACCAATGAAAAATAAAATGAAATTAAAAAAGTATGAAACAAAGTTATTAATAGAATATATTAAATTAAAGCAATGTTTTTATTCATTTTGAGGTAGCTGGTAGTACTCTATTCAAGTTGCTCTCTCGAATTTTAAAACAAACATGGATGTATTTTTTAGCAATTTGAGAAATGAATTTTATACTGCCACTATTTTTTCTTTGTCAGAAAGTTTGGGAGGTAGCGTCAGATTATTGTGAAGGTCATTTCTTTTTTTCTTATAAAGGCCGCTTTTAAGAAGGAAGTGCTCTTCATTTTCTATTTCATTTATTTGACAAAAATGACATTTTCTTCTTGAAATGTCAATGTTTTTATGTCTTCCAGTTTCTATTTCTAACACATAAGCACTGATTCTTAGTTAGGTCATGGATGACCTGTGCAAGGGATTAATTTGGACAGTTTCTAAATATTTTTCAAGAGCGAACTTTGTTTTTAGATGTCTGCATGTGCAGAGTTTATTCCAATGTTTTGTTCCCTTATTATCATCATACATTGAATCTAAACAGTATGTTTGAATGATGACTGCAAGCTTTTTAAAGACTGATTTAGGCAGCTTTTCATCCTTATTATGGGTTTCTTCTCAAATGTGACTCATGTTTAAATGGATCAACAGATTCTTTATACCAGATGTCCGATTATAGATGTTTAAATTATCTAAATAAATGCCAAGTCTATAGGCTTCTGAAAGAAGTGTGTTGTTCTTTGTTTGTTTTATTTTACACCAATATTTATTTTTTTGTTTTATACTAGTAATAGCTAATGGATATCTTCCTAGTTCTAGTAGACAAGCAAGATTGGTAGCTTTGCTGTTTACTCTTAAAAGAGATTTACAGAATTTTACATGCAATTTTTCCATAGGTGTTGTCAAATTAAAGAAATCTTTTGCATGGTTGTTGTAATCAGTTGACCATATTTCACTGCAATAGAGCTATACTGATCTTACCACAGCATCAAACTGCAGTGTCAGAATACATTGGTTTCATTTTGAAATAGGCTTTTAGAGTTCCTCTTGGGCTCTTGAGCTTCCCAATTATGGTAGATTGAATTTGATTCCTAGGAAGGTATAGGAGGCTACATTTTCTAATTGCTGGCCAGAGATTGTGAATTTGAATTTGTTAAATAGCATGATTTTTTTGATTTTGCTGTGTATTTTTAAATTCCACTTTTTGCAGTATGTTTTCACACTGTTCAAGGCATTCTGCAGTAATCAGTACCACTATATACAAATAGACAGAGGATGAAGGCTCCACCAATCACATCAATAAAACTATACGTAATGTGCTGATAGAGTTTAACTGGTAAACCTGACCTTTGAAAAATATGTTCATTGTTTGAACATGATTTGTCAGCCATATGAGTTTAAATACCCATTACAAATTCTGAGCGGTGTGTCCAGTTGAAGCATTGCATATCTAGATTTTGTTATTCATTACATGTAATTACAAGACAAATCATAGTGTGGAGCAAATTAATTCATGACCCGGCACTCTGGTCCGTAAAAGTTTTGTGATATACTGTAGAATACTTTATTTTCGCTTGGTATTTATTTTCGCTGAAGGGATGATTCTATGAAAATAAAATCCAGCGAATATACTTTTTTTCCTATATTTCATATTAAACTCATCAAAAATCTGTGAAAATAAATTCCAAGCAAAACGCCCAAAAAGCCTTTTCAGCGAAAATTTATTCCAGCGAAAATAAAGTATTCCACAGTATGATAAATTCGCCTTCAACTTTCTCGAACTGTCTCTGTAAAACACAATGTTCAGAATTTTTTAAATGTAAACAATCTGTCAAAAAAATGTAGAAGAGAAGACAAATCTTTACGACAACAAAAGTCCACCTAATGAATAATAAAAGCAATAAAACCTATAGTATATGTTGTATACATAATATAAATGTTTTGTCCTTTATTTCAGGTGACAGTAAAAATCCGCTGCAATATAATCACAGTAGGAGAGATTGACACAGTGAAGCAAGAATTCGCAATGGAATTGTGGTTATGTGCACAGTGGAAAGAACCAAACTTGGCTGGTAAAATGGAAGAGGTATTTATGTTCTATATTGCTTAATTTTGGTAGGATTATGGAAATATAATAATAGAAGAACAACCAAATTAGTTTCAGTTAAGATGGCTGGACTAGCGTAAATGTCAAATCTATTGATCATGGTGGTGATGGTCTTGAATTAAGTTTGATGTTTTTTCACCCACTGAAATGCCATGCTATGCCACTGAAATGCCATGCTATGCCACTGAAATGCCATGCTATACCACTGAAATGCCATGCTATACCACTGATATAACATGTTATGCCACTGAAATGCCATGCTATGCCACTGAAATACAATGCTGTGCCACAGAAATACCATGCTATGCCACTGAAATATTATGCTATGCCACTGAAATACCATGCTATGCCACTGAAATGCCATGCTATGCCACTGAAATGCCATGCTATGCCCCTGAAATGCCATGCTATGCCACTGATATAACATGTTATGCCACTGAAATGCCATGCTATGCCACTGAAATACCATGCTATGCCACTAGAATATTATGCTATGCCACTGAAATGCCATGCTATGCCACTGAAATACCATGCTATACCACTGAAATATTATGCTATGCCACTGAAATACCATGCTGTGCCACTGAAATACCATGCTATGCCACTGAAATGCCATGCTATGCCACTGAAATGCCATGCTATGCCATTGAAATGTCATGCTATGCCCCTGAAATACCATGCTATGCCCCTGAAATACCATGCTATGCCACTGAAATACCATGCTATGCCTCTGAAATACCATGCTATGCCCCTGAAATACCATGCTATGCCACTGAAATACCATGCTATGCCACTGAAATATTATGCTATGCCACTGAAATACCATGCTAGGCCACTGGAATACCATGCTATGCCACTGAAATGCCTTGCTATGCCACTGAAATACCATGCTATGCCACTGAAATACCATGCTATGCCACTGAAATGCCTTGCTATGCCACTGAAATATTATGCTATGCCACTGAAATACCATGTTATGCCACTGAAATACCATGCTATGCCACTGAAATACCATGTTATGCCACTGAAATACCATGCTATGCCACTGAAATGCCTTGCTATGCCACTGAAATATTATGCTATGCCACTGAAATACCATGCCAGGTGACTAAAATACCATGATACATATATGTTGATTATTTATATTTAAACAACATTAATATACAAACTAAGTAGTATTATGCAAATTAGCCACCATGCTTCAATTGAGGAACACAACATTTTTGTTGTTATCCCTAATTTGGAATTGAACTTGTACTGATTCCATTGTATCACTATGACAACCACTTCATCACTACCTGTCAATCTGACTACATAGATTGTTTGCTTTTTAATTTGCTATATTTTCATTATTTGTTAATAAAATGAAAGAGAATTTTCATTTACAGCTTTATTCATTGATGAATCTATTTTCTAGGAAGTGATATGGGAAGATCAGTGGTTGCCAAGGTTGGTATTCTTTAATGCAATCAATGTGGATAAAATGGAGACAAAATACCATTTATATGATGATGATGATTGTGATGACGACATACCCTTAGTCAGTATGAACATACGACTGAAAGCAACCTTTAAAGAACCAATGGAGTTGTACAATTTTCCATTTGATTATCAGGTAAAACATAATACCATATTTTATTATTCTGGTTCGACACACGTTCATATGCTTATTATCAATTAATTGTTCACTATTTGATGAAGGTATAAGATAAAAAAAGATTTATTTTCTAGTCATTTGTGTTAAATGTATGATATGGTCAGTATACTTGCCAATAATATCTACTGTAAAACACTTAAGTGGCTTAGCAAAACACAAGACATGCACACAATACTCAATACTGGGCAGCTCAGTCACTTTAATCAAAAACATCTAGGCTGAGAAAGAAGACACCCATATAAAAAAATGGTAGAACTACAAATGTACAACAACAACTTGAAAAATGCATGCACAGACAACGTGAACACATTAATAAACAAAAGTTATGCTAACTCGTCATCCAGGACTGTGAGGGCGCTATATCATGTAAGATCACCTAGGACAATTATGGCAATTATGGCACGCTGTAACTTATGGCGTTACAGTGACAGATGTATAATAAATGTTTTTATTTTTATATCTATTCCTAGCAATATTTTATGTAAGTTTGTTTATATTTGTTATAGAGAGATAAATATAAACTCCTGTATTTATTATGCATTTGAAAATGAATGATGGACATATGCACAGATTTGATTTGATACAAAATAACATTGTGATAATAAACAGGGACTGTCATTATGTGTATGTCTCATCTAGGATTTAACAATAAGGATCATGTCAGACTGGCCGAACACTGATGTTGCTTTCCAGAAAGCAATGAATATTAAGGACAGCATCAGAATTGATACATTTACAGGTAAGTTTGTGGAATTGTAAAAAGTGAGTAAATACTAAGCATCTCATGTCACATTAGTTTGGTTAGACATCCAACAAAACAATATTCAATAAAAAAAATGCAGAATAAAAGTTTTACTATTCTGTTCCTGAGGCACACCCCACTTAATTAGATTTAGTTGATTTATCTTATGAACTTTTGGAATAAATTTGCAGTAATACATGTATATATATATGTTCGAAAAATTAAACTTGCTTGATCTTTGGTCGTTCAGCTGCATGACTTGGTCATGTATCTCTAGTACATTACAATATCTTTGAGAATATATAAGAATGCCACTCTACATGAATGTATGTGTTCTAGAACTTTCAATAAGCAAGTGTATAAATACTCATTGACAGTCACAGTCAGTCGGTATCAGTTAATAGAAAACCAACACTCAGTCAATTGAAAGCAGTCAAGAGTTAGTCAACATCAGAATAATGCAGTGTAATTCAAGTGATATTGACATATGTGTGTTGTTAATAATTATTTTTATTTATATTTTGTGTACCAAACTGATAGCTACACTATGTTTATTTGTAGGTACTCAGGAGTGGAGTTTGTGCAGACATGTCATTGCACAACCAGTGCAAGAGGATCGGGAGATGACTGGTTCTCACAGAGCATACCCAATATATCATATTACTGCTCATGTAAAAAGAAAAATTGGTTTCTATCTCTGGAATGTTGCTCTTATTATGGTGAGTGTCGGTACATTCCATCGTGTTACTGTACTACACCTATATTACTTTGAATTCTTTTTTCAGATGCGTAAACATGTCAATATTTTGAATAATATTTAATATATGTTTATTGTTAATTATGGTTTGTGTCAGTTTGATAAAATCTGATGGTGGTTTCCACAAGCCTATTATTTATGATGTTAGTACTAGTGAAATCTTAATTTTAATTAATTTAGGGTAGTCTTGGAAATCTATGCCAACATTTGACACAATGCGAATAAATTAAAGGTTAGGTGATTATATTCTTTTGTCAGACAAGTGTTATAATAGGGAACACTGCAATTAAGCTGTTTGCAAACCATTGACAATGACAGATCAGAAATGGCAAAAATACTTGATTTTGATAATTTTTTTAGCAAGAAAACGGCTGCATTGGCTGTCTCAAAATGAATGGATATACATAGAAATTTGAACTAAAACAACTAAAAATGTTTAACCTACTGCAAACTTCTTTAATTTTATGTAGACAATTTTTAGTCCCCGTTCAGATGAAGTCCGAAAACAGGGATTTATAATTTGGTCTCCGTCTGTCCGTGCGTCCGACCGTGCGTCCGTTCGTGCGTCCATTCTGAGTCATATCTCAGAATCCTTTGGACCGATTCTGTTCATTCTTTGCATGTGCCTAGTACTTTATGTGGGACATATGCATATGAAGTGGTTTAGCGATTCGATTCAAAATGGCCGACTGGCAGCCATCTTGTTTTTTGAAAATGTTGTATTTGGACATGCTTTGTCAGTTTTCATTCAAACTTGGTACATAGATTATACATGTTAGGATACATGTTCATGACAATTTGTTCCAAAATCAGATCAAGGATGGTCGATTGACAGCCATCTGACTTTTTGGCCTTACTACTATATTTCCAAGACTTATGTACCATTTTCATTCGTATTTGGCACATACATCATACATGTCAGTCTGTTTCATAATCAGATCAAAGATGGCTGAATAATGGCTGTTTTTATTTTTGGCCATGTTACTATACATTGTATCTCTGTCACCCATGTATCATTTTCATTGATATTTAGCATGTCATAAATGGATACATGTACATGTCAATTCAATTTGCAATTTGATCAAATATGGCCAACTGGCGATAACTTGGATATGCTTTCAATTGTGATCTATGTTTTTCTTTGCTATGTCTTAAACCGGAGGGGTCATCACGCAACACGTGTTCGAATGCACGACTTCCACAAAATTTTGTCTTTACGAATCTATGAATTCCTGAAAATCTCTAGTAATGATAATTAAACGGTTTACAGTAAGGCAATGTCAAATTCATTATGTTTAGCAATAATGGCCATATGAGCAGAAAATATTAGACATACTGTTAAATTATTAATTCTAATATTCATATTCACTGGGTTTTACATTCATTTCAATTGTAAATTTAAATTTGGCAATTTGATTTATACACTTACATGTATTAGCGAAAATAGCAAAATTAAACTCTCAGTGAATAATTAATGCCTTTACAGTACTAGTAAACAAACTCACATTAACCACACATTTGCATCATGGTATGTAAACTAATTCTGTGTTTCTCTGATACTTTCAGTTCCTGATTGTATGCATGACCTTTTCATCATTTTCTGTGGATCCTTCAGAGCCCGCTGACCGACTTGGTGTCACACTGACCCTACTGCTCACCTCAGTTGCTTTTAAGTTTGTAGTCTCTCAGAGTTTACCAACGATATCTTATTTGACTTTATTGGTGAGTAGATCACCTTATAGTATAGTTATTTTCAGTTTTGCATGCTTGTATTAATCAATACATTGCCTGCGTTTTTTATACCATTCATATCAGTGATTCATGGCTATTCAGGGAGGCTTTCAGCAGAAGATATATAACTTTGAGTAGGCCGGTATTTTTGTATTGTTTTTGACTGAATTTACCATGTACAAATTTAATACGTCAGCATAATGTTAAAAATGCAACCATAGTATATAAAAATGGGCCTCCAAACTAGCATACAATTGCACCTGTATTTGTGAATTTTATTCTTGTAGTTTATATGTTAGTGGTAACATTGATATATGTAACAAACTTTCGAACTAAATAATATATAAATATATAGATGCCCAATTGATTTTCGAGGGTCGATAAAACTTCTGAGTTCATGAGTACACAACTGCAGATGCCAATAATTTTTCTTGGGTCTTTTGCCTAATTCTGGTAAATTATTTTTTCCATGCTTCTGTTTTTATTTCAAAATACCCGATAGGTGCTACAGTACATGCATGCATGTTCATAGCACAAAACAATACTGTAACATTTTGTTGATTTCAGACAGATTTAACCCTACTGTGTATTATTCACATTTGGGGCCATCTTCTAGACACAGAAAATCTGAATATACTGTCTACTTAACCATAGCTTGCATAATTCAGAAATACTTTTGACCAATCAGAGTGACAAATTCAGGCAATTAAAATGCTGATATAATATAATATAATTTAAGATAAATCATACTGTGTTGTGTTTACCAACATCCAATATCAATAGAATCATTGAACTATGCCTAAAAATATTTTTATTCTTATTACCTCTTTGAAATATTCAGTAATGTATTCAAATTAATTAGTTAAAATGTATAAAAGTTTGTTACCAGTAATTGTTTGTGTATGCCACTCTTTTACTCTTAGGACAAATACATCATATTTTGCATGATATTTCAATGCTTAATGGTTGTACAGAATGCAACAGCTTCTATATTTGAACATCCAGAAGAAGCTAAACTATATGACACTATTTGCATGATAAGTATGGCATCCTTGGTTCTTATTGCACATGTATGTTTTTTTATAACTATTGCAATAAAGGTAAGACAATTATGCATTCAGTCTATTTAAATGCTAAAGTAAATTTTTGTCACTATTCATAAAATACAATTTATTCATATTTTACCAAAAATTTTGGTCAAGAACTGAGAAATAAAGTGAAATCCATTTGACTCAAATTAACAAACAAATTACAGAAAAATACATACAAGGTTGCAAAATGTTGGCATTTATAAGTGGTTAATTATGGTTGAAGTAGTTTAAAAGTGATTCATAATACATTAATCTAGATATATATCATAAACTTTTGCTTTCTTTTCCTTGATTACTTTTTTAAGATGAAATGTTAGGGAAAAAATGCAAAATAAATGTGTAATCATGTGTGAAAATTATTTCTGAATCGCAGTGTCCATATTTTTTTGTTCTGGTTTTTTGGAACAACGTCATAAAATTCAACGAAATCTATAATCATCTGGTTTAAAGCTATCCAACTACTTAAATGTCACACATAGTAAAAGGTGATATTTTTGAATTCTTGTTAAAAAACACAAGTCTGATTGTTTTGATATTATACAAAGATGTGCTACAGGTGCATTGCTAACAGTGGAGCGATCTCAGTCGAGAGACCTAAAGGTCCAATTTGTGTTAATTAGCAAGTAAGCTAATTAGTCAGTGTTTATCCACACTAATCATTTTATGACTAAAATTTGAGTTTGTTTATTATCTAATTTGCATAATAATAATTTGCAGCTGTTTCCCTTTCAAGACATTTGTTGTTAAATCAATGTTCTTTCATAGATTGTAATGTTTTTTGCTGGTGCTGGTAATAAAAATAAATATACATAGACTAGTAATCACGTTACACTATGAGGCTGTATATAATTTAGACATCACATTTGTTGTGTAGAAGTAAACACAAATATCAAATATGATGTTTCTTCTTGCATAGGTGCATGCTGGAAATCAAGACATACAAAGAGCAAATAAGGAATACCAGGTAAGCAGGAATAATAGATCTTGATAAAAATCCTAAAGAGTCTGAGTAGTTCAAATGAATACATGCCCAATTTTTATTAGGATCACTTCACTAAAATTAGTTTCAGAAACACTGCACTGGTATAAATTTATAAATGCAGAAACTGATCTGCATAACATAACATTAAATGAACTTGTTTTCAGAAACTGATCAGCACTTGCACTATGTTCAATCAAGGGCGGTAGGCTTGATGACAATTTTTAAATTTTGACGATTTATTTTAATAATGACAATGAAATACATTTACTTTGAACAGCGCCACCACCGGTAATTTTTTGTTTTGGCAAATATCCAAAAGGAACGATTTCATTTTCGGCTTCACACTCGAGTACATATTTTTCGTTTCCTTGGTTTCCGCCATAAATTAGAAATATTTAGCGAAACTATAATTTAGACCAAGGGTGGTAGGCCAGGATTAATGACAATTTTGAAATGTTGATGATTTATTTGAATAATGACAATATGATACATTTACTTTGAATAATTATGTCTAAATGTACCTCATATATGAACACAATTCTGGCTGTACCATTTGCTTATATTTTATGTAATTGAACATTCAATTTGAAACGCATTTTATCCTTTGAGTCGTAAGTTATGAATTAGCGGCATAAAAAGTATTGAGCAGCGCCACCACCAGCCATTTTTTCGTTTTGGCAAATATCTAAAAGGAACGCTTGCTCAAGTGCACATTTCTCTTTTCCTTGGTTTCCGCCATAAAATATTAAACGAAACGATAATATGACACAATGTGTCCTATTTTCGACACACCGCGTACCAGACTTCTCGTTCAAGAACATTATTTATGGTGTTCGTAGTTGACGGTTGAGTGTCAAATAACCACATCATCATTATTTTAGCGTAAAATTGTACGTAATTTTTATGTTAGAATACGCATATTTGATGGTCGTTCTGCCAAGGTCTGTTTAGAGCTTGGCCGAATAAACTTAGACTTTGGCTAGGGAAGATAATCTAGTGACAGCCATGCATCATGAGTGACCTCACAACAACGATTATTAAAATTTCTGCATTTCACAGCAAACATTTGATATTGAGTTATGGTTTTTAGTGATCGAACATGTTTTATATAAGGTAGACATGCATAATAATGCGAAGAAGAGCATGGTACACGTAAGCAATGGTACGAGCATTGCTTGAAAAATTGCAGGTCACGTGTTCTATATGGCGAACACCTATTGGTTAGGTTTGGATGTGTCGTACCCCGTCTCAATCTCCTTCCCATAGGTCTTCGAGCTTTACGCAATAGTTTCTCTGCTACAGGCAGCCTTCAATTTTGTAGTCAATCACCTCACTATGCACGGCCATTTTCCCTGCTGTTGTTTCATTTGAAACCGAACTACAAAAAGTTGTATTCTGGTGAATATTTCAATACTATTTCTGGTTTGAATGGGCTTGATTTACCGCGTCTAACAGTCATAGAACACAAGGGTTCTAGTAAGTTTATAAGTTAGTCATTTATTGTACAATCTAATGCCTTGGCATTAGGAAAAGACTGTACTTCTCTAACGCAAGTCATGTATATTATAATTAACTGAACATTTTATTCGGAGCCAGGGCGTAAAACTTAAGCATAACTTTGTTAACATATTCGAACATGCAAATGAGTTCTATGCAAATCTGCTTTGTGCAGTGATGATAAGTGATGCATATCGAACTGTGTGGAATTCGACCCCGTCTATTATTCTGAAGAGTACGGTGAAAGCATCCTACATTTGAACATTTTCAAAAGCATGAGGCCATGTCTTGTACGTGCTCGACGTACGTTTTCGAAAAGTCAGAGTCTGAGCAAGACGCAAACCAATACATGTACGAGTTCGAGCCAAAACATTCTATTAACCCAGGCACTTTTACCTACCGCCCTTGGTTCAATGAGTTCATTCTCAGAAAATGATCTGTACTGGCATTTATACATTCAATGAGTTCAATTTTCAGAAACTTGGTCTGTGCTGGCATAACTTTCAATGACCTCATTTTCAGAAACTGATCTGTACTGGCATAACATTCAATGAACTCATTTTTCAGAAACTAATCTGCGTTGGCATAACTTTCAATGAACTCATATTTTAGAAACTGATCTGTACTGACATAACATTAAATGAACTCATTTTTAGTAACTGATCTACACTGACATAACATTCAATGACCTCATTCTCAGAAACTGATCTGCATTGGCATAACTTTCAATGAACTAATTTTTTAGAAACTGATCTGCATTGACATAACATTCAATGACCTCATTCTCAGAAACTGATCTGCACTGACATAACATTATATGAACTCATTTTCAGAAACTGACATAACATTCAATGAACTCATTTTCAGAAACTGATCTGTACTGACATAACATTCAATGAACTCATTTTTTAGAAACTGATCTGCACTGACATAACATTAAATGAACTCATTTTTCAGAAACTGATCTGCACTGACATAACATTCAATGACCTCATTTTCAGAAACTGATCTGTACTGACATAACATTCAATGAACTCATTTTTTAGAAACTGATCTGCACTGACATAACATTCAATGACCTCATTTTTCAGAAACTGATCTGTACTGACATAACATTCAATGAACTCATTTTCAGAAACTGATCTGTACTGACATAACATTCAATGAACTCATTTTTTAGAAACTGATCTGCACTGACATAACATTAAATGAACTCATTTTTTAGAAACTGATCTGCACTGACATAACATTAAATGAACTCATTTTTCAGAAACTGATCTGTACTGACATAACATTAAATGAACTCATTTTTCAGAAACTGATCTGTACTGACATAACATTAAATGAACTCATTTTTAGAAACTGATCTGTACTGGCATAACTTTCAATGAACTAATTTTCAGAAACTCTGCAGTGTCATCAATGACAATTGGCAGAAAAAAAAAGCAAGTCTTAGTTTGTGTGAGCAACAAAAGAAGCAAGCAAGAAATACAAGTCATGATGCTGAGTGCCACCATACAAAAAGAAAGAAGAAACACAAAAGGTCAAAGGTCAGACCAGATAAATATAATAATATAGATGGGTCAAATCACCAGCAAGGCAGAGTGGGGAATGATGAAAGAAGGCGGACTGAAAAAGGGATTCTCTCAATCACAAGGGTTAGTCAATTATCTAGTAATGCCTTTTGCAGTTCAGGTTTTATACTGCAACTGAACTTTCTAAAGACAATAATTTAAAATCTCATCAAGGCAATGTTACAAATAGAACACCAGTTTCATCACAAATAATGTGATATGTGATTCAAATACACCTGGCAATTGGCAATATGACCTTCTCTCAAGGTAGAAGCCTACTCATAAATTATAAAACCCAGAATTTATTCATTTTGCAATAAATTTTAATAAGGATATTGACCCAAAAAAAGTTGGGGGTCACCAGCCTATTTTTGACTCCCATGTGCGAAGCACAAAAAGGGAGTCTTTGCAGTTAGTGTGTCTGTCTGTGTGTGTGTGTGTGTGTGTGTGCGTGTGTGTGGGTGTGTGTGTGGGTGTGTGTGTGTGTGTCCGTCTGTTCCACTGATATCTCAAGAACCATACATCAGTTTTTGATGAAACTTGGTGCATAGATGCTCTGGGCCAATGTGCAGATTTGATTAGGTTTTGGTAAAAATCCATGCATATTAATTACCTAATTTGCATGATAATTAGCTGATTTTTAGCTGTTCCACGACTGTACCACTGATATCTAAAGAACCACTCATTGGATTTTGATGAAACTTGGCACACAGATGCTCCAAACTAATGCTCAGATTTGATTAGTTTTGGGTAAAAATCTGTGCAATATTAATTACCTAATTTGCATAATGATTAATCAATTTTCGGCTTTTCCACTGATATCTCAAGTACTAATCATCACATTTCAATACAACTTGGTACAAACCTGATAGGTTTTTAGGGTAATATCAGTAGATATTAATTACCTAATTAGCATAATTAATTAATTTTCAGCTTTTGATATTTCAAGTAGTAATTGTCACATTTCAGTGAAACTTGGAACATAGTACATAGGACACTGCGTAGACCTGATAGTTTTTAGGGTAATATGAGTACATATTAATTACCTAATTTGCATAATTAATTAATTTTCAGCTTTTGATATTTCAAGTAGTAATCATCACATTTCAATGACACTTGGTACATAGATGTCATAGGACACTGCACAGACCTGATAGTTTTTAAGGTAATATGAGTACATATTAATTACCTAATTTGCATAATTAATTAATTTTCAGCTTTTGATATTTCAAGTAGTAATCATCACATTTCAATGACACTTGGTACATAGATGTCATAGGACACTGCACAGACCTGATAGTTTTTAGGGTAATACGAGTACATATTAATTACCTAATTAGAATAATTAATTAATTTTCAGCTTTTGATATTTCAAGCAGTAATCACATTTCAATGAAATTTGGTACATAGATGTCATAGGACACTGCACAGACCTGATAGTTTTTAGGGTAATATCAGTATATATTAATTACCTAATTTGCATAATTAATTAATTTTCAGCTTTTGATATATCAAGTAGTAATCATCATATTTCATTGAGACTTGCTACATAGATCTTCTAGAATTATGCAGAAACCTGATTAGTTTTAATTGGATATTAATTACCTAATTTACATAATGTTCCACTGATATATAAAGAACCACAAATTGGATTTTAATGAAACTTTTAAAGAGAACTATGCAGAAACCCAATTAGTTTTTGGTAAATATTTATTCTTATTAATCACCTAATTAACATAATTAATTAACACTGATATCTCAATTACTGATCATCACATTTGAATAAAATTTGGTACATAAATGCTCTAGGACAATAGACAGGCCTGATTAATTTTGGGTTAAAATTTGTTCATATTGATTCTCTAATTAGCATAATAATTCATAATTTTTTTGTTCTGTTCTGTTCATATTAGTTACCTGATTTACATAATTAGTTTTCAGCTTTTCCATCAATATCTCATGTACAAGTAATTTTGAATTAATTTTTAATGTGTCTTCAATACTCAATGTCTTCAGCACACAGGAGTTCTTTCTAAGCTTTCTTTGATTTTGAGAAATTGATGGTTGTATTTTAGTGTAAAGTCACCAATTTGACACTTTAATATAACACTTTTATCACAGGTTCCTATGGCAGAGATATTATGCAATATCTCAAAATCTAACCTGGTGACATAAATTGAAAAAATCATATATTGTTAATGATGGAGTACTTTTTGTTGTTCTGAATTATTTAAAAAATCTGGGTTTTAAAAAGTGTCAAGAAATGCAATTTTTTTTAACATTGTGTTCTATGGAATCGTTCTAAAAATATTAGGACAGGTTTCTCAAAAAGTGTAACTGTAACGCACAAAATAATGTTATTTCATTGTACCATGAGACATTAGCTTCATGATTGTACATAATAAACTAATGAGCATTGTCATCCGATTTATGACAATTTTTTTCAAAAATTATGACTAGGCTTCAACCTTAAGCATCAAATGTACTTTTTGATATGATTTTGTCTCCACAATCAGTGGGTCGTGAAGCATGGCGTTGATTGATTGCATTGCTTATTGGAATATGCTAATTTCATGATCAATAGATCAATTTTCCCCACATGCTCTATTGTAATAGTTAATTGCAACATCAAGGGAAAGTGTGATCACATAAGTTTACATATGGCTGATGAGTACTGTTAAAAGTCTATAACAGTTACTGTGGTTTGTCTTGTTGCAAATTCAAAAATTAGTTTGTAATGAGTAATATACATGTGTCATGTTATTTCAAACTAAAAAATTCATGCAAGTAAAAAACAATCAAACATCTAGATTATT
Organism: Saccoglossus kowalevskii; assembly: GCF_978046115.1. NCBI lineage: Eukaryota > Metazoa > Hemichordata > Enteropneusta > Harrimaniidae > Saccoglossus > Saccoglossus kowalevskii. The sequence continues at coordinate 30,610,943 of NC_140661.1, read as the reverse complement.
TATTCATGTTTCAATAAATTCAAATAATCACTGCCAACTCGTCTGGAATTATGTTTTTTTTCCTTTCAATGATGTCTTTCCAGTTAGTCCAGTGGATATAGCCCTGAAACAGGTCGAACCGGGAAGTAAATAGTACTACATTAACAAGTTTGGTATCAAAAGATAGGGAATTTTTTGTAGATTCACCAAAAAAAACCCCAAGAACTGATAACATGGGCAATTTTGTTTACACAGGTAGAAGTAAGGGGTAGTGTTTTTCGTACATTTTAGATTTTTCTTACATTTATATTTTGTAATTAATATTACTTACAGCCTACACATTATTTCATATAGATATTGCTAGTGTTTTCTATACACTTTTCATTTAGATAAACTGAAGAAACTATCCATCAGTTATAGAACAGAAATTTGCTGATGTCACCATTTTTTTACAATTATTTTAATCTTGTCAAATAGTCAACCAATCTTTTGTTATACCAGATACCATCGGTATAACAAAATATCTTTCGTTTATTTCTAAGCATCAGCATCTAGAAAACTAAACACTGTTTGAACTTTTAATGAATCGTTTGTAATTTCCAGGGTTTGTTAAACACCCTGTTATTCCTAAAATATAGCTGAATACTGTTACACAAGGAAGATTGTTATGGTAAGACTTATAAACACTTTGCTATGATTACTTCTTTTTCCTTTCTGTATTAATTGCTCTGTTTAGAGTAATCATATTTTAATATAGTTAAAACAAGTCATTTGCAAATCCTTGCATTTCTGTCAATCATAATAAATTACTCAGTTTGTAAAGTCAATGTGACTTTTGATTATCATCACATGATTTCCTTATATGGCAACCAGACGAACCTTAAGTAGCACAAGATTATGTCGCAATTTCTTTGCTTGAACACTTTCAGACTTTCTGAATGCAAACACTGACAACTTTTACTAAGATTTGAAGGATTTTGCACGTACTAAACGCGTCTTGTTTGTGCTTGTGATAAATTTAGATTCGTACAACATTTTAACAACAAAACTCAAGATCCACGAATATGAATGGATGCAACAGGTACAAGCCAGACTTCTCAGCATCAGCAATTTTACATGATTTCCACTATCATGCAAAGAATGAAGACCCTGAATCCAAAAAAAATCGACTCATTAAAACGGCTGCACAACTTATTAAAATGATATAAAATCGCCCAGCACAACTAGTCATTTATACCCAAACACTGAAGAAATGCAACACACTGAGAAAGCCATTGAGTACCTTCCATCCACCCTGAAAGTTTTACTTCAAGATGTGTTTGTTGAAAAAGACACTGATGTTAAGGTGGCATCCATAGGGCAGGCCATCATGCGGTCAGTTCGCCCACGAGTTATAGTGACTCCACTACAAATAGGACTTGCTGTTCAAATGCATCGCCAGTTTAGCTCACGATTTCTCATTGATTTTCTCCATAGTCATGGGTTTTGTTCATCATATGCAGAGGTACAGAAGTTAGAACGTAGTGCCACCTTGCACCAAGGAACTGACAATCCTGGTTTTATACAACATTTTATACAACATGTAGCTGATATTGTTGACCATAATGTCCAGACCATTGACGGGCTGAACACGTTTCATGGTATGGGCATAATGACAACCATAACACCAGGGATAATGTGGAACAACACCCGGAAATCACTGGCAATCCAACATAATGAGCCTACAAGTAGCAGTGTGAGGAATATTGTTCTCAGACTGGATGGTCTGCATGTGCAAATGAATTTTCTGGGTTGCATTGGACATTTGATGAGTGGATCTGGACTTAAGGAACTATTAGACTTATTGGACAATTTATGCCGAGAATGCTGTTGGACATGTGTGGCAAGGTCATTTCCAGGGCTATTATGGGTCACATTCTAGTGGAAGCAGCATTATATGCATTGCTTTTGTCAATGATGTATGACCTACCATTACCAAGAAGATACCAGTGCTAGTGAATTAACAGATATACCCGAACATGGCGATTCCTTAATGCAAATCAGTCACAAACAGAAGATACAACGAATGAGTTGAAAGAAGCAGGGACCATCCTAGAGAGGCTGCTTGCACACGAGACAGAGATAGAATCAGTTTGTTCGAAGGAAGTACTGACTCTAATACAGGAACAAATCAACCAATTCAAGGAAACACTCGCTTCCCTTAGAACATCCATGTTATGGCTACAGTACATAGAGATGATTGAAATACTCCAGCAGTTCATTAAAGCTGAAAAAACTGGTAACTGGTCTCTCCATCTAAAAGCTTTTTCAGACATACTTCCATACTTTGCTGCATCTGGTCATAATCTTCATGCAAAGTCAGTGTACATATATCTTCAGATTATGTCAAAACTACCAGAAAGTAATGCTGATGTATTTCGATCATTCCTGAATGGATACCATGTGGTTAGGCGGGCAGGTATATCGACTGATCTTGCAATTGAACAAGTGTTGATGTGGAGTGTCAAAACAAGTGGTGGGCTTACAAGGGGTAGAGGTATGTCAGAAATATAACGTACCGTTCGGCTACTATCAACATCTGTATGTGCAGAAGTCAACCGTGCAATGCAAGAGTTCACTGGTGTTTCTTACATCACAAGTGAGCAACACAAAGAGAGTGTGAAGACATGCAAATTAATTAGAGATCATAATGACCTAAAGGAGTTGGTACAGTTTCTTCGGGCAAGAAATCCATTCACGAACAACTCTTCTCTATATAGTATAGCTACTGGAGTTGTTGCTGATGACACAGTAAATGTCGATAATGCTAGGTCTATTGGTGCTGAAATAATAAAGTCTATGATTGGAAAAAGTGAGAGTGATTTTTCATTCACTAAAAAAGAACAGGCTGTGTGAAAATATCATTAAAGCTTGATGCAGATGAAGTACAAGTTGATCCCCAGTCGTTATTTCAAAGACTTGTTTCCATTGCAAGAGGAATTGTATCAACAGACGAGTTGTTCAGTCTTTTCACCTATGAGCTGTGTACTCATCCAGCAGCATTGTTTGCCTCTGATGGACTGATGCAGGAAGCAAACAAGCCAGCTTTAGCCGAAGCAGTCTGGAAATGTGTTGGTATTGATGGATTGATGGTGTTTAGTTGGATTCTGACATGTTTATGAATATGAAGAAACAACAGTTCCTTGCAAATGCAGCAAATAAGCAGCGGTTCATTAATATCCTGGGAACTGAATTGGAAGTGAAGGGAATCAAGGTTCGAAATGCTGAAGAAGATGCAGATGTCCTTATAATGATGACAGATGTAGACTCTGCTGTCAATACACCAATGGTAGTTGTAGGTGAGGACACGGACTTGTTAGTGTTGTTGATCTACCATGTCAACTTAAATAGTCACAAACTGTATTTAAAACCAGAGGCACTGCAAAATACAAAAAACAAAGTCAAAGTGTGGGACATAAAACATACCAAAGACAAACTAGGACCACTTGTTTGAAAAAACATATTATTTATACATGCTGTCTTGAGCTGTGACACAAAATCTATGATATATGGCTTAGGAAAATGGTCTGTCCTTGAAAAAATTCCAAACCAACAAGCAGTTTCAATGTCATTGTAGAGTCAGAAGAAAAAACTTTGGTTCTTTTATATGATGGCAAGTCCGATGAAACATCGGATTCACTCAGAATGGGAAAATTCTTTCAGAAAGTTGCTACAAGCGTTACATGTGTAGGGCCTGAGAATATTCCACCAACATCTGCAGCTGTAGGTTACCATAGTCAACGGGTATACCACCAGGTTCTGATGTGGAGAGGGCAAACTCATGTTAATCCAGAAGAATGGGGCTGGAAAGTAAAGAAGGGAAAATTGCTTGCTATCCAAACTGACAAGCCTCCTGCGCCTGACAAATTACTAAAAGTTATCAGATGTAAATGTAAATGTAAAGCAGACTGTCGAACGATACGTTACACATGTAGAAAACGCTCCCCCATGTGTGATGAATGTAGAGGTGTAAGCTGTAGAAATTCACCTAATCTGGATCTTGATGATGATGATGATCAACTATATTATTATAAACTTAGAATTATACTCACTTGATTTGATGATTGGCCAACCAACCAACCTATTTTCATACCAATCCCAAACAGAATGAAGGTATGACAAAACACAAGTCTGATCATGTTAGTTTGTAACTGTCTCATTCTACCACAAACTTGATATAATCGATACCTCACAAGTCTTGCCAAACACTCTTTTGATATTACCACATCAAACCTTGATTTGAGCCCCCTTCATTATGTGATCATTGCCACATTCCACATACCTGTAACTGTGAAATGTACTTCATATATATTGCCATTGTATCACCAATTTTTACATGATACAATCACATATACTTTGATAAACATGATTCATTTGAGTGTTTTTATGCAGATGTATAATTTGTGGAAGGTGCGAGTTATGGGGACTGCAGCAAAGTATCATGTTGATTTGGCGAATGATGGATCTAAATATGCCCCAAATATTCCTGAAATTTTGTTTTGGAATAATGTAAATGATATATGAACAATAATCGCAGAGTTTTCTATATTGTGTAGGATTTATATATTATAATATGCCAATGAAACAAGGCTAGTACCTTAATAAAAACATTTGGCTGACTAAATATGATAAGTGTGGTAAGTGTGATGTGATAAATATGTGGATATATTGACTATTATTATCCCATATGCATTTGTATATGTACGTCGTACTGCATCAATAAAATGGATTATATTTTCCATTATATGGGCAATATCAATACCTGAAAAAATAACTTTCCCTTTGTCCGATTTTGGTAGACTTTTGATATGTTGTTTATATATGTCTATTGTTGCTAAATCTGCAAAGAAACTTTCTGTTGCAATTTTGTCCGACCTAAAAATCAAATTAGATTGACTGGACTACTAGCTTTTAAAAGACATCGGCTTCACAGGGTCGACGGACTTCTGACGTCAGCAATGACGTCATCATGTATATGACATCATCATGCATATTGAAGTGATCTGTTACAGATGCAAATTTATATATTACATTCATTGTATTTAAAATATTGTTGCTATATAGTAATACATTTCAATGGTAATTAGAGATTATTGCATCTGTGGTAGGTAAAACCAGTGCTAAAAACAATAAATCTTCAACATGCTCTAAAAAATTGCCCAACGATTTAGGTCTTGGGTTTTTCTCAATGACCTTAGCCAACGTTTGAAACAAAATTCGCTAATGTACTATTTTATTCCAGGTCAAACCCTAAATCCACTGGACTAAGTGTCATATAGTCATATAGGTAGGGTTTCATCTCACCTACATGTATACATGTACATGTATGACCTTAGAGAGCATTTCACCCTTTTGATCCCGAGGTCACTCTTTTCAATGCAAAGGTGACTGTAAATCTGTCTTCATTGTTTCAATTTTTTTTTTAAATTATCAAAGATTCCATTTTGTAAAGGAATGGTAAGGTCATAGTTATATTTCAAAATATCCAGTGTTCAGCCAAGTCTGGGCAAATGTAAATTTTATAAATGTCTAATCTTGGCAACCATAACATACAATAGCTGAAACATATTTGTGTCTAATTTTCAGGAATATTAGTGTTAGCTAGTTTGTTTTCCCTTAGCCTAAGCTTCCCAAACATTTCTATGTTAAGTCACAGGATATTTGAATTAAAACGCAATTCTATGATGAATTGCATTGTAATTTAGTTTAATTAAACTCCAATTAAAACCCAACCCTATAGAGTTGCGTTTTAATCTAAAAATAACAAAACTATATTTAAACTTAATTCAACTATATTAAAAGTTAATCCAATGTGTTGTTACAATGGTGATAAGACATATATATGTGTGTGTGTGTGTGTGTGTGTGTCTGTGTTTCCGTCTGTTCCACTGATGTCTCAAGCACCACATGTTTTCGATAAAACTTGATGCATGAATGCTCTGGACTAATGCACATATTTGATTAGATTTTGGGTTAAATCCATGCATTTTAATCACCTAATTCACATGATAATTAGCTGTTATGTTTTAGGTTAATATATATGCATATTAATTATTTAATTTGCATAATTAGTAATCAGTAAATTTGTGGCTTTTCCACTGATAATCACTAATTTTCAATGAAACTTGGTAAATAGATCTTCTAGGACAATGCACAGACCTAATTAGTTTTGGGTAAAACCCATGCATAATAATGACCTAATTTGCATATTAATTCATAATTTTTGGATTTTACATCGATATCTTAAAGTTCTAATCGCATTTCAATGAAACTTGGTACATTGCACATACTCTATTTGTTTTACATTAAAATCTGTACATATGAATTATCTGATTTGCATAATATTATTATTATTATTATTTGGCAAGCAGCCCATTTTGGATAAGTATACACTTCAACACTTGCTGCTTTGGCTGAAGACACATTCAAAAAAACTCTAGTTCTGATGGCAAGTCCACAAGTTCTGCGAGTCTAACACTGGCAATGAAGGGGAAAGTATATGAAAGATGACCTCTGACTTTGATTGCAGCCTTGACTGCTAATGGTGTAATCAATGTTCATTGGATTTGTTACTAGTTTCTACACTTACTTGTTTCTTGAGTGCAGGCCTGTGGTTGATTTATTACCTCTGAAACTGTCCGTTCTATTAGATTTGTTTAAGATAGGTACACCACTTTATGAAGCAAGTGTAGATAGTGTATGTTCTGTTTAATTTATTCAAAGTTCTTTGTTGTGTGTTTGTGTGATGTCACAGTGGTATGACTTTTAGTCACCTGTATTCAAACTCAAACAAAACAAGACGTTTATCACGGGCACCTGCGACACAAGTCTAGTTATAAGCTGGGACCATGTGTGGGAAGGATAGCTAGACCAAACACTGCCAAATTGGCAGAATTGACATTGTAGCCTTCTCTTTTTGTACATCTTTGTGTCATGTGATTAGAATTCATTCATTGTAAATAGTGTTAAGCATTTAATATATTTGCCACGTGTATCATTATTCATGACACTGTCTAATCATATATGATTTAATGTTACAGTATTCGACTTGTTCCCCACTTTACAGTATAACAAAACCTTATCACGACTTGTTCCCATCTTACAGTATAACAAAACCCTATCACGACTTGTTTGCCACATTACAGTATAACAAAACCTTATCACGACTCGTTCCCCACCTTACAGTATAACAAAACCATATCACGACTTGTTCCCCATCTTACAGTATAACAAAACCCTATCACGACTTGTTCGCCACATTACAGTATAACAAAACCTTATCACGACTTGTACCCCATCTTACAGTATAACAAAACCCTATCACGACTTGTTCGCCACATTACAGTATATCAAAACCCTATCACGACTTGTTCCCGCCTTACAGTATAACAAAACCCTATCACGACTTCTTCCCCATCTTACAGTATAACAAAACCCTATCACGACTTGTTCGCCACATTACAGTATAACAAAACCTTATCACGACTTGTTCCCCATCTTACAGTATAACAAAACCCTATCACGACTTGTTCGCCACATTACAGTATATCAAAACCCTATCACGACTTGTTCCCGCCTTACAGTATAACAAAACCCTATCACGACTTGTTCCCCATCTTACAGTATAACAAAACCCTATCACGACTTGTTCGCCGCATTACAGTATATCAAAACCCTATCACGACTTGTTCCCGCCTTACAGTATAACAAAACCCTATCACGACTTGTTCCCACCTTACAGTATAACAAAACCCTATCACGACTTGTTCCCGCATTACAGTATATCAAAACCCTATCACGACTTGTTCCCGCCTTACAGTATAACAAAACCCTATCACGACTTGTTCCCGCCTTACAGTATAACAAAACCCTATCACGACTTGTTCCCGCCTTACAGTATAACAAAACCCTATCACGACTTGTTCCCGCCTTACAGTATAACAAAACCCTATCACGACTTGTTCCCGCCTTACAGTATAACAAAACCCTATCACGACTTGTTCCCACCTTACAGTATAACAAAACCCTATCACGACTTGTTCCCGCCTTACAGTATAACAAAACCCTATCACGACTTGTTCCCCACATTACAGTATAACAAAACCTTATCACGACTTGTTCCCCATCTTACAGTATAACAAAACCCTATCATGACTTGTTCCCACATTACAGTATAACAAAACCATATCATGACTTGTTCCCCACCTTACAGTACATCAAAACCATATCATGAATTGTTCCCCATCTTACAGTATAACAAAACCCTATCACGACTTGTTCCCGCCTTACAGTATAACAAAACCCTATCACGACTTGTTCCCCACATTACAGTATAACAAAACCTTATCACGACTTGTTCCCCATCTTACAGTATATCAAAACCATATCATGACTTGTTCCCGCCTTACAGTATATCAAAACCATATCACGACTTGTTCCCCGTCTTACAGTATAACAAAACCCTATCACGACTTGTTCGCCACATTACAGTATAACAAAACCTTATCATGACTTGTTCCCGCCTTACAGTATATCAAAACCCTATCACGACTTGTTCCCCGTCTTACAGTATAACAAAACCCTATCACGACTTGTTCGCCACATTACAGTATAACAAAACCTTATCATGACTTGTTCCCGCCTTACAGTATATCAAAACCCTATCACGACTTGTTCCCGCCTTACAGTATAACAAAACCATATCATGACTTGTTCCCCATCTTACAGTATAACAAAACCCTATCACGTCTTGTTCGCCACATTACAGTATAACAAAACCTTATCACGACTTGTTCCCCATCTTACAGTATAACAAAACCCTATCACGACTTGTTCGCCACATTACAGTATATCAAAACCCTATCACGACTTGTTCCCGCCTTACAGTATAACAAAACCCTATCACGACTTCTTCCCGCCTTACAGTATAACAAAACCCTATCACGACTTGTTCCCGCATTACAGTATATCAAAACCCTATCACGACTTGTTCCCGCATTACAGTATATCAAAACCCTATCACGACTTGTTCCTGCCTTACAGTATAACAAAACCCTATCACGACTTGTTCCCGCCTTACAGTATAACAAAACCCTATCACGACTTCTTCCCGCCTTACAGTATAACAAAACCCTATCACGACTTGTTCCCGCATTACAGTATATCAAAACCCTATCACGACTTGTTCCCGCATTACAGTATATCAAAACCCTATCACGACTTGTTCCTGCCTTACAGTATAACAAAACCCTATCACGACTTGTTCCCGCCTTACAGTATAACAAAACCCTATCACGACTTGTTCCCGCCTTACAGTATAACAAAACCCTATCACGACTTGTTCCCCACATTACAGTATAACAAAACCTTATCACGACTCGTTCCCCACCTTACAGTATATCAAAACCATATCATGACTTGTTCCCGCCTTACAGTATAACAAAACCCTATCACGACTTGTTCCCCGTCTTACAGTATAACAAAACCCTATCACGACTTGTTCGCCACATTACAGTATAACAAAACCTTATCATGACTTGTTCCCGCCTTACAGTATATCAAAACCCTATCACGACTTGTTCCCGCCTTACAGTATAACAAAGCCATATCATGACTTGTTCCCGCCTTACAGTATAACAAAACCATATCATGACTTGTTCCCGCCTTACAGTATATCAAAACCCTATCACGACTTGTTCCCGCCTTACAGTATAACAAAACCATATCATGACTTGTTCCCCATCTTACAGTATAACAAAACCCTATCACGTCTTGTTCGCCACATTACAGTATAACAAAACCTTATCACGACTTGTTCCCCACATTACAGTATAACAAAACCTTATCACGACTCGTTCCCCACCTTACAGTATATCAAAACCATATCATGACTTGTTCCCGCCTTACAGTATAACAAAACCCTATCACGACTTGTTCCCCGTCTTACAGTATAACAAAACCCTATCACGACTTGTTCGCCACATTACAGTATAACAAAACCTTATCATGACTTGTTCCCGCCTTACAGTATATCAAAACCCTATCACGACTTGTTCCCGCCTTACAGTATAACAAAGCCATATCATGACTTGTTCCCGCCTTACAGTATAACAAAACCATATCATGACTTGTTCCCGCATTACAGTATATCAAAACCATATCACGACTTGTTCCCCATCTTACAGTATAACAAAACCCTATCACGACATGTTCGCCACATTACATTATAACAAAACCTTATCACGACTTGTTCCCCATCTTACAGTATAACAAAACCCTATCACGACTTGTTCGCCACATTACAGTATATCAAAACCCTATCACGACTTGTTCCCACCTTACAGTATAACAAAACCCTATCACGACTTGTTCCCGCCTTACAGTATAACAAAACCCTATCACGACTTGTTCCCGCCTTACAGTATAACAAAACCCTATCATGACTTGTTCCCGCATTACAGTATATCAAAACCTTATCATGACTTGTTCCCGCCTTACAGTATAACAAAACCCTATCACGACTTGTTCCCGCCTTACAGTATAACAAAACCCTATCACGACTTGTTCCCCACATTACAGTATAACAAAACCTTATCACGACTCGTTCCCCACCTTACAGTATATCAAAACCATATCATGACTTGTTCCCGCCTTACAGTATAACAAAACCCTATCACGACTTGTTCCCCGTCTTACAGTATAACAAAACCCTATCACGACTTGTTCGCCACATTACAGTATAACAAAACCTTATCATGACTTGTTCCCGCCTTACAGTATATCAAAACCCTATCACGACTTGTTCCCGCCTTACAGTATAACAAAGCCATATCATGACTTGTTCCCGCCTTACAGTATAACAAAACCATATCATGACTTGTTCCCGCCTTACAGTATATCAAAACCCTATCACGACTTGTTCCCGCCTTACAGTATAACAAAACCATATCATGACTTGTTCCCCATCTTACAGTATAACAAAACCCTATCACGTCTTGTTCGCCACATTACAGTATAACAAAACCTTATCACGACTTGTTCCCCACATTACAGTATAACAAAACCTTATCACGACTCGTTCCCCACCTTACAGTATATCAAAACCATATCATGACTTGTTCCCGCCTTACAGTATAACAAAACCCTATCACGACTTGTTCCCCGTCTTACAGTATAACAAAACCCTATCACGACTTGTTCGCCACATTACAGTATAACAAAACCTTATCATGACTTGTTCCCGCCTTACAGTATATCAAAACCCTATCACGACTTGTTCCCGCCTTACAGTATAACAAAGCCATATCATGACTTGTTCCCGCCTTACAGTATAACAAAACCATATCATGACTTGTTCCCGCATTACAGTATATCAAAACCATATCACGACTTGTTCCCCATCTTACAGTATAACAAAACCCTATCACGACATGTTCGCCACATTACATTATAACAAAACCTTATCACGACTTGTTCCCCATCTTACAGTATAACAAAACCCTATCACGACTTGTTCGCCACATTACAGTATATCAAAACCCTATCACGACTTGTTCCCACCTTACAGTATAACAAAACCCTATCACGACTTGTTCCCGCCTTACAGTATAACAAAACCCTATCATGACTTGTTCCCGCATTACAGTATATCAAAACCTTATCATGACTTGTTCCCGCCTTACAGTATATCAAAACCCTATCACGACTTGTTCCCGCCTTACAGTATAACAAAACCCTATCACGACTTGTTCCCCATCTTACAATATAACAAAACCCTATCACGACTTGTTCGCCACATTACAGTATAACAAAACCTTATCACGACTTGTTCCCCATCTTACAGTATAACAAAACCCTATCACGACTTGTTCGCCACATTACAGTATATCAAAACCCTATCACGACTTGTTCCCGCCTTACAGTATAACAAAACCCTATCACGACTTGTTCCCCATCTTACAGTATAACAAAACCCTATCACGACTTGTTCGCCGCATTACAGTATATCAAAACCCTATCACGACTTGTTCCCGCCTTACAGTATAACAAAACCCTATCACGACTTGTTCCCGCCTTACAGTATAACAAAACCCTATCACGACTTGTTCCCGCCTTACAGTATAACAAAACCCTATCACGACTTGTTCCCGCCTTACAGTATAACAAAACCCTATCACGACTTGTTCCCGCCTTACAGTATAACAAAACCCTATCACGACTTGTTCCCGCCTTACAGTATAACAAAACCCTATCACGACTTGTTCCCGCCTTACCGTATAACAAAACCCTATCACGACTTGTTCCCGCCTTACAGTATAACAAAACCCTATCACGACTTGTTCCCCACATTACAGTATAACAAAACCTTATCACGACTTGTTCCCCATCTTACAGTATAACAAAACCCTATCATGACTTGTTCCCACATTACAGTATAACAAAACCATATCATGACTTGTTCCCCACCTTACAGTACATCAAAACCATATCATGACTTGTTCCCCATCTTACAGTATAACAAAACCCTATCACGACTTGTTCCCGCCTTACAGTATAACAAAACCCTATCACGACTTGTTCCCCACATTACAGTATAACAAAACCTTATCACGACTCGTTCCCCACCTTACAGTATATCAAAACCATATCATGACTTGTTCCCGCCTTACAGTATATCAAAACCCTATCGCGACTTGTTCCCGCCTTACAGTATAACAAAGCCATATCATGACTTGTTCCCGCCTTACAGTATAACAAAACCATATCATGACTTGTTCCCGCATTACAGTATATCAAAACCTTATCATGACTTGTTCCCGCCTTACAGTATATCAAAACCCTATCACGACTTGTTCCCGCCTTACAGTATAACAAAACCATATCATGACTTGTTCCCACATTACAGTATAACAAAACCATACCATGACTTGTTCCCGCCTTACAGTATAACAAAACCATATCATGACTTGTTCCCGCATTACAGTATATCAAAACCATATCATGACTTGTTCCCGCATTACAGTATATCAAAACCATGTCATGACTTGTTCCCGCATTACAGTATATCAAAACCTTATCATGACTTGTTCCCGCATTACAGTATATCAAAACCCTATCACGACTTGTTCCCGCATTACAGTATAACAAAACCCTATCACGACTTGTTCCCACATTACAGTATAACAAAACCATATCATGACTTGTTCCCGCATTACAGTATATCAAAACCATATCATGACTTGTTCCCGCATTACAGTATATCAAAACCATATCATGACTTGTTCCCGCATTACAGCATATCAAAACCTTATCATGACTTGTTCCCGCATTACAGTATATCAAAACCTTATCATGACTTGTTCCCGCCTTACAGTATAACAAAACCATATCACGACTTGTTCCCGCCTTACAGTATATCAAAATTATATCACGATTTGTTCCCCGTCTTACAGTATAACAAAACCCTATCACGACTTGTTCCCGCCTTACAGTATAACAAAATCCTATCACGACCCGCACCATCCAGTATAACAAAACCCTACGACCTGACTTGTCCCTTACCTTGCAGTATAGCAACATGACTTGTTCCCCATTTTAAAGTATAGCAACACCATACCACTTGTCTATATTTTACGCATTCACTGATTTATAGTCGTTTCTTTTCACTTGCTGTCTTACAGGAACATTCTACATCAGAAGATTCTTTTTGAAAATTAGTTTATCTGAGGATATTGAATGCATATTGCTGTTCACATTTGGAGTGCACATCTGTATGAACACATAGGGACTGTGGTATGAAGATGATTATTTCGTTCCTTGAATTTGCTGCTCCACATAATATATTGGTACATATTGGAAACAATATAACTTTCAAAATGTTTAGCATTGCTATTGTGAGATGTTATCTCTTATTAAATTGTTACTTCAAGCACAAAAATATGTTTATGATGTATGCAGTCTGGCATGGACCTTCAATATATGTTTATAATATCACTGTGCTGCCTTTGTGGTATTCCCGTTATAACATTGTAATTCCAATTTGAACTGAAGGAGTTATTTATCTGATATTTTCTTTTCTACCATCAATATGAACTTCTTAGTGCTTCATGAATTTAAATATATTAAAGGTATCTTCAGCATGTGATAACAATAGTAGTGTGGGAATATTCTGAGAAAGTGGTGCCAAATAAAATCATCTTGCTATTATCAAGGCGATAGGTACTTTTTTTTAAATGTTCATATTACTCACAGATTTGTAGTTTGTATTTTTATATCATTAAATAGAAGTAGACTTGTACACCCCTTTTGCTTTGGTAATCCTTAGTGATTGTATTCTGTGTGTGTTATGGCAGACCAAATTGAACTTGCGATTGGGAATCACGTTTAGCAATGTCACAACATACTGTGACACATCTACATGATACGATCCAATAAAGGTTAATTAAAGTAATTCTTACTTCTGGGTGCTCATTAAGCAAATTATTTGGTTTGTGATATAGCAAATAATTGTGTTGCTCTGTCCCCTATTAAACGTGTATGTTCACATAAGAAGTATTTCAGTGTCAGTGGATGTTTCCTTGACAAATTCTAATTTTTACCTAATACTAAACTGATTTGTATAGTATTGCTTTGTTACGGCTACCGAATTCGACCAATAATACCTAACGCACATTTTGTCAATCACGTGATGACTCAAATGTCTTGTCATGTTGATCAACCAAAAACAGTTTATGTGTAGATGCTATAACAAACTGGTAGCACTTAACCTTAGAATCAGTTCAGTGATTTAGATATTCCATTTTGAGATCACAAAAAATCGCACAAGAACTGATTTATTATAGGTTGTTCCATTAGTTTGGCTAGTACAGGCAATCATTCCCGTGGCATCGAATTTGGTGGTGATACCAACAAACATAAGTAGAGCATTATTCATTAGCACTTTAAACTATTTAGTTACTCTTCTTTTTAGTAGAAACAATTTTCACTACTGCGCCATAATACCTCTTGTTTTGTGACAGCTAGCACAAGCGACTAGTCCCAAATCTCCACTTCATTGACTTCATGCACTTGGTATACTGCAGTAACGAGACCCTAATACTCATCTGTCTGAAATTTAAATGATATAATGGTATAATTAAATACTATATAATGAGGTATTAAATTTCATGCACCTGACCCGATAAGTGTAATTCACAAACCCAAATGTAACAAACCTGGTATTTGAATCAATCGTGCATCTACCACAATGGACTCTTGATATTGCACATCCTCCCAATAGTGAGGACTGATGTTGATAACCGTGGTAAATCAAGTATAGTAATATTTTATTGTATCTTCAAAAAAGAAGATTCCGTTGTTAATAAATATATTGATAACACAAAGACTAATATATCTAAGGTAACTTAAAAAGAAAAATAATGCAATTTCATTTCGTGTTTTGCAGCACCTGTTAACACAAACACGCCTTTCTCCTGGCATTGAACATTATCATAGAGGGCATTCAAAGTTATTGTTTCTCGTCACACGGTGTAATTTCATGTTGAACTATATGGCAGTAACCCAAATTAGTATCTGATTTCGAGAATGACTGATTTTATGTATTACTTCAGCTGAGACAGGCGGTCAAAATCCGCTAACAGTTTCGATTTGCAGGGGATGCCGTATAAATAGAATGCCTTGATAGCTTGATCGATGTACTTTTAACCATACACCACCTGCACATCACCAGTGTACTCAACATGGGTAAATCATATTTCATGTGAAGTCAGGTTACTTAGAATGTACTATATATGTCGCACTCCTAAAGACAGTCTAGATATCTAGTTTGATACTACTACACATATTTGCTGATGACTTTCAGGTCCCAGTTTCATACAACCTGTGATCTGTTTTGCTGCATTGATACCTTCACAAGTCTACATGTCCTAATTTCCATGCATGTCATATATAATCTTTCTTCATTCGATATCTGCGATAACCTCACACACAATATACTAGTAAGTGAAGTCACTCCAATATTATATATCCTACATGTATAGGTGTTGACATATAGTCCCAATCATTTTCTATCCACTGTAGCATTCAATTACATGGGTATGCTTTGCTTTATCTAAGCTTGGATCCCGAAACACCACCTATACTCGTATAGAATGAGCTCAAGACCTATTTTGCATTTTTACTATTACTCATCACAGTCCATTCATGAAATGAAATTAGTATATGACAAATGCAATCAATACTTTCCATTCTTTCATAACCCCTCACCTTAGTTATATTATTAAATTTAGCATACCTGTCACATGACGAATTGCATTTTGATCCCTGGCAATTATACCACTACTTTTCCCTGATACTTGATTTACATTACTGTCAAAATACTTTTTAGATGACCAGTATGCATACTTTCCAATATTAAGTGATCTGTTTCTGGCTTATGTAATTAATTATTGCAGTTCATTGGGCATTTGATCTAATAATTATCACACATATGTCTATTTGTATTCTAATTATCACACACTAGCGTGTAACTCTCATGATTTTGTGGTGTATTGCTTCATTCAATCTGTCAAATTAGTAATAAAGAAAGTATTAACTATATTGATATTCTATTCAGCCTTGTTATTTTACACAGTAGATATGTTTTATAACATACAAGAAGTTTTGGAATATTGTGTTCAAATTATCAGTGCTTATGTTTACGTTGGGTCACAACGTGAATTACCAACATCAATTTCATCATACCACCACTTTTGAATTACACCAGTTTGAAATATTTAGTTACCACTTTATAAATGAAATTTTCAATTCAAAACAATTTCGAGACCTGCTTAAAACATAGTTAACATTCCAAGTATTAATTATTTCGCTGGGACATAATTATAATTTATGATTCTCTTTTCACGAAGATGCGTTGTCTCTGTCCTCACACAACTGTCAAAATCCTTAATATAGGCTTTTAAAATCTCTAATCACTAGAAATTATATAAACCTCGTACTAAAATACAACTGATTACTTTTTATAGTAATACCTGCTATAGAAAAAATACCTTGAAATAAAGAGAGAGCATACCAGTTAGTGTTATATATATGGCTCCTTTCGTCTTAATAGACGACTATCAAAGCAGCATGTAGTTGCTGCTTGCCTGGGCTTTGGATATGGAGAAGGTGTTTAGCACATAGAACACGTTCCCTCTCTCGACACATATGATGAGAGACAAAGGAAAGACAAGGTCAATGCGTTTGAGAATCAGCTGAGTTGCAGGAGCTTCCAGTGATCAAATTGGTTAAGAAAGCTATGTGACCACTGCCTTAGGGGCTCTCCGGATTTTTCTTTCAGGGTTTACTCCCTTAGCCTTTCATATTCCTGTATGTACCTACAAGGCAGTAAAAACAGAAGCAGGTAGTACCATCTACTGTCATACAGTTAGTGTCACATTGTACATGCAAACGAACAGACAACATGAAACAAGGTTTCAAACCCACGTTCGTGGCAACCACCTCGCCGCTGTAGTCAGTCAGATGCACTACCTACCACACCCCACTGACTGCCAAAACACACAGTTCGAAATGACATCTTGTGAACACCTCCTTACAGTGACTAAATGATAATGCAAAAGTCGATTTCCGGTCATCACAAACAACGTATATAGGCATGTATTTTGGGGTTGAATAAACTTTACTTCACCATATGATGCCTTAATTCAATTCTTGGTGTCTTGACAGTGTGCATGCGACATCGTGAATACACAGATCAATTCAGCAACATTTGGTTTTTTGCTATTGTACTTGCAGCAATTAGGTTATACTTTTCACTGGTAAAACATTTTACATATACTATTCGTGGCAACGCGTCGTCCTTTATTACTTTTTGCATGTAATTATATACCGATGGTGTCACCGTTGTGAATCAACCACGTGTTGAATCGACAAGAAATGTAGTTACATGCGACTCTGTGCAGAATACTCACATTTTTCACTTTAGTTCATCCTGGGGTTAGGGGGGGGGTAGTTGACATAGTGTGGAAATGCTGAAACGGGCGTCAATAGATGGACGACGCATTGCATTCAGCCGTTTCCGGTATCTGGCTTTGAATATAATTGGTACAGCTCATATGTAGCACTGTTTAATGGGTCAGCCCTCTGAATGGGAGGAACATGGTGGCTAACCCCGAGTATTACTGGTTGCATATCTTACAAGCCAGTTCAGACTTAGTGACCATGTCATACTCCAGGCTGCTGTGGTCAACACTGTAGCTAGCAATGGCATCATTTTGGCCTGAAACACATGACTATGTCATTGAATGTTAACTCAAGGCGGTCTCCAAGTTCACTCTGATAGAAGAGCATGTGGACACAATGAGCTCAAAGTCCAGTAGGATGCATCCTCACTGTAATTGCCTGCACCAATGCACAGTTTGGTAGTGTTTCTGACAGTACTGGTGTCAATGCCTTGATACTTGGTGTTCTTCCGCTTTTGGACAGTTTTCGAAAGGTCGGCATAGCAGTGCTATATGTCAGCATCATTGATGGAAATGACCTCATTGCCATTTTTATCATGATGGCTTGGCCCAGTTTTACACAACTTTTAAAATTTTCATCGTAAGACAATCTGATCATAATAACCAAACTGACTGTCATGCGAGAATCAGTCTTCATAAATGAACCCTGCGTTGTTGGGAGCCAGCGTTTTATAGAACGAAAACTTTTACAGACTAAGCAAGGTGTGCTCCAGGGGCTCATTGACCATTTTGAGTACAACATTCTTGTAATTTGTACAATCTGTATATTGTTAATTTATGTATTTATTATAACAATTACAATTAAGCACGAGTTTGTTTGAATAATAACGTACGTACATCTATGACGAAATCGTACGAAATACTGAGAATTGTATGTCACCATTGTTATATCTTATCGCATCAGTGCCACTTATTGGACCTACGCACTACATATAGTGGGGATTAGGACCATACAACCAAAGACGCTTATTTGGGTATAATTTGCGCTGTCAAGACGAAGTTCTGGTTTATAAAATAAGATTGACGACGTTTTCCCAGGAGAAAAAAGTGAATCATTTTGTTGAAAAAAGCGGACAAAAATTGTCTACAGTACATGTACACGCATCTTTCTATGACATAGATTATTTTGCCAGCCAGTGTTTTGAACTAAACGACTTCATCGCTCAGCAATTCCGAGTTTTAGGATTCATTGGCACATGATGTCATGAATCAGGGAATCTAATGGCCAAAAATAAATCGACAAATATTGCATCGTACATAAATGATGACAGCGATTTATTAGTCCTATGGCCTGTGAACTAATATGATTTGTGTGATGTGCACATACACGGTGCGACTAGTAACAATTACGTAAACTACCGGTCCGTCACGGCCACAGTTGTCACGATGCATAACAATAAAATAGCATCTAAAACCAAAATAAGGCAGATATGTGTAAATACATGAATAGTCTGGCCTATGCAGCCAGCAATAATGAAATTGCAAGAATGACATTGGCAAAATGATGACCTCGGATTTTGCTATGTCTATGGATATGATTTATAGTTTTTGCCCATTAATGTAAATTGTTATAGTGTCTATGAAGTATGTGATCATGATTATTCTTCGTGATCATTTGTGACCACGCCATTGAATATTCGGCATAGGCTACCACACACTGTATAATATTGAGCAGAAAGTCATGCAAGAAATTGCATTTCATTCACCACATGAATTGGCATGGCTGGCTGCGCCCATTCTTACTTTTTTATGACCATATTCTGGCCCACTACAATTTCTTGTGATTTAGGCGGAACTTTGTCACATGCAAGATACAACAAGAGCTGCAATGTGTACATCAGAGTGCTTTTATCATGCTTATATGATGTTGCTATTGTAGATAAATGACCACAGCAGGAATATACATAACTGACATGTACATCAGTGAAAGTTTTGCTGTCGCCACTGTTGCTGCCATTCTTGAAATGGTGCTACCGATCAACAGTTCCTGTCAATCACCTCAACCTGAAACAATGACTTGTCATTTGTTATTTAGGCCAAATTTTATTTTTATGAAAATGAGTTACCTTTTTTTAAAATGAAATGTTTAAAATGATTGTATTTGATATAGATTGAACATTTTGAGAAAAAAATAATCTAAAATAATAAAATTCCTGCTTAACTACTCAATATTTTTCACCCTAATATTGGAAACATCAAATTTGTTTTTCATTGGCCTCATAATGGTTTGAGATCTTTTTAACATGGTCCACATAAATAATGATGGATGAACTGGTTTCTGGTTTGATGTTGACTCATTTACAGGCCTGGCATTGGTCATACCAGGATTTTATTCCTTATAGCATGTGTGTGGGCTGTCTTATGCAAACCAACAATGCTGTCTTTGCACATGGTCAATTCACTTGGGTTATATGTCAGATGGCACATTGCCATTGCCATGCGACAATTCACTACTTTTACGAGTTATATCAGTCTGATGGGATTGATAGCATCAATGATATTCTTATGAAGTTCAATTACATTGCATATAGTTCCTTTGCACCTACTTTATTCCCTATTCATTCTGAATGGACAGTTGGATGAACATACAATAGCCTAAAAGTAAGAGGGGTATATTTGTACGACACCCTGTAACATTGCATGATACGGGTCTATAATACTGTCTTGTACAATATTGTCAACAGTTAACTATTGGTGTTGTACAGTACATTGTTGATGCACATATACTTATTGAAAACGACAAGATATAGCATTTTCGGCAATATGACTACTAACTAATTGGTTGTCGGTTGTGATACCTATCATTTGGGTCTTCCGTCAACACTTATGCGCTTTTGCACCATAAGTCGTTTCATGCACATCATACCAGATTTAATCATGACACTATGTTAACAACACTAATTTACCTCATTATAATGTTAACGTGTATAACTTGTGTTTCCTTTCATTGAGAGGATGCTTGAATGCACGATAGTGCTTTCAGCATCTACTCGCCAGTTATTGACAATGTGCCTCAAGATTTAATTATGGAAAGTCCAATCATTTCCAAAGAATTATCTATTTCAACAATGTTCTTCCTATTGAACATTCCTCTACTCAACACCTTCATTCCAATTATATAATCCTTACCAATTACTTGTTTTTTTATTTTCTTCCAGGCGAGATAAATCAACCATCACATGTATCTCCTATTGGTTAAACTTGACAATTACTTTTACTTTATTCTTACTCGAATGTTTTTTGTAAACTTTTTGTTTATTGTCGGTTAAGATAAAAAATAAAAACTTTATTATTTCCTTGTTCATTACAGACGATTATTTTATTCAGACTATTTTTACATGGTTGTCTTCCAACTTGTGGGTGATATTCGCTCACATTCGATCAGGTTCAAACTGCATGCATTGGATCGTACAGTTACAATAAAAGAAGCGTAATGTACATTTAAACAATACACTGTTTATTATGGCGATGTTACAACAAAGAAACTACAATGTAACAAAAAGGCAACTGATGAATACACGATAGAATGCTCTTTTATAGGGTTCAGTAGGATTCACACCTATGGATTAAAATAAGAGGGAGACACAGTGATAGGTTTTCAATATTGATACATCGGCTTAAAATCGACCTTGCAACTGATTCCTATTGCGTTCGTGCTGTCTGTTGATTATTATTAAATGGCTTATGTAAACCGAATCTGTGTTTCTTTACAATAGAGATACATGCATTACGGTATAGTTTCAGGCATGTAACAACTTTCAATTGTTGTATCTCAGCTAATATAGCATGTAATTGAACAAAATAAAGACGAATAGATAAAGAAAACATGATCTAATAAATAACTAAATTACGAATACGAAAAAATAAAACTGAATAAACAACAACAAATATGAATCAATGAGGAAAAACACAAGTGGATAAGCATCCACGACACAACTATTCATGCTAGTGATGTCTAATAGCAACTGGCAAAATTACAATCGAGTGGTGGGTTGGGTACAGTCAAGTACAAATAAGCCATTCACTGCCAATGAACAAATATAATCATTCTTTCCGATCATTTACTTTAACCTCCCCCCTCTTGATTCAATTGACATAACCAACAGACATAAGACATCACATACTTCCTATAACAGACAATACCATATTCACATAATTGTTCATACATGTACACATTGCCACAGCAAAATCAATTCCATAAATTTACCAATGGCTCAAGCAAATCATTTGCCCATATTAACTACAGCCTCCTTTGTAGCCCATCTAATATGTTTGTCTTGTGTTTCAATTACATAACGTTTGCTCAAAAATGTCAGCTTCTATTAATCTATTATTATTCAAGATCACGTTTATATTGACTATGGACAGATACCTTCAGTGTGGTGTTCGATGTTTTCTTTTTGAATGACATCATTGAGCCCCACTTACTACAACCATCCATGCCTACTGGCCAATACCTGATATGGGTGTAGTAAATGTATGCTTTCCCTCCAGTTGGTGTCCGGAGAAACTCCAAAAACATCACAAATTTGTTCATATGCTCGTTTATCATATGGGTTATCAAAAGCTGCCCAGGCTTGATCGTGAGGTAACGATGCATGTCTCTTAAATAATATATCTGGTGAACTTTATAGTACACCTGGGATAGAAAGAAAGACTTTGCTAAGGGATCTGTTGCCAAGATGTGATCCTGGACAGACCCCACACCCGGTTGCTACACATCAAACAGCGAAGCTTAGCCGGTTTTGGCAGAACCTGGAATGTGATCTTCGACCCCAGTGAGGTGGCCAATGCTTTGATTCTGAGACTCATTAGCTGCTCATTTGTTACTGTTGCAGCATAGACCACCCCAGTTTGATAGTTTGCTTCCTTGTTCAATATGCATGCCATTAATCAAAGCACAGTATTGCTCTTTTGTCCGACATGTTCAACACCAACATTCAACAGTTGTTGTGGCTGTATAAAAACTTATTTGGTTCATGACTGCAATCGCGTGGTGTAAACAAACATGTTCCGAAAGCTAACCCAGTTGGCATTTTCAACTCTGAGGCTGTGTACCAGAACATCCCTGTTTGAAAGCATGAGCCACCCGCTTCTTCAAATGAGTCAAATTTGTCTTTCCATCAGCTAATCCAGAGCGATATCAGCTCAATGAGCATTGGGTATATAGGCTGATGACAGACATATAAAACATATGTGTTTCAGGTTTACCCCGCCTTATTGTAAGCCTGTTTGAATGAGGCTTACAATAGCTGTCTGTGACTCCGTATGAACGTGAAGTGACATTATCACTTGAATTGCCTTATTATTAAGTCAGTTACCTTAAAGGGATTGCAAATGGTTTGGTGACATTGTAGATGACATTCTCACTGATGTCCGTCGTGTTTGCGAAGGTAGAACATACAAATAATTTTTGGGCTGTCCATTACCCTAATTGCCACCTTCAAGATGACAGGCATCAATCAGGTCACAGTGACTGGGATGATGGCCGTTTTTAGGGCTGACCACACTCTGGGTTACTTTTATGGGGTTATGGGATTGATCGGTCTTTATGAAAGATGACCACTGAAAGGCCTATAGCAGCAATTAAAGTGTTGATATTGTAGTGTCCAGGGTTTAGGTCCTTCACCTGCAAATTATTGTCAGTAGAGCTTATTGTTGGCCTTATAGTTAACATTGTACCATGAGTTGTTTGAGATGATATATCAATACTGTGTTCAAATGAAATTCAAATGACTAGTGATTATGGGCTTCGAGCATTGTCTTTTGGCCATGAGTTAAACCACACACGAGACATAGTTGTCAGAATGTAAAAAAGTAGAGGGTGTCGACGTATATGCTTAAATATAACCACAATGACAGAGAATTCATAGTGAGCCCACCTTTTCTGAAAGACATAGAGGTAAACAAAATTACAGTGAGTGACCAAAACGTTTGTGTGTTAAAATACAGACAAGATGCTCAGACTTTCGAGATTACCCTATACCGAGATTTTAATCTGGTATACAACGATGATATAAAAGGTTTTCAATTAAAGCCAGACACTATGTCTCAAAACACCCTAGCCAGGAGTACACAGGAGCAGTACTTTTGGTGTTACAAATAATGTTTTGTAGTATGTTGAAACTTTTTTCTACAGCATAATTGTTATGTTATAAACGAATATGGCATTACCTTTTCCGACAGTGTACATTTCATTACAGATCTTTCTGAAAGAACATGAAGCTTGTCACACATCTCTCATCCAATTCCCTGCCCTCTCTATGCGAGACCATACCAATGAGAAACTGATCGTGCCATCTCTAAATACAGCTGTCATCAACCAAGACAGCGAGGGACAACAATAGCAGGTGTAATCATCGATACAATTCAAACCACCTGTAGTTTAAAAAAATGGAAATAGGTATAAACCTATCGAGGAACGAGATAATTGCATCTCTCCTATGGAAAGATAATTGGCTATGTATAAACTCAATAGATGAACCTTTATATATATATATAGATATATATTTAAGAATATCTGTGTAATTTTTTTAAAAGATTCCTCTCATTCGTAAATAGAGCCCCCTCTCAACAATATTTAGAATGAATGGTTGGTCAAAAGTTTGCTGAGTCGGGTGCAACTATTGGCTAAGCTTGTTGTACATAGATGCAAATGAGTATAGGAATCATTAATGATGTAGGGTGTACTGGGAGGGGTGGAAGATATCATGTTTGTAATGACTGGTTGTAATGCGCTATCTCGTTGTTTTCAGGATGCAGCCTGATATTTGTTGCATTCTTGGTTGTTCAATTATGGCTAAAATTGTTGTGGTGGGTGGAAGATGTGTTTATTGTTTGTTGAGTCATTGCAGCTTGAAATGGTATGGTCAAAATCCAAATTCGATATGGCGGTGTTGAATATCTGTGCGATATGGCGGTGTCGTCTAAAAACATGGCATCAAAATAATTTCTGTTTATTTATTTACCTGAGAACTAGCCATTGAATATGATGTCGGGAATAAATGATATTCTAAACAAGCTTTATTAATTATTGCTGGCAATATTCCAATATGAATTGGGAGCAAACTGTGACACCAAATCTAGTCGTTGTATTGTTATGCTTCTAAAATATTTTTTTCAAATGTCTTGAAACAGATTCAAATAGAAGGATATGGATTGTAAAATATTAAGATTATATTGCCCAACACATACATTTTCTGTGAGGACCAATTACGTATTGCCTTTTTTGTATTCTAAACCACACCAGAAAACGTGCACAAGCTGTTAGGAACAGTAAAATAGAGTTCGTTGATCGTAAAATGGGACAAATAATTAATATTAAATACATGGATATAAGCGTTGTCAAATATTGAGATCGCGTATTTTCATTAGTCGATCAGTACCACGTGACGCATCTTCATCAGACAACGAATAGACAATGCACTAACATACAATCACAAATGTGAGTGAATACAGTGATGTATTCAAATATAGCTACATTTCTTAATCGCAATAAGGTAAATATCAGTAATCGGCGTTCATCCCCGACGATTGGTTAATTCAAATGAGCCAGACAGCTGTAAGGTCTTGAATACGCGCTTGCAAACTACAATTCTGCCTGCGTTAAGTTTTTGCTTTTAGAAACCGCAAAATGAATAAATGGAACAAACATTAAATAAAACTCGTGACGATACATTATGCGAATTTGAATTCTTCTTTCTTGAAATTTGGTTTCAGTATTTCATGATTGGAAAAATGCAAGCTGTGAAGTATTATATATTCCCAAGATACCATCTGATTCGACTCCACGAGCTTTAAGCTCTATACCGATTGTCTGCTCACGATTACGCTGAAATAAGGGGTAAGAGGTTTTCTGATCAATTTGAAACGATTGTGTTCCCAATACGGAGAATCGTCTTTTTACATGTTATTCCAACGAAAATTGGTTTGCGTTTTTTAATCAAGAGTTATGTTATAGTATAGTATGTTAATATATTTTCATGAACAATCGCATTTACAACCAGAGCTTCAATGCCTTAAACAAGGAGTCGGCCTTATCGTCAACAAAACATCACCTTTCTCACGTGTTCAGTGCTAACGATCGCAAGTAGTTACCGGTGTTCATAAATTCTTATTCCCAAAGTAACCACTCAAAGGAAATGAAACTATCAGCCAAAATACAATTATACCAAACATGGACCATTTTTGTTGCAGTTAACAATGGTAAACTTACCTGAAAATATCGTGTTTATCTTAATCGTTTTTTGCGCTAACATTGGCAGACGGCACCATTAATATGGGCTTTGATAATCTCTGTAATTGCTAAAAAGATCAATCAAGACAATAATATAGAACACATTACATTTTATAGTACATATAAGCAATATCTTAAAACAATCATTTCGTCATAAAAGTGTTCTATCATAATTTCAACAATGTATGCAAACGTCACATAAATCAATTAAGAGAACATATTGTTGAGTAACAATACTAATATGATAATAAATACAAATATTTAAAATAACCACACACGCATATGTGGTATTATTGGTTACACCATATGATGCCTTATTGCTTCGTTATTATTAACACAGTGTTCATTTTGGTGGTGTCTGGCTGTATGCTCACATCATCATGAATCTGCGGACCAATTCAGCAGTAGTTTTACTTGCTATTATACTTGCTGGAATTGTGTTACTACTTTTGACTGGTAATATAACGCTTTCTATTTTACATATACTATTTGTGGCAGCGCGTAATGTTGCACTGTATCATGCAGTTTGTTGCTCCATGTGGAAAAGTTTAAACTTGAAATCATTTGGATTTGTGTTTTTTATACCTATTTGAATGGTATCTCAACCTAACTTACAATTTAATTCTTTGACTATGGACAATCCCCCAACCAGTAGCGGCACATTGTAGACAGGATTTTATGGCTGCATTTTTTAATATTCGTTTCTATTTTGTACTGTACATGTATTTTAAATGAAACACAACACGCATTGTGTTCGATCATATATTAACATTTTCTGTGAGGACCAATTACTTATTGTGTTTTTTTGCATTCTAAACCATACCAGCAAACGTGCACAAGCTGTTAGTAACAGTAACATGGTTGCTTGTTAAATGGGGTAAATAATTAATAAATACTACATGGAAATACGCGCTGTCAAATATTGAAACGCTGTATTCTCATTAGTTCATCAGTTCCACGTGCAGCCTCGTTATCAGACGATGGCTGGTTAGGGGTAGAAGTCAATGCACGAACATACAAACACAAATGTGAGTGTTTCATTCCTTTCCAGGGAATGCAGTACATAAATAGACGTCTTAAAATAAAACATTTTCTTCTTCTGTCCTAACTATTAAAATACTTTCTAGATACAATAACAGTTACACAGAACATCTCGAATGGCATCAATATTACTTGTGTGATCTAGACAAACATAAACCATTTCATTAGAACTCAGAAAGATAAATGGCTGGCGGGACACATGAAGCAGGATGTGCTCAATTTTTTTTCAATATGTGTTATGATAATTATTCGGACTCATGCTGTTTAATCAAACAGCTCATCGCAGTTATCACTTTGCTGACTGAAACAACACATCTGCCAGACTGGCCAGTCTTTCATTTTGGATAAAATTTAAGCATGGCTTTAGCCATAGCATCAACTCCCTGTGACTTGAACTTGGTAAACTAGAAAGCACTGACCTTAGGGTGTTGTGGATGTGAATCAGTGACACAGGGCAGAGGGCAACCAGTAAGGTGTTCGTTCAACAATTAGAAATCCCATGCTTCTATTGTCATTTCTCCCTGCATCTGCAAGGAACCGAGAAACCAAGTTGTTGGTGAAGTTGTATGAATCAACACCACTGATTGGCTAAAAATGGCTTACCCCAATGAGGAATGTGACTGTGGTACTTGGTATGAGTTAATAAGTGACAGCTCCAATATGGGCGATATTGCATGGACCATAATTCTGTTCTGGTGTAGAGAACTTGGTGGAGTGCACATGGCAGATTGCGGTGTCTTGCAAGTGGCCACGGTACACCAAATGTATCAGTGTTAACGAATGTCTTACCATCATCCATCCATTTGCTTACAGTGATCAGCCTTGCAGACGAGGGGAGAGATACGGTGAATAGTAATAATTAAAATAATGTACTAACTTATATTGCGCCTACTAAAATTGAATTAGTCAAGAACAATTACAATGTATAAATCAAAGATAAGAATTACATTCATGACAATAATAACAAAATATACAATATATGTATTAATAAATCATATATGCTTTTTTGATCTGACACGTTTTAAATTTGTTGAAGTCGGAGCAGTGTTTGGTGTTGTGTGGTCAATCATTTCTGTGTCGCCACAGAAAACGCACGATCGCCACACGTTAACAAATCTACCCAAGTTATGATTAGTAGTTTACGAGATGATGATCTCGGAGATGATTTATTAGGCATATAAGAATTCAGCATATCACATATATATGCTGGTTATTAACTAACAGTTCATTTATACACTAGCAGTAGCATTCCATATATGACCCCTACACGTAGGGGTTATGTAGCCTCAACGTCCACGTGTGGGAACAAAAGTGATAAGCCACTGATTCAATCCACTTTTAAAACGCATATTAAAACAACCCGTTTTATACCACACCTCGGCCAGATTCCAATTTCTAAACTACTTAGACATGAACACTTTAATGTGACAGGTCCGGAATGGATCTAGGCAGTTTCACAGTGACTCATACAAATTCACTCACCATCAATAACCATAAATGCACAATTATACACCGTTGCAAGTATCAACAATAAACATGGCAATTCTGTATTCTCCACACACACACACAAAATTTCATAATAGCATAGAAATACAGGTAGTCATAAAACACAATTAAAATACATCAAATGATAACCACTTTCAGCACAACCCACTTTCATAGAGCTCTGAAAACAACAATCACTATCGATTTAGTCCCTTGTCACGTGTTACATGTGTACTCACGGCAAAGTGCTCAACGCGCACGTAGGTCCTAGCTCCTGGCTAGTCAACGACAAAAATCGGCGAATTTCAAGTTACCATCAAGTCCCGTCGATTACTCAGCATACCATCGATGGAGGGACCCCTTAGCGAGTCTTCTGTCGGAATTCAGGTCGGCCTCCTTCCTCAATTTCCGCCACTTCACTTGATTTTAGCCACAGCTATGAAAACGCCACTACCAGTACCACTTTCAAAATGTCGTTCGCGCAAAGACACAGTTTCTTGACAACCTCGTTCACAGGTCACACTTTCTAGCCTCTCTCCTTCACGTTTCGGTCTCTCAAATCATTACATTCATGGCATTCAAACAGAATTCAATTCATCAAAGTAAAATAAAGATAGATACTAGTAATCAACTAAGTTCAAACAAAGACTTCTCGTCTCAGTGGAGGAAATAATTAACAAAACACAACCCCTATACTTAACACACACAGTGCGATTGTTATGTTAAACACAGTTATCAGCTGACTAACTAATGAATGACCATTCGAAACAAAACATATACGATCGCCACCACACGTTGTGTTGCCATAGGTAATTATAATCCCATGAAAACACAAACTCTAAACTACAAAATCCTTCATCGCAAAATCAATGCAACGACCAAGGCAGAAATGAAAGCATTACCGTAAAACGCGCTATGCCGTTTCAGTAACCAAACACTAGAATACTCTTTTAACATATTTACAGTAATTTTATATTATTTAAATTAGTAAACAATAGCATGGACCATGTCCGGGTTATACATATTTAGATCTATACTTGGTGGGATGACTGGGATCTGGTGTGTTGTGGTCGTACTTATTACTTTCAACTTATGACTGCCATAGTTTAGCCTTCTGTAGGCGAGGCTGTCATTAGCCTACAATTTAAGATACGCATAATATCTCTGCCATAGAATCTTATGGTAAACGCGTTATAATACTGCCAAATAGATCACTATCCAGTACAATACAACCATAATTTTTACGAAAATTGGGCTGATGACCCCAATGCCAATATTCTTGTAATGCCCGGAAGTACGATTTAATGGAAAATTAATAAATTTGGGTTATTTTTATTTATGAATAAGCTTCTACCTTAAGTTGGACTTTATTTACACACCAGAGACCCGGTTTTGTCATAATTATAAATGTTAATACAATATCAGTGAAATAATCAGTATATTATCCGTTAAAAAAGAGTATTATAATAACGGTAAATTTGTTATTAAAATATCGGTTGATCCAATTATTACATTATTGGTTAAAGTTATGGCATTATAAATTATTATCATTATTAGTTACTTACTACATTATTAGATGTGTTCGACCACTATAAACACTTTAAGATTGCAGATCGTTCTCATGTAATGTGATACACTAAATTTTTGCTTGACGCTAGCAATTACCATAGCTGCATTTGAAATTATTTCTCAGAGCGAGCATTAATATATACACACACACTAACCTTTATATAGATGTAACTCAAGTAATACAATTTCCATACCACAACCTTACATTAGTTCTGCAGCTACCTTTACACTCAGTATGTTAAACTTGGTAGCCACTGCTCATTGTTCATTATTGTCAAAGCCAGTGTTCCACAAAGTAACGTATGTGGACCCGATTTATTTTACATGGACATTAATGATCTGCTAACTTATGCTAATATCAACATCCTCAAATCGTCTAACAACAACACTTCAGTCTCTTTTACTAATGTATGGTTATGCTAATATCAACATCCTCAAATCGTCTACCCACAACACTTCAGTCTCTTTTACTAATGTATGGTTATGCTAATATCAACATCCTCAAATAGTTTAACAACAACACTTCAGTCTCTTTTACTAATGTATGGTTATGCTAATATCAACATCCTCAAATAGTCTACCCACAACACTTCAGTCTCTTTTACTAATGTATGGTTATGCTAATATCAACATCCTCAAATAGTCTACCCACAACACTTCAGTCTCTTTTACTAATGTATGGTTATGCTAATATCGACATCCTCAAATTGTCTACCCACAACACTCCAGTCTCTTTTACTAATGTATGGTTATGCTAATATCAGTGGGAAATTCTCCTCGGTATCTCTGTACTCGACAAATCTCAAAACTCTTAAAAAAAACACGTGGGGGCATCATTCCTCCCATCATATTCCGTACTCATGAACTCATTAAAACTCCATAAAACATCACAAAACTCATAACACTGTGTTGCAAATACTGAGGCGCGCATAAATCGTTATAAAGGACCTCGTACGTCACTAAATATCAGTTCAAAACAAAGATCTGGGCGCTTACATACATACAATTCGACATCACAAAAAAAACGGTAAAAACAATAGAAAAAAGCAAGCAATACATTACATTACTGAGCAATGGTGTTGTGATTGTGGAAAAGAGTTCAACGTCTTGGGTTACACAGTGTCCGTTACAGTGTCTAGCGAGCAGTTCTCTAAGCAATACACAGATAGCTAAAGTCAAAGTCTATAAGCGTCTCTTCTCTTGTCGCGTTATTCTTAATTATACAGTCCTATCCGGTACTCATCCTTCATAAGGGGTTCAGAGGTCTTCATCTCTTCAGCGTCGTTCATCGGTGCCATACTGTTAACGGTGTTAGTCGTCGAGCGCGGTTTCGTCTCTGCCATCGAGCCAGTTAGTTCGGTTCACAAGAAAGACACATCTTCGCCAATTCACTTTTCTTCACAGGATGTCAATGTGTGTTAAACACCTGCCCGGGATCTCCACTCACGTATCACGGGGGAAAACTTCTCCTCTCTCGGGGTCTCCTCACTGTCAGGGGGGAATCTCGTCTCGTCTCTCTATCTCGTCCCCCTGAGGTACGGGATCGGGAAAGTCACTTATACTTTACAGTCAAATAAGACACACACAACGAAATACGTTTCAACTCTCGTCTTAGTCGATCTTTTGGAGCACTCTATAAGACACAGCGCCCTGGGGAAAAGTCCCCAAGACTCTCGCAAGGCTGAACCAAGACTCGTCCAAGACTGGACTGCCTCAAGGTTCGCCCCTAGTCTCTCCAGGACCGCACCCTCTCTCTACTGCGTCTATCGTGCTGTACTCGCCAAGACCAACTCAAACTCTCTTTATTCATTTTCAAAACTCTAACCAATTACAAAGCAGTAAAAAAACTCTAGGGCGTAACCTTCAATCATAAAGCCAATCACACTAAGTACTGAATACGTCATATCTTTTGATTAATCGTTCACTACATTAATAACTACGGATGTCAGAATAGCGACGGTATCTTGTAATTAGTTCCAAACCACTGAGCCAAGTTCCGTCCAAAACTTCAAATAGGCCTATACGATGACAGACATAACACAGCAATTCGGTAATAATCAGTTAATTAAGTCGGTTAACAGATACGCGAAAACAAATTCATGACACTAATATCAACATCCTCAAATCGTCTACCTACAACAATTCAGTCTCTTTCACCAATGTATGGTTAGATGCTGCAATCCAAGGCCTGAACACTCAGGTATTTGTTGTTTGAAAATCACTATGAGTTTGCTGCATTAGTTCTGGAAGACGCTGCAATCCAAGGCCTGGACACTGGGCTCTTTGTTGTTCTGTTCTGCTTATCGTTATGTTCTGAATATCGAACCGACATTCAAGGTATATTACACTCGAAGCTAGACTTGCTTTCATTCTGTTGCGATTTCGATGAAAAATTCGAAAGTCATGTGACCGCGAAATCCCAACAGACTTGCCATCAGTGTAAAATCGCAACAGACTTGCCATCAGTGTAAAATCCCAACAGACTTGCCATCAGTATAAAATCGCAACAGACTGCAAGCAAGTGTAGCTTCGAGTGTAATATACCTTGAATGTCGGTTCAATATTTCTCTCTCCATGAAAACATTTGATTTCTTGTCATTGTTCAACAGTGTAAAGATAAATTCTGATGGGCTTTGTTCGACTCTTAAATTGCAACACTTTGAGTTGGCATATTTATTTATATCGGGAGTTTCTGGATCATCAGCATGCTTTCGTTTTCATTTCGGGCTTTTCATTTCGGCTTTACCATTATCATGAATATTGCATTGTACATTAAGAGTACAAACCTTCATCAATGTTATTAGGTTAGCCATTAGCCCCTCGACTTTCTTGCATCATCGTCGTTATCAACAAACAGTTTATACACTGTCCGGTAACATTGGTATATAAAACCCATCTAAATAATACCACAATCCTTGTATATACTATACATGAGCTCGGATAAAGCATGACCGCAACTAAAATGCGTGAACGGTATTGAACTTGATTTGTTTCATTTGATTGGAAATTTCGACAGAGATGAGACAAAGAAGGTGGCACTGGGTTGTATGTGAATGTATTAGTACCCCCATATGGAATAACTTGAATAAACAAAATATTTGTTATTTTTCTTTCCAACACTCCCCCAACGTTTACCACGGAGTCACTTGCTCCTTTGTAACCAAGACACGTTTATTTGGTTACGTTATAGATGTACACCTGTAAGCTGTACAGATTTATTCTCTTCACTTTATTTATTGTGCAGACTTTGTTTATTTACGTGTTTTTGTAATAATTGATACGTGTTTAGCAACACAGCTTTTTGAGTGGGACAGACGACGTAGTGCCGGGCTCGTTGTTAATTTTTCAACTCAAGTGTATTTGAGTTTTTATCTATTTTTCTTCTTATTTGGTTTGAAAATTATAATTGAGTACATATTCACTACAACTTACTTGTCAGATTTTAATTCTGCTTAACATATCGTTTTATAATTCCACAACCGCTAGAATGGATTTGCCGGAAACCTCGGAAACATGGAAAGATGGAAACCTCGGAGACATGGACACCTTGGAAACATGGAGACCACGTTAGAAACTTAAAAACAAAAACATTATGACATACAGACTTTGGAATCCATAAACAAAAATCGGCACAGTAAAAAACAAAATTATCGCATAGATCAACTTGATATGTTTGTTTGATGGCGCACTTTGAGAAATCCTGATATGGAGTGTAGCGTAATCAAAAAATTGGAATAAAACAGCATTTTTGTTTTGTTTTTTTTATAGTCAATACGAAAATCAATTAAAATAAATTTTGTTTATATAAGTTAAAGCGATAATAATATTAAAATAATATTACTAACAATGGTTAATACAACATTTCATGTGTCCTTAGTGTGCATTTGTAACGGATGTCGCCGAAGTGTGGCCACTGAATGCATAACATATACGTAATATACCGACGTTTTACATTAAAACACCTGCAAATCGAAAAGAAATGGCCGCGGTATTGCGCCAAGTTCTCCAGACAGCATTCATAACAGGTGCGTTATGCTCCATGATTTTTAGCGGTCCTCATCACATGAGCGATTTCAACAAAATGGCGAGTACCGTTTAGTCACTTTTCCCGTGCAATTGAATCTAAAACAATATTTCGGTAAGATTTGATCATCTGTATATGGTTATACTAAACCACAGCTATTGCCGCATTTAAGTACTATATTGTGACGGATCGTGTAGTAAGTAGCGATTATGTTCGGTTATTGGCAAGGCAGAGATAGCTTGCTAATTGCTTCTATTATACATTCGCATAATAATTAACATGTCAATGGGTTTGAAATATTTTTTCCGACAATACACCCTTAAAGTGGTTCGATACAGTTAAGTTATGTTAAGTTGTTGGTATGTGCGCACAACATTGAGGGCGTACACTCCGACTAGATCTAATATAGGCCTACACGTGTTATACATAACGCAAATTTTGAGAATTTGTATTTTACATCTGAGACATGTTTTTGTCTGGATAAATCAATGATTAATCATTTATTAATTATTAATTTTCTGGGAACTTATTTGAAAAAAAAACCCATATCGTTTAATGATTTTAATAATAATACGCATGTTTATTCCATGAGCTGGAGGGTGCTACCATGTCCCACAATACTCCCACAATACTCCCACAATACTCCCACAATACTCCCACAATACTCCCACAATACTCCCACAATACTCCCACAATACTCCCACACCCAAAATGTTACAATGATTTTCTTTTTTGTGCGAAACAAGATAAAAAAGGTCATACATCATTATTTGATGCTCCTTCTTTAGTTTGCATAATTTGATCAAAATCGTTTAAAATTTGCGTTTTTATCTGATACAATCAACATAATATATATATCAAACTAATTAGCCCGATGTTCAGAATATGACTGGATAAATAAAGCATAAGCATAATCTGCATTGCGTTACATATCTAAACACGTAATTTAATACAGAGTACAACACTGCAGTCAGAATACAAATTGCAAGTAATAGTGAATCTCTCTCCCTCTAAGTTAACAATACCTAGTTGACATTTCTAATTAAATACTAAATTACAACTATATGTCAACATGTGATATATCAGATTGACTGAAATATCAAACCTGATATTGCTTTAGTAATTTTGTTTTGAAATATTCAGATTTGATGGCAAACACGTGATTTTCAGCCTTGTTTCCATTGGTTGATATAAATTGTCCAATGTGCCAATGAAGTTGTATTATAAGAAGTATTTGTAATTATTTACCATGTTTGGATGGTATTAACTAATATGCATGTTTAGGTTCTACACTATATTAATTTAAAAAAAACAACAACTAAACATTTATGTATACAGAGGGCGCTATTATTAGTATATCCAGCAATGGATAGAAATGAATAAAAGAAGGAAAAAAAACACATCAGCGGTAATATGATAATCCAAGACATATATATTCAAACATAGCTGATTGATCAGTCGCAACACACTTAAAGCAACAAATCCTACGAGCAGCTATACATTGAATAACAATATTTTGACAGCATATATTATGTTCTCACATGAATGTTTGTGTTCAAATCCACAGATCTCAGAACAAGGAACAAGACGTGTCACTGTGAGATTCCACGTCTTGATGAGAAACCCAGAGTAACAAGTGTTGAGTCGGTAAGCCTAGAGTGATCGTATGCCATTCGTATTATTGGATGACAGATAGTCCATCGTCTGTCTATAAACATTTCTAGATGTAAATGTATTATATTTTCGAACATTAAACAGCAAACATGTTTTAGATAAACTCCATTTTTTTGCTCGAGTTGCAAGGAACATGGTGGTCAAACCATATTACCAATTTCAATGTTTAGAACCCGTGTATGGGAAGCAGGCGAGGTGTTGAGTTTAATATGTGTGTAAGGGCACTTTTAAAGACATCTCAGCGGACCAATTTTGACCAAACAATGGTGGTACGCCCCGGTGGTACACTCGGTTCTTGTTCGATTTTGAGCTTTTCTGTCGTTTTCTAGAATTTCAGAATTGTGGTAAAGATCACGTGACCACTGTATTACTGTTGCATTTAGTCAATATGCTACTGATTCAGAATAACGTTGCTCTCTGATGACGTTCAAATAACAAATCAAAATTTAGAAAGTTGGATCATGTCGGAAATAGTAGAACCAGGAAATCTGAACAACAACACTGGGGCACCCCTAACAGTGATGATTTGCTCTTATAGATCAATGAAAGACATGCGTTTGATGCAAATGATTTGGAAGGTGAAAATGAAATTTCTAAGGCCAAACCTTCAACTATGTTGCGTACACAAAACTGGACACTGGAAGCAGGGAAAGAATTTATTCGTTTTATATATAATTTGAACGTTTTCCGAAAACCGCGGTTTTACTGTAACAATGTTAGGCGAGTTGGAACTCAGCTACCCAATGACGGTGGATGGTTTGTGTGCTTTGATGAAAAGATTAAACCAAATTTTGATGATTGTGTTGTGTACTCCTTCGGGTAAGATTGCATTTTTTCTATATTATTTTAAACTTGCTTTGGCAAAGATGAATTCAATGAACAATTATGACATTGACTTAAATTTGTCATACGTGTAACTATTTGTAGTGTTATTGAATATGTATCATCAACAAGCATTTTAAACTATTAAGGGATGTTTCTTATTATCTATCGTCAGCAAAAACATACTATATTATTATACTATACTATATTACTATTTTTGTAATTATTAGAATCAGAACTGATTGGACCTTTGATGAGGAGATGGCACAGTCTGGGTGTAAAGTATATTCACATGACCCATCGTAAGTATGATACATTTTGATAGTATTGTAGGTGCACTTAGAAAAGAGCCTATCGGTCTTATATCCTTGTCGATAGTGACTATTCATGGTTATCTACCTTCAGATCTCTTGGTAACATTTTATTTGCCGCTATATAGTTTTATAAACAACTGTAAATACTGTGCATGCACGTCATCAAATATTGTACATACACGTCATCAAATACTATAAATATTGTAACTGTACATGTACATCATCAAATACTGTACATGCACGTCATCAAATACTGTACCTTTACAAGCACGTCATTAAATACTGTACCTGTACATGTACGTCATCAAATACTATAAATATTGTAACTCTACATGTACGAAATCAAATATTGTACATGTACGTCATCAAATACTATAAATATTGTAACTGTACATAAACATCATCAAATACTATAAATATTGTAACTGTACATGTACGTCATCAAATACTGTAAATATTGTAACTGTACATGTACGTCATCAAATACTGTAAATACTGTAACTGTACATGTACGTCATCAAATACTGTAAATATTGTAACTGTACATGTACGTCATCAAATACTATAAATATTGTAACTGTACATGTACGAAATCAAATATTGTACATGTACGGCATCAACTACTGTATATATTGTAACTGTACATATACGAAATCAAATATTGTACATGCACGTCATCAAATACTGTAAATATTGTAACTGTACATGTACGAAATCCAATAGTGTACATGCACGTCATCAAATACTATAAATACTGTACCTGTACGTCATCAAATACTGTAAATATTGTAACTGTACATGTACGAAATCAAATATTGTACATGTACGTCATCAAATACTGCATATAGTGTAACTGTACATGTACGAAATCAAATAGTGTACATGCACGTCAACAAATACTATAAATATTGTAACTGTACATGTACGAAATCAAATAGTGTAAATATTGTAACTGTACATGTACAAAATCCAATAGTGTACATGCACGTCATCAAATACTATAAATACTGTACCTGTACATGTACGTCATCAAATACTGTAAATATTGTAACTGTACATGTACGAAATCAAATAGTGTACATGTACGTCATCAAATACTGCATATATTGTAACTGTACATGTACGAAATCAAATAGTGTACATGCACGTCAACAAATACTATAAATATTGTAACTGTACATGTACGAAATCAAATAGTGTACATACACGTCATCAATTATTGTACCTTTACAAACACGTCATTAAATACTGTACCTGTACATGTACGTCATCAAATACTGTAAATATTGTAACTGTACATGTACGAAATCAAATATTGTACATACACGTCATCAAATACTGTAAATATTGTAACTGTACATGTATGAAATCAAATATTGTACATATACGTCATCAAATACTGTACCTTCACAAGCACGTCATCAAATACTGTATATGTACATGCACGTCAACAATATTGCATATCTTTCGGCAAAACTAGTCCAACTCCACTACTTAAAACTTTACTTTACAATTTGTGTTTCAACATTTTGAAAAGTTTTTCCCTGGTCTTACAAATCAATACAGCTCGCTCAAGTACCGCTGAGTTAAGGATTGCTGCTAGTCAAAATGTAATGTTTCAAATTTGTGATCCAAAAATGTTGTTTTTTGAACTCGAATATATTTGGAAGGGAAGATTTCGCAGGTGGGTCATGTGACA
Organism: Saccoglossus kowalevskii; assembly: GCF_978046115.1. Lineage (NCBI taxonomy): Eukaryota > Metazoa > Hemichordata > Enteropneusta > Harrimaniidae > Saccoglossus > Saccoglossus kowalevskii. The sequence goes on along the minus strand of NC_140661.1, from coordinate 30,572,044 downwards.
AATTTCATGCTTTGAATACTAAACGGCACCAATGAATTCTATAAGATAAGAATTATGAATGTAATGCTCTGGGAAGAAATTAGGATTTGGTTTGGTATGTTGTGGAGTTTGAAATATTGTATTAATATATTTATTTACTATATAGGCAATTTAACAGTGGCATAGATCACATTTTAGATGTTACATTTCCATCAATTTGTGTTCGTTCGATTTTATCAGGGGTCCTTATTCTATTATTTTTATCACCGTTTTTTCTTCTTTCTTCTTCTTTTTCATCTTCCTCTTCTTCTTGCCAGCTGATTAACTATATTTTTATCACTGCCAAGATTGTAATGCATACACCTCATTTTAATAATTTTACCAATGCGACACATTGTGATATTCTTGTCATCTTTTTATGGAAGAATCAAGAAACGCATTTTACCTGAATTTGAATACGCAAAAATGTGTTATAAACTGGATTCGATATGCTTTGGTGTAAAAAAAAAGTTTTATGTAAACTGGATAACGAGTAATTGCGGTTCATTTCGTAGACAACGGGCACTGCAAATTTTATATCTATTTTTATACTGTAAACATATATATATATTACCTCACTTGTGCTGCAATTCGTCTCTTTACTTGTACGTAATGTAACAACAATTATTATTAAATGTCATCCAGATTAAATGTCACCTGTTAACATCAAATCCCCTTCAAAATTATCCCACAGATGGTATATATAGCATCTATATATGGAGTACATTTAAGTTTGAAAAATGTGTTACGATTGATCGCATTTTAAATTTTATGCACACATTACTAAAAGATTTTGGCATTTGTTTCTCCTGATTATTTCAACCAATCAACTTGATATGTTGTATATAACATGATTTATTGCCTTAGCGTCATACGAAAAATATTATAATTTTGATCGGTCACATGATTGGATTTTAAGTAAAAATGACCAAACGTTTGGCCATTTGTTTCTCATTAGTGCTTCAACTGATCAACTTGTTTTGTCCGACATTTGATTTTGTGGAAAATTGAGCAAATATGTGTGGTGTTTTACAACCAAAATTACCAAAGTTGCCAAACTACGTTAGGCTAGAGAACGTTTTTTTCATTTGAGGCGCCGACACTGTAGACAAAATTGTTACATTTAAACTGATACAAACAAGCGTTGCTGACGCCACTGTCAGACGCCAGAGTAAACAATTATTAATATCGGTAGTTCGCTATTTTTTTTCCTTCTTATTTTAAGTAAAATAAAACGGCGTGCAAGAAAAATAAGGTATATTCATTTATTAACAAAAATACAAAATACAAATATCAACAGTTAACAATAATTCTATGTAAAGGCATTGACCTACGGACGGACAATCGCGAAATGTTGTAAGCAATGAAATTTTTAAATGAAATCCAAGCACATAAAAAAGGATAAGAAACAACTGGCAAACGAAATAGACGGTGAAAGCAAACTTTCCACTCGTTTTAAAATCAATATTTCTTTCATTATTCTTTTTTCATTAGACACTACTTTCAAATACATAAACACATTATAGTAGTTAACACTTAATCTGCATCTACGAGGTCGTGCTAAGGCTGAAAGAAAAGCTAGAAAAAAATCCCAAATTTGTTTTGAAAAGTCAGTACTTATTCGCTGTCACCCTGCTCGGGTGATGGTGGGCGTGTCGGCGGTGGCGATTTCGGCAACGGTGGCTGGGTTGCTGGAGGGGTTGTTGTATACGGCGGGAATGTTGACCCATAGTATGGAGACTGCATCAGACTTGTATATGGATACCAGTATTGCCATGGATATTGGTACGAGGCAGGCTGTGTTGTACTATTGTCAACACTCGGGACGGTGTGCGGGATACTTGGACTTCGAATACTCATATTAGGTGCTGTGGAAATATTAGAACGTTCACGGTTCGGCACTGTGTTGGTTGTCTCAGCAGTGTGTAATTCCATGGCGTCGCGGGGAGACTGTGACATGGGAAGAGTATGCTTCTATCATATTCACTTTGACTGCGAGTTTGAGTGTGACTCACTGATCTAATCATTCTTTCCCTGACTGGATCTGGCGCCCTGCGTGCATAAGAACTATATTTCTGAAGATGGTTGTGCTTTTGATTGAAGTTGTTAATTATTGTCTGAAAATTGTTACTGGTAGCGCTGATATTACCAGGAACTTTCCCTTTACAGTGCGATTCAAGAATAGTCTTGTGATTGGTTGTTAACAAATGCTGAACAGGCCACGCCTCCAACTGTGCCATGCGTTCGGGCAAACCGTTAGGAATTCCTAAATGGAGTAAATTTGTGTAGTTTTCTTGATTTATTCTGCAGATATCGGTAAAATGTAGGTAAGGCTTTGGCGAAATTTGAAGGAGCAACTAGTATTCTTCAATCTGGTATTTTTTTAGATTTTATTTTTCATTCTTTTCGTCTGTTTTTTTCGAGTTTTTTTGTGAGCTGGCTGGAGCCTTCATCCCTTGTCTATTTCTTACACTAGATACCAGCCGATACCCCCCCCCCACACTCATAGGGAGTGCGTACAGTTGATCATAGTTCCTGGGCTCCCTGTGCTCCAATGCCAATTCTTGTAATTTTCCCAAGATCGATTTTCGGACGCGTCGTTAGACTCAGTCGACGGTGCATAACGAAGGCGCTTTACCACCACCACCACCACCACCACCACCACTACAATTACTGCTGTCACCACTCCTTTCATCAGATGCTACACACGGAGAGGTGTCCGAATTGTCAATACCGAGTTTAGACCTCGGTGTTTGTATCTTGGCAACTGCATTCAGTACCATTCGCTTGTGTACAGTGCTGACCTTGGTCACAAACTTCTCAAAATCTGATGCCCGGAAAAAATCTCATCGCGGACACACTTATAAAATCCAGTCGCTTAAAATCATCGACATATTTTAGCAGTGCTGGGTCGACAGAACTGAGAAATTCGTCAATTACTTGACGATGCTGCGGAGTGCCTTCCATTTTACAACACCATGTTATGAAATCGACAATGTGAAATTGGCGGCAACTATTTCATATTGAAATTTTTACAGGGGTGTAATCACATTTTTTTGGTGTGTATTATTCTTATTCACAAGTGCATTTCAACATGACCAAAACTATTCGTTAGTGAATATTCACTGTTCTTCCAGCAATACATTACAGGTATATTCCATCAAATGCCGCCCAGAATAAACTTGACTTTATCTCAGACAACTAATTTATTAGTTGTCTGAGACTTTATATAACATCCCTGTACTACCTTGTAATAATGGTAAGTACCAATAGTGATGGGCAGGTGAACATGCCACATCGCGTTATTACTTCCAGACAAGATGGAACGATCTCAAAAAGGGCGGTATTTTATCCGTGGCAAGAGTATAGGCACAGATCTCAGAGGACTGATTGTTCATGAACTTGAATCGCTAGGAGCTCACAAATGCACAGGACATTTCCCATATGGAAGTTTAAGCAAAGTTGCTGTCAAGTTGTCAGTAAATATTAAAACAGTCAGACGCATATGGAATATTTATTGTGAGACTAGAGATGTACTACCACGTAAACACGGCAGAAGGCATGGATCAGGAAAAATTTCTGATCCGGATGTAGACCTATTTGAGGGACTGAAAAGGGAGAGGCTTTCAATAACGTATGCTGAAATCAAAGAGGAGCTTCTTCGTTACGCGCCTGTAGAAAATGTTTCCAGAAGTACAATCGGAAGAACAGTTCGGGAAAAACTAAATGGTGGTAATTGGACACATAAACGGTTAGTACCAATACCACAGCAAAAGTTTACTCCAGAAAATATACGATAATACAACGCCTTTATTCAGGACATCCAAACAAAAAATCCTTACACAGTCAAGTTCATGGATGAATCAGGGGTAAAAATAAACAGTGTCGCGCTATGGACATTCCCCCCGGGGGGAGAGATGTATTGAGATTAGTAAATACGCAAACAGTGCCAACTATTCCCTTAGTCTTCTCATATGTGTAAATGCAGTGAAGTACAGTGACGTCATTGCTGGACCTTCAAATACAAATGAATATTTGAGATTTTTCGTTGACGCAACCGAGGCACATGATAATGATGGTCAACCAATATTGTTACCAGGTGATACTATAGTAGTCGACAATGCACCGATTCACAGACACGAGGGAGAACGTCTTTTGTCAAACTGGTTGGGAGATATGGGAATGGAACTTGTATTTTTGCCAGTGTACTCCCCTGAGTTAAACCCTGTTGAAGAATATTTCAACAAATTGAAAACTGTTCTACAGAGAGAGCATTACCGTACTATTTTACATGATAGTGTGCCTGTGGCGGTGTACGATGCACTTTCCACCATAACGCTTATGGATATTTTAGAGTTTTACAGACACACCAATTATCTGAGAGTTTAGTGTTGCAGTACTACTTTCATGTTCAGATTTGTGTAATAAATCTATAACTACATAAAACATGCTGTCTTGTCCTTGATTGGCTCTGTGTCAGGTATATGCCAGTGGCGACAAAGCGTTGTTAACGCGTCGTATGTGTATCTATGTTTATATAACAAAGTAGTCAATTTTGCGGCGCCTCAAAGAAAAAAAACGTCGTTCAGATGTACGTAGTTTGGCAACTTTGCTAATTTTGGTTGTAATTGAATTGATCTAAAATTTTGCGAGTGTATATATACACCGGCGATGGATCCTTTCATTGGAAGTGTCATATTTGTACGTCGTGTGGTTTCTTGAAACACTGTTTTTAGCATGCCATCATTGCCACGATAAAGGCATTAATCAAAAAATGTAACACCATGATCATGTAATCTTATGAAGTAAGGGGTACCTAATACCTTAGGTACCACTGATGCCGCTTGGGCTTTAATTTCTATTTTTATATTTGAAAGCATTGGTCGCCATTGGTGGGCTACTTGCATTAAGGGATACCTATTTCGAATTGTGAATTCATTTAATTTCTCCCTCCTTCACACATGTTGCTGATTACCCTCTTTTGAACACTAGAGTAATATAGATGTGATAAATGTATAATTCATTAATCTATACAATAATACAATTTGGCTTATTACTGTAGTAGATACCATTCGTCATGTAATAGCAAAGCATAAAGCATGTTGTAAAATATCTCACTATATATGTGTACAATTAATAATATCATTATAACTTGTAACCAGAAAAAATTACCGTGAAAATGACCGAGAGTCTTTTAGAATGACAATTTTTGGACAATTTAACAAGGACGAACATATATTTTATTTTATTTTAATTTAATTTTGCACTATGCATACATATTTCTGTGATTCACTTGCACTGTATATTGCAGGATTGGTTTACCTGACCACAAACACTCTGAACGAGTATGGTTCTACAATACTGGCCTCGACGCATACAACTCAGACGATGTTGGTCGAATTGTGAAAGGTCAGAAACAACATTGGAAAATGCGGTCGCTTGACAAGATATTTCAAAAGAATGGTCATACAGATGTAAGTATTTGCAATCATTTTTCACACCATTCAGTTCATATTAACTATTAACATATTTTACAGTTCCAGGCCGATGTAAATCATCGCTGTACGTAATTCTTTGAAAGGGTTCATAAATATGTATATTCCATACCGAGAGTACAAATGCAACTTATACCACGATATTATCACAATTATTTACAGAGAATCATCGAGTATTTAAAGTTTGACATTGAGAAATCGGAACTTGCAGCAATCCCACAGATGTTAGAAACTGGAGCACTGGTCCACGTAAAACAGTTAGCATTTGAGTTTCACATTTTTGGAATTCCAGAGAAGCACAAAGAAGAAAGATATCTAGAGATAAATAACATATTAAACGCTCTCAACGATCACGGTTTTTATCTATGGGAGGTTCATGAAGTTCCATATTTATGTGGGCAATTTGATTTTGGTGATCTGGGAACACACTCTGGGTGTATTGAAGTGTTTTTCGTGAATTCAAAGTTTATGAAATGATTTTGTTTGATCATTTGAAATCTTATTCACAATAAGTACAAGTTACATTCACAAGCACATTCTATGAATAAATAAAAGCTATGGTAACAATAGTTGATCCGTCTGACATACAATATTCTATGTTTTTAAAGTCGACCAGTTGAACAGATATTCGCTCAACTTACTACCAGGTACGTTGACATTAGTTGTTATTACATGTTACAACTTGTTGACCTGTGTATTAAGGCATTGCGAATATTTGCATATTTGTATCACAAAACGCATGCATGTAAACATAGTTCATGAATGAGATAATGGTATAAAACAAAATTTCATTCTATCTGATATTCCATTACTTAGCATTTTACAAACAAACCACAATGTCGAAATACTGGTAAAAGCTGATACATAATAACAATGAAACAAATGAACGTAATTTCTATTATTCGCAAAATCATACAATTACTAATTTATTATATGAAATCTACACTTGACAGTATTATGAAGAAATGAGTTATGATTTGAGCATCAGCAATCATATACCAAATAAATAAATAAATAAATAAATAAATAAATAAATAAATAAATAAATAAATAAATAAATAAATAAATAAATAAATAAAATAACAATATGACTGGGGTTACATACAATTCATATCAAATAAATAAAATAACAATATGACTGGGGTTACATACAAATCAGATCAAATAAATAAAATAACAATATGACTGGGGTTACATACAAATCATATTAAATAAATAAAATAACAATATGACTGGGGTTACATACAAATCATATCAAATAAATAAATTAACAATATGACTGGGGTTACATACAAATCATATTAAATAAATAAAATAACAATATGACTGGGGTTACATACAAATCATATCAAATAAATAAAATAACAATATGACTGGGGTTACATACAAATCATATTAAATAAATAAATTAACAATATGACTGGGGTTACATACAAATCATATCAAATAAATAAAATAACAATATGACTGGGGTTACATACAAATCATATCAAATAAATAAATTAACAATATGACTGGGGTTACATACAAATCATATTAAATAAATAAAATAACAATGTGACTGGGGTTACATACAAATCATATCAAATAAATAAATTAACAATATGACTGGGGTTACATACAAATCATATCAAATAAATAAAATAACAATATGACTGGGGTTACATACAAATCATATCAAATAAATAAAATAACAATAGGTTTCATACAAATCATATCAAATAAAAAGAACAATATAACTGGGGTTACATACAAATCATATCAAATAAATAAAATAACAATATGACTTAGGTTTCATACAAAACATATCAAATAAAAAAACAATATGACTGGGGTTACATACAATTCATATCAAATAAATAAAATAACAATATGACTGGGGTTACATACAAATCATATCAAATAAATAAAATAACAATATGACTTAGGTTTCATACAAAACATATCAAATAAAATAACAATATGACTGGGGTTACATACAAATCATATCAAATAAATAAAATAACAATATGACTTAGGTTTCATACAAAACATATCAAATAAAAAAACAATATGACTGGGGTTACATACAATTCATATCAAATAAATAAAATAACAATATGACTGGGGTTACATACAAATCATATCAAATAAATAAAATAACAATATGACTTAGGTTTCATACAAAACATATCAAATAAAATAACAATATGACTGGGGTTACATACAAATCATATCAAATAAATAAAATAACAATATGACTTAGGTTTCTTACAAAACATATCAAATAAAATAACAATATGACTGGGGTTACATACAAATCATATCAAATAAATAAAATAACAATATGACTGGGGTTACATACAAATCATATCAAATAAATAAAATAACAATAGGTTTCATACAAAACATATCAAATAAAAAAACACAATATAACTGGGGTTACATACAAATCATATCAAATAAATAAATTAACAATATGACTTAGGTTTCATACAAATCATATCAAATAAAAAAAACAATATAACTGGGGTTACATACAAATCATATCAAATAAATAAAATAACAATATGACTTAGGTTACATACAATTCATATCAAATAAATAAAATAACAATATGACTGGGGTTACATACAAATCATATCAAATAAATAAAATAACAATATGACTTAGGTTTCATACAAATCATATCAAATAAAAAAAAACAATATAACTGGGGTTACATACAAATCATATCAAATAAATAAAATAACAATATGACTTAGGTTTCATACAAAACATATCAAATAAAAAAACAATATGACTGGGGTTACATACAATTCATATCAAATAAATAAAATACCAATATGACTGGGGTTACATACAATTCATATCAAATAAATAAAATAACAATATGACTGGGGTACATACAAATCATATTAAATAAATAAAATAACAATATGACTGGGGTTACATACAAATCATATCAAATAAATAAAATAACAATATGACTGGGGTTACATTCAATTCATATCAAATAAATAAAATAACAATATGACTGGGGTTACATACAAATCATATTAAATAAATAAATTAACAATATGACTGGGGTTACATTCAATTCATATCAAATAAAAAAACAATATGACTGGGGTTACATACATACAAATCATATCAAATAAATTAAATAACGATATGACTGGGATTACATTATCGAACCAATTTATAAAACTTCATAAGTTATTGACTTTAATTAGATCATATAATAATTGGACACCTTAATCAGCATCTCAAATAATCGTAGTAATGAACATTTTTATGTAAGTTAGAGCTGTTAATATCGCAAATGATATTTCTATGATAAATTATTTAAACTATTCAAACTATAGTAATGTTTTTAAAGTACATTTACCTATTCTGCATATCGATAGTAATGTTATTTTATATTACAGACAATCGCAATCAGTAATATACAGCAACAAATCAGGAACACACCTTGTTTGTCAACCTAATATAGTAGAGTGAATTATTTTATCAATTTATAGATTACTAATTATCCCAGTTTCAATAATAAAAACACAATCACTCTTTGTTGTTTAATGTTCACTATCGGCGACAAGCTGGGTACATCAGGGTTAAAACAACTTTTCGTGCACTAGACAATCAATAATTGTTTCAATGAATACTAAGTAGCACATGGTACAAATAAAAAATTTCAGGACGAGCTTCATTACATTGCAGCGGTGGTGGCGCTCTACTCTGTGATATAACCCTGTAAATCATGTACAGCTCATTCTACATTAAATCTATTATTGTTATTTTTTATGTTGTTGAGCTAATATCACAAATATTTCGAAACTGTTGGAAACAAACAAATGTATGCAAGCCGTGAAGAATACGATAAAAAATAAGCAGTACAAGTACAAATATAAGTACAATTTCATTCGGAATGACAAAATATGGGAACGGATGTCCTACATGTGTCTTTTCTTTATTTATTTCATTATGCAATACGACTCAAATTATCTAGTACAATGTCAAAGGAGATAAAACGCATTGTGTAAAGACATACGTGTACTGTATGTCCAACATCGCAACAAAAGCAGCGTTCTGAATGCAACCGGGAATTCGTCTCGTCTGTGATTATGTTGAATATAGATATTGATAAATGGGAAATACATCATTGCTATATGAAAGAGGTTGACTAATAACTACGTTGCAATGGGAATATACAGCATGTATTAAATTTGTGAAAGTATAACTATCTTATCACAATATTTTATACAAATTGTGATTTCAATAGATTTTGTAAACACTTGTTTATCGATACGTTAAATTATACGTAATTATACGTTATATGTAAAATTGATACGTTGCTTTATATTTGCCGAGGACGCGAAACTATGGGAACGAAACTACAAATAGTCGATGTGAAAAGCTGTCCTACTTCCTACCATACACTTAATTCAGCGAATAAGATCGAATACATCTACGTTTTTGTAACTCAATTTATACAGAAGTCGATTTCGTTCAATATATAAAGTACGTTGCTGTGTGTTCACCTAATTGGTAGAGTCTTGAGGTATGTTAACATTCTGACGATTTTCTCACTGTATTTTCTTTCACATTTAGTAGTGGTGACCTTGAGGCTTGTCACATTATCGTGACTATTGGGAATTTTTAAATACATTTTTTCACTTTACACTAATGTACAGCTGCACTCCACATAACACTTTGTATTGAGACTGATGCCAATAATAGGATATATAACGATAAATGAACCTGCATGCAAATCGAACATTTCAGTAACAAATAAAGAGATGCTAAGCACTGAAAACATTATTCAACGTTGTTTTAGATTTCCCTTTAACAATTTGAAAATCCAAGAAAGTTTCGCACATAAAACCAGTAAAATCCTTGTAATATTGGAAATGCTATTTCGGTCGCTTCAGCCAATGTAAATCTTCCATATATAAGCACAATCGACACCATGGCAAGGATGTTCCAAATAACGCATTTAAACAACATTATTTTCACATAAAACGCCCTTTTTAAAATTGGGTTACTTATATTTTGCGAATGGAAAATTTATACCGCTTTTGATTCTGTAACATCATGATTTCATTCTGGTAGTATTTTATTGTTTAGACTTTTGATAACTCCGGGAGATAAAAAGAAACTTGAGATTACAGGAATATCCTATGAGCTATTTTGATTGAACACTTAAATATTTTTGTGAAACGATATATCGACAGTTGTCATAAGGAACAGCCCACCACGGCACTCTGAACTGTGTTTACACTATGAAAGCCTCATCTACATTAATTTGGTATTACAACCGATAACGATCAAATGCTGATAATAAGAACCATTATGTATTGTCACTACTGTAACTTGCTTTTTGGAATAAGTGTGTTTATGGATAGGTATAAATAAGAATATCTGTGAGTTTTCAGCATCTTGTTGTAATTACTTGTTTCTGTCAATCTGGATTGTATGTGATTACTGGATCAGATAAGTGTGGATCTTCTCTTCCAGCGGTTTCCGGTGATCAGTGTCATCCTGCATATCATTTGACTTATGCACGGTGATGATGAGCTGCGAGATAAGAAGCGGTAAATTGTGCCTTTATATACGAGTAATTACAATGTGTGAACGAAATAACCTACAATATATATTTTCGGGTTATTTGTCGAGCGCATAACATGGACTATTGCAGTCAAAATACAAAAGTAAGGGAAACGTATTATTTATGATTGCATTTTAACAAAAGCAGTTTACCTTACATGTAATCGATTGTGAGTAAATAATAAATGCATTTATACTCAGCGACATCAAATGTTGCTGTTGACGTCGAGATATGATAACACTAATACAACGTCATCAAATTATGCTGTAGACGCAGGATATGATAACACTAATACAACGTCATCAGATTATGCTGTAGACGTCGTAATATGATAAGACTTAATACAACGTCATCAGATTATGCTGTAGACGTCGTGATATAATAACACTAAAATAACGTAATCAGATTATGCTTTTTTATGTTTTAGTTTTTAAAAGAAATAATTACATTCTAGTCACGGTTGACGTTATTTATAAGAAATCAAAAAAATGTAACTCGATAAATAATGTTTTATGTCGCTATTCTGATTTCCTTGATTGACCTCGATGCTGTCAAAGGTTTGAATTTCGATTCATTTTACAGCAGTGGAGTAAATTTGCCCATTATATTGACATTTAAGCTACACGATGAGTATACTAAATGCTCGCGAAGGAAATTTTCAGAACATCTAATATCATTTGTCAAAAGCAAGTGGTAATGCTATTAGATTTGTCCGCGATACACAACATAATTTTAGTTTATATCTACCATTAGACGCGCAATGAGGTCCAGCTTTACAGGTATTATTTTTATAATTGTATAATCATCGTCTCAGTTTCTCGTATTTTGATTTGGGAAACATTTTAACACCAAGCACCACCAAGTAAAAACAAACAATGTAATGTGTCTAGAATTTAGGTGTGAACTCAATAATTAATATTAAAAATGCTACATTTTATTTTCATTGCATATGAATGAAGGAGACAATGAATTTCCTTGACAGATGGGATCATATAATGTACCACAAATCGTTGTAGTTAGTTTTATTTCTCAGTTGGGTTGAACATACGTTTTATGGTTTGGTTCGCTCAAATCCTATTTGTATGTTGTATTCCTTCAAAAGTTGTTGTCGTTTAAAAAAAAAAGATTCTGTGTCGAGCAAAGCTAGTACTAGCAGATACGCTGCTGCGAAGCATCACCTACGCATTCAGTTGCCATGGAAACTTGATAGCATCATTAGAAAACTAGCGTATGTCTCCATAAGATGATGTCGTGTACCAAATTTAGTTTAGAACGAGATTTGCAAATGATTTGGCACTCTGAAGTGTAATATTATGTTTCCATGCTTTTAGTCATTTCGATATTCGTTAGCATGTCATTTAGGCATCGTAAGTTATGAATGATTTCTACAGATTTGACATTTTATAGTATTGTTTCTCTCGAAAACATAGCACAATCGTAGTCACGGTCATTTGAGTAATGCTTTGAAGTAGCTGTCAATACAAGGAGGTGTCCGCAAATGTTTACATTTGTCTGCCGGCATTTCTCCAATCTGTATACTTTAACATAACAGAAATCTAATAATACGTTTATTATGGATTCCGTAAGGATACTACATTTTGTACGTCATGACTTCCCAACGTTCACTTTCAAAACTGCGCATATGGCAAATTATATGGTTATCCATTTTGCCTTCATCTCATTCAATACACGATCGTAAATAATGAGGTGATGCGTGGCATCACAACATACGACGAATTTAGTTTATAAAATTATACGAGTATATGAACAGAAACGCAAGGAGAAATGTCAGGATATTAGCATATTACAACTTACAAACACACGAGTACATTATGTAACAATGAACTTATATATATAAGGACATTATTTTTTTCCAGCTTGAATTTTTCTACATGCCATTATATTTCATCTATAATCCATAATCACGAATTACCCTAATTTAATCCGTCGCGTGCAGTTTTTAAGCCACAATAAATGCAAATTGGTAACCACGATGGCTTGTATCAAAATCATACGATGTTTATTTATTGCCAACAAATTATTTGTGATGAAACTATGCGATTATTATTTCATTTTGTATTGAAAACATACAATCAATATGTCACGCCAACATACCGAGTTTGTTTGTATCGAAGCCATACGATCAATATATCAAACAAATAATCTATATAGGCTTATATGAAAACAACACGACAATTATTTCAAGATAACTAACCACATTGGCTTTTATTGAAACCATACGACGATTATTTCAAGTCATTGCATTGTTGAATTCACTTAAATCTATTTGCCGTTACGGCCGGTATTGTATTTCGGCTGATCACGAATTACCCTAATTTAATCCGTCGCGTGCAGTTTTTAAGCCACAATCAGCCGAAATAATCTCCTTCTTAGCGGCATTCTTTTCAAAATAAACTGTCATTCGTCATTATGCAATTGTTGTTATACAGTCTGAAATTCTCATATCTCAGTGGCGAAAACAGTACTGTCGCATGACTTTGTTTTCTTGGCGTGCTATTCAAGCGTGCTTTATGTATACTGCCACGTTTTATGTCATTTCACAGTAATCGTCAGTTCTGAGAATGTCGCTACGAAATCAGTGCTTCAACTTGGAAGCTATGTTTGACGACTGTGTAACTTTATCTAATCAACTTCGTACTATTTAGACTACTTCACTGTGATTTACCCACTGGATAGTCAGAAACTGTGTACATCAGTATAGAATGTTAGCGATACAAGATTCTATTCAGAAAAGTGAAATAACGGGTTTAGCCGCAGTTTCCTGTCTTATCCTTAGCTAAATTTTTAAATAACTTTGTTCATTAATCGATGTTCATCCAATGTACATAGTGTTTATTACTTAGCACAGGATTGTCGTATTGACTCAATGTTAAGATTGTACAGGAAATTCACAATCGAGAATTGCATGGTCTACGCACCACATATGAGCATGTTTCTGACACACATATAACTTACCACACACAACACAGTGTTTGCGGTGGCCTGTAGTGAAGTAAGTCGGTAGAAAATGGTACCTTCCGTAATAAGCTGTATTCAAAGTGCTACCTTCGTTAAGATTCAGTCAAAGTAACACCCTAAAATCTGATGTGGTGAAAGTGCTACACTGTGATATGATTTAGTAAAACAACTGCGTTAAAGTTACCTATATACGTTTGGATGTTATCAAGGTAACCTGCATTGGGTCGTGTTCAAAGTGGTTACCTAGTGTTACCAGGTGTGCAAAATAGTATGTCACAGTGATACCCTGCGTCATGCAGGGGACAGTGGTCTATTTGTATGAGTAAATATTAGAGGTGGATCTATTACATTGAATTTAACAGTAAACATGAAGCCAAACCGAAATGATGTTCTCATTTAAAACGCAATATTACATTACAGATTAATAATTATAAAATGCACGTTTTAGCATTTGGTTTGGTGTTAAGATAGTTGTGTCCACCTTTGATTTTCTCCTAACCTTAAATTTTAATTTAAATAAATTACATTTAATTGATGTTTTTGTTAATTTCAAGTGAATTTAAGTTAGTTAAACGAAATTAAATTTGAATTAACTGTCAATCAGTCGCAACTGTATATAGAATTGCAATTTGATTAATTGTAATTAAATTGCATTCCCATGCCGGATTGCAATTCAATAGCGTTTACTTAAACTGAATTTAATGTAATTTAATTTGATCTAAGTCATTGACTTCATGTTTTATGTTACACATGGCTGTTTGAGCGCGAGTGTGTGTAAAGCATATTAATAAATTGCAGTGACATCTATTCGTCAGCTCCGTTAGTTAATTGAGCTAATAACGCAGCGCTGGTCCGCTTTTTTAAACCATTATATGTTACGTAAATTATGACGTGCTCTAGTGACTTGAGACTGGATGCTTTAAAGGTGATTATTTCACCATAGTAATAACTCAATGTGCGGTAGTGGTTAGACTTCTAAATATCATACAACGACCCCCAGTATATTTCTATCGTTTTTTTGTTTTGTTTTATTTTCTAATTAATTTTTACCTTGTATATTCCGTGAAATGCATTTACTTAATATGATGTTGTTGACCAGTTACGTCCTCATAAACAAACAAACAAATAAAAAAACAAACAAACAAACAAACAAACTAATAAATAAAACATTTACATTTTGTACATCCGCCATTAATAAAAAGGAAACTTGTTATATCTTGATCTGTATATTTATATGGGTGGGTTTCCAACACCTCAGATGGGAATTTGTCGCACTCATTTTCACAGTGAAACTTTTTCCGCAAAAACTCTCACCACCTCCACAGTGGTGTAACCTGGTAATATGTATGTTCTCTATATTCATGGGATAATAAAGTTGGGTATCTATGATTTTGTTACCATTGGCAGCAAATAAAACCCAAAAATGAATATTTTTTAGATGAAAATAATATCATTTATATTGAAACTGCCTCCAATATTTTGTTGCATGTGACTTTTATGGTACCTTGCTGGTACTCGCCACCTGTACCGATATTTACAGTACACTAAGCAAATAACACCGAATAAACGGCAAGGTAAAGACTATGTCTAATTATAGTAAACACGTACTGCGTGCGTGACTCGAACCGGCGCTCGCGTACGGCACCTAATCGCCTAGCTTCACGCCACTACACGTCTTCCCCTCGGCCACCGGGCATCCCCAAAAAAGGATGCTTAATAACCGAGCTTATTACGTGCAGAGAACATGAAACCCGTCCACGCGATACGCGCCACACAGCATGGCCAGAATGCGGCAAAGGCCTTCAGATCTGGCTGTAGTAGGATGGTGAAAGTAATGGTACAGCATTGTACAGTATCCCGGGACGATAACGTTTGACGGTTTGAACGTCCACGTTTCTTTATGTCTGTATATATTAAACTTTAACGAGCATGCTATACACATCTCACAAACTCTCTGCATGTACGTACTGTTCACTATGACAAAACAACCAACCATGAAATTAATGGATTCTACAAGCTATATATCAGTCCGCCTAATTAACAGAATATAGATGATCCGTCTAAGCGGTTCTGTGAAGTAGCCCGAAGTGCTGGAACGATCCGAGTGCTGTCCATTTACGTCGATTCCTCTCCGATGCACCATTAGCTGAAAGTGCGTGAACATAGACAATATTTCGCTAACCATTAGTCATGAATGATATTGATTTGTATACTGAGCGTATTGCAGTCACGTACATTGATGATATACAAAATACACAATAACAAACAGACAAAACAATGCCATTAATGTACAACCTAATTAAATATAGTATTCTGTATGACACACGGGGCAGTTTGACACAACTTAATTTGCGTTTCAACCGTGAATCACACATCCAATATTCTTTAAAAACATATGTTCGGCTACACTCAAATATTAAGCACAAAATTTAATGCAGATTGCATTAAATTCTAATTGGAGTATTGAGAGAGAACCATAAACCTGAAAAATCACACTGATAGAGAAATACAATATCAGGTTAACACATCAGATGGAGCTCGAAATTAGAAAGCTTGAGATTAAACACAGAGATCTAAGGCTACAATATAGACTTGTAGCATACAACATGTTGTTATGGTTTAGCAATAAAAGCCTGACGCGTTCTTTCTGTGAAATGCATTGATAATGAAATTCAAATTGCATGTTAAAATAACTGCGATGTATTTACTTTCTTTACATTGAGTGGGTTTACAAAATCAGCAGTGCGATATGACTGAGGCATACCTGTCTACACATTGACGAACATTTGCAGAACTATTGTAAGAATCAGTCAATATGTACGTTGATTGACAGAGCAAAACAAATTTGTTGGTAAAATGAAATGCATTTGATCGTCAACAAAATATTTTCTTAGCATATTTAGCATATTTCTTAGCAGATTCTTTATGAAATTAGGCCTGACAGAACATAACCATTAAACGCGTAGCAAGAAGGGTCATATGTTAGATATGCACATTTTATGTCCATATAAACACCCGTTATCTCGATAATATGTCAATATATTACATCTAAAGTATTTGGCATGATGAAAGATAACGATTTGTACGTAGTTTATAAATAAATGAACGAATGAATGAATGAATGAATGAATGAATGAATGAATGAATGAATGAATGAATGAATTTACATTTGCATTCCTATATGTGATGATAGGTATGTCGACAACTCAGAGAATTTAAAATGTGTTATTTGAATATCCCTGAATAAGTCATACTTCCCGGTCATCGGTTTATTATCTATTGCAAGATGGACAATAATAATAGCTAATTTTCGCATAGGATTTTATAGCCTATTGATGTTTTACAGTTGTCATACGCGGCGCCATATGTAATGTCATTTAAGAAATTGCTTTCCAATTTTAACTTAATGAAATGATGCAGAACTCGTGAGGTCATCTTGTCAACGATGAACCAGTATGATTGATTTGTGAACTGTCTACGTGGCGTGGTTATAACTGGGATTTTAGAAACTATGTTCTAATTCAAGCACGTGATCGTAAGACAATGTTCGTCTGAATCATTTTAGATTCTGTAGAAATTTATTAAACAAATGAAGGTTTTGTTTTCACATTATCCGAGCGTGAGTATATATCATCGAATCACATTTTTATATATAGTGAAACGCGTATCTTCACTTCGTAATATTTTCAGACTTCCTTACTGTTACAACTCTTGTTTGAAATTCCGCATTCGGTCATACGTCATCGTCGCGTTTCAAACAAATCTTTTTACATGAGCATTAAAGTTTAGAATTAGTTCGCTGATAATCAGTTGGAAGAAGTGAATCATATTGTAAAAAACAAACGATGTTATAGAAATGTACAACTATTATGTGCGTATTTCATCTAGAACACGTCATAGTATATGCAATGTGCTGATTTACATATAGAAACATTCACGTGTACAGTGTATCACATCTATTTTACACGGAATTACAACCATCAATGTCAATATAATGTTGATATCATGTCCATATTTTTGATTTTCAATCTAGCCTATATCTGGTTAAATGGAATATGGTTATTACTATATCGTACTACAGTGAATCTTGATTAAATTTAGTATAACTAGACAAAGACGCATACAAATCAAGACCATGATTCTATTTAATACGCTGCACGTTATTGAGTGAGGTAGGTGAGGTGAATGAAAATAGAGCATTGGCTGTAATCGGTTTAATCGAGGTTGTCAGGAATTCGCATATAATCATAATCACAACGTTCATGTTCACTAATAGACAATAACAAATGACAAGAATTAATTTAAATTAATTAAATAGACTTTTAGATAGTATAATGTGCAATTAAAGTTGTGTATTAATTTTACAAGTAAAAATCACACAGTGGCATTGGTCCTCTATACGGCATTACTTTAACCTTTAATAACAACATAATGCAGCATAACGTTTGCTGAACAACTTTTAAAAATACTTTGCAGTCTATATATTCCACTGTAAAAATCTCCTCACACATAAAATTTATAAGACATACAGAGTGTTTACAATTAACCCGAATGTTCGAGTCGTTTGATACTAGTATATGTATAAATTAAAGCAATACAACATGACGTGTTTTAGTGTCACATACAAATTGTATCGTCAATATGTTTTTTTTTTTGGTTGGTTCGGGAAAAATGTTTCTCTTTGTCTTGGCATTCAGTAAATAGTCTAGATTCACAATGCTATAGCATATTTGCAGTTGTAGCTAAGTCACAGAATTTCACAAACCATAGTGACGATGGGTTTGATGTTACAACAATACAGATACATAAACATTGTATTGGAAAGAGACTTGAATTAGTCATTCATCACTGAAATGCGTTTAACAGATAGGAAGTAACCCAGGGACGCCGATGAACTACATGACTTTTGTTTAATGACGCGTTGAGTGTTATAAGACAATTCAATCAACGCTCGCTTTACATTAACATAATAATTATAAATTTTCTTGAGAAAAAAGACACGGTGGCAATGTTTATATGAACCGCTTTCGTTAATTAGTCCATAAAACCATGGCATACATCCCCTGTAAATGTATATGTTCCCAGGTTCACCGCTATAATAAGGAATATAGACTAGAGAAACGTATATATGAATGCGCTAAAATTTAGGATTCTATCGTTGCATCCACACTTAGCAGAATGTTATTTTGTTATTCAGGTCATTGAATACAATTGGAAATTGTCAATGTTCGTTTGTGATATAACATGTGATAAACCCAACGCTTAGGTGATTGTAGATATTAATTGGGTTGTGCTTAAGTCGGTATATAGAAAAAAATGCAGTAATACGCAATCTAATTTTGGAAGGATTACGTCGGAAAGGTTTTCACTATAAATTGTCAAACTGTGGACAGGTACGGGACGCACTAGTCTGGAGGCAGGCTAATTATATTGATTACAGGAAGATTACTATACGCTGACGTCATGACAAGCGTCCAATCTTGACAAAATAGTTTGAATGTAAGGTAATGTTTCTACCGAAGTGCGAGGACTAGTTCCATAATGTCTATCACAGTTTTGTAACCAACATTTTTGTGTATACAATGAATGTTTTTTTTTTCTTTTTTCTGTTGGGTGTCTTGCTGGTTGTTCTTTTTATTTGTCTTATATGGCGTCTTGGTTAAACTTTTAATACTGATGCCATGTGTCTTTGAACATATGCAACTGATCCCCGACACCTTCTCCGTGTCACTGACGCCAATACACAATACAAAGCAGTGTACATTTATATTCTCGCAATTCAGTAGAAAGAAGTGTTCTTCGATGGTGTGTGAATCTGCCGAGTTGATACCCACTGAAAAAGTATAGTGATAAGATCAGCATTATATATACGCTGCTATGACAATACTCAATGTTCTGTCAATCACTATACAGGCAACACTGCACAGCTTGCATGTACGTGTGCGTAAATGACCCTAAGAGTCAAACCATTAGTTACCCAACCCATAGAGTGGGTAATTAGATAAACAAATCAATAAGGTAGTTAAAATAAAACGACTTGATTCACATTGTTGTATCCAAACGTTATATACTAGTGCCGTCTACTCAGATGATATTACGTTATCGAGGCCTTAAAATAAGGAATATCCTAATCCACATATATTATCTGCAAGCTTGAATGTGGATAATATGGGGTTTCCCCAAAAAATTCGAACACCAATTACAGACTGTGATCGAATTGCCTTCACCCAATCAAATCATTATTTTATACAGAAAATGTTGAATAATTTGTGTTTGGCTTAAAATATGTCCGATAATAGTTGTTTAATTACATCGACATTCAATATGATTTTGTGAAGATGTGTATGTGAATGTTTCGTTCAATTTTGGTTTATTATGAAACATGGTAGTTTCTTTCATTTCCCTTGTCGGTTTATTGAAGGAATAATCCCATTTCAACCATTGTTTTTCCTGGGAATTATAAATAAAATAAGACAAAGTTGAAATGTTGCCATGAAAATTAAAATGCATGTTCCCGAATTTTGACTGTGTAATGCATCCAGTCACATCCTGTGATATTCCGATGTCATCGACTGGATCATTCACGACGCAGCTTTCAATTTGCAACATGATTTTTCCCTTTGCTCTCCGAAACGAGATATTGTACAGTGCAAGTTTAATTTGGCAAATTAGTATATTTGTTAATACCGTTCCAATGATACATATGTGTAATTACGTGTTAAGATATATCGTTTATACACGAACATAACCGACATGGTACACTTCATTCATTAAATGGGAAATTAGTTGATAATTTTGTTCAATGTATTTGTATTGAATATATATATAAAACATACGTGTGATTTATTCTATCTCAGTGTGGAATAACCGTAACATAACTGTGTTTTTTTGTTCCTGATAAATTGCGTAATTTGAGGTGTAGTTTACACTGATACTTTTTGCGGAGAGCTCATTGTTACGGTACACGTAATCCGATTGTTACTTATTGTAAACTGTGTGTGTTTTTAAATTTTCATTGCGCTATTTCCAATTGTATAACTATTTAAATGGCGAGTAATTGAGGAATGTAAAAACATGTATGTGACCTTATGACATATGTGTGTTAATCGTTGTGAGTGGTATGGGTGTATTTTATACACTTTATCACAGACTAATAGGTAATCCATTGTTTTCATGAAATCAATAGTAGGCTGGGTTGACACATTGCCTATGAATACATGTACCTCCTATGAATACATGTACCGCCTATGAATACATGTACCGTCTATGAATACATGTACCACCTATGAATACATGTACCGCCTATGAATACATGTACCACCTATGAATACATGTACCTCCCATGAATACATGTACCTCCTATAAATACATGTACCACCTATGAATGCCTGTACCACCCATGGATGCATGTACCACCTATGAATACATGTACCTCCTATGAATACATGTACCGCCTATGAATACATGTACCACCTATGAATACATGTACCTCCTATGAATACATGTACCGCCTATGAATACATGTACCACCTATGAATACATGTACCTCCTATGGATGCATGTACCGCCTATGAATGCCTGTACCACCTATGGATGCATGTACCACCTATGAATACATGTACCACCTATGAATACATGTACCGCCTATGAATACATGTACCTCCTATAAATACATGTACCACCTATGGATGCATGTACCGCCTATGAATGCCTGTACCACCCATGGATGCATGTACCACCTATGAATGCATGTACCTCCTATAAATACATGTACCGCCTATGAATACATGTACCGCCTATGAATGCCTGTACCACCTATGAATGCCTGTACCGCCTATGAATGCATGTACCGCCTATGAATGCCTGTACCACCTATGGATGCATGTACCACCTATGAATACATGTACCACCTATGAATACATGTACCGCCTATGAATACATGTACCGCCTATGAATGCCTGTACCACCTATGAATGCCTGTACCACCTATGGATGCATGTACCACCTATGAATACATGTACCACCTATGAATACATGTACCGCCTATGAATACATGTACCGCCTATGAATACATGTACCCCTATGAATGCCTGTACCACCTATGGATGCATGTACCGCCTATGAATACATGTACCGCCTATGAATGCCTGTACCACCTATGGATGCATGTACCGCCTATGAATGCCTGTACCCCTATGAATGCCTGTACCACCTATGGATGCATGTACCGCCTATGAATGCCTGTACCACCTATGAATGCATGTACCGCCTATAAATGTGTGTACCGCCTAGTCTTGGGGACTTTTCCCCAGGGCGCTGTGTCTTATAGAGTACTCGACTGACCGACTAAAGACGAGTCTAATTGACTGTAAAGCTTAAGTGACGTTCCCGGTCCGGTACCTCAAGCAGACGAGATGTAGAGACCAGACGATAATTTCCCCGTGACACGTGTTGGAGAACCCCAGACCAGAAGATTTCCCCCTTGATATCAGTATAGGGACACTAAGTAAGATAATTAGGGTGAACGCACTTATTTATTGCATTCGAATGAGTCCACAATAAATACAGTTGAATATTACTAGTATCTGGTTGTTCTTCAATGTGGCAAACGCTTCATGATTTTGTTACAATAGACAGATCATCTACTTTTGATTGTACCTCTAGTTTCTCTGTTTCAAAAGTAGGAATACACATTAATGATATTCAATTGTGATATTGATTGAGTACGATGGGCTGAGGGTTGTGAGAAACATCAATAAATGTATAGACGCCACAGGTCACATATAAACATTGCTGGCACATTCTCACACCAACTGGATTCACAGACTAATATAAATAGTGAAATGTAAGTGGACTAGATAATATTTCACTTTTGTAAATGATAAATGTATGAACAGTTTAGATTACAATGCGTTATCTACCCCATGTCGCTACAATTATATCTATTCATCTTTCCAATACACGCCGCTCTGCATGATAATTGAGAACACGGTTTACTACTTTGCCAAACTCTTCAATCAAGACATAACCATTTCTGAATTCAGTCAACTCGATGTAAAAAAAATATGTTTGATCAGGCGAACAGCTTTGTCAAGTGATTCGAGTTAGCTAGGTAGTCGTGATTCAGTTTATCTAATGTGTCACTGAATATTTGTTTGTACGAGTCGCATCACGCTCTATCCCACCAACGGTGTATTCAGTTGTACATTATCGACACGTGTTGTGGTACACTTGAAGTGAATCAATCCCTGAATTAATACGTTCAAACACGTGAGATTAGCTAGTTAAATCATTCTTTGCTTTCGAAATTGCCTACATTGAATGTGAATCCAATTATTCGTAAGAGACATGCTGTTAAACTTGGATTTTTGACAGAACTTAGTGTCAAGCCTTTAAAATTAGTCCTATGCATAATGTAATAATGCAAAAGTTCCTGAATTCGAAAGTTTTCCGCAAGAGAGGTTTATTGCCAATAGTCGAATGTCGCTCAGTAGCTCCGTGGATTCAGCATTCACTGCGAAGCAATTTCCATTAAGATGATTAGACTGATATGCAGACTCTTGAGTTGTTTCATGTATAGCCATCATATTCCACCTTTCATTTATTTATATGACGAATATAAGCCTTGTTACCACTGCGGCCGAGTGAACTACAAACATAGACTATTACGTACTTCCTAGGTTATTTGTGTTTTGTTCGCACTCGAAGCAAAAATCAAACAATGCATGACGAAATTTTTGAAATGAAGACAATAACTTACTGCTTGCCTGTAGGAGCACCAAAGCTACGAAGCATGAAAGGTGACGAGAACATTATTCAAAATTGAATATGAAATACCAAATGATTTAATCATGTATACATTCTTTACATTTAAAGACAAAATACAACAAACTAGCAATATTCCGAGACTGTAGTCTGCAGTGATCGGGCAGCGGCACACATCCAAACAAAATTCCAAATCCAAAAAAGGTTAGTATATTTTGATAAAAAAATATTCAGTCACCTAAAGATACCATAGATAAATCCAAACTTGTAATATAATAATATCGCCTAATATATTAACATAACACAACAAATGCAACTGTCTGGTTACTTGCAGCTGTGTACGCATGTGCGGCATAAACTTGGAACGTTTAATGTCTGGAGCGTAGATATCTATGATTTGGACACTCTCAAGCAACTATACTTTTCCCTAACTTTCTCATTTCTACGACTCTTATTTTTTAACTAGACACTTTGCAATAGTCATCTTTTGCGTTCAGTGATATTCGCAAAAATATTTAATTACTGTAACAATTTTATAGACCTTTATATTTGTCTGAATTTTGTCGAGAGATATATATGGTGTCAGAATTTATTAATTCAGGCTAATGTTTAACGAATCACAAATCGTTCCACAAGTTGTGTTTACTTAGGATGGCTACTATGTTTGCATATAAAATTCAGATAATTTCAATGGATGTACTATAATATTAGTACATACATGTACTCACAATAATACCCATCAAATATCTGTTTGAACATTTATTATGAAACTTGAATAAAAGCATTTTTCCCGAACACATTTATATATAGTGCACAAATAAAACATTACCAAAACAAAATACATATATATATATATATATATATATATATATATATATATATATATATATATTAGTACACTCACTATGTCAATTTCCAGATAAAACTTTGCATCTTCAATCAACTCAATTAGTCAGTTCGATTTAGCAGATGATTATATATTGTAGATATTAAGTGCCGTCCCCCAAACTCCTCGCAACGTTTTAAAAATATGTGTTCATCTTCATTGACTATGGTGTTGTTATCATTTCTATAGAAACTATCAATAGATTTGATTCCATGTTGAATGAGAAAGTATTCAAAATTAATTAGCAGTACATACTAACACTCAATGAAATATGGATTTATTGCTATACTCTTCAAAAGTTAAATGAATACAAGTTCATGAAAGGACATCGTATTTTGACTTGTTCGTCCTCATGACCGGTGATAGCAATACCCAATGTGATGTAAAAATATCTCAAAAGGAGGTGTATGGCATTTTGCCTGACAAATGGAAACGTTATTTAAAACATTGTGTAACAAATATATATGTTTATATGACAATCATGATGCTGAATATGTCAATAAGGTGATTCTTTCGTTCACGACCAGTATGTGTGAATTGTCATAATATGTGCAAGTGAGTAGTGACTCAAACTATGAAAGAGATCGAAGTATCAGTTTGCAAGATCGCCTCCCCACAGCGCATCACTAAATTGCGTGTGCTTGTTGGGAGGTTGTATATCGAAGGTTGTGCGTAGTGACCTACGAATGCGGAGGTCTGTAACACAGGCAGAAATACATGAGATACTCTGATTCGTCAGATATTGTTGCCGAGCACCGGTGCTCGTATTCGATAGTTGTTGTATAAACTGAAGCAAAGTAGTGAGTATTGATCTTATGCTTATGCTCACCGTGACATATTACTGCTGGTGCATTACAGTATCGTTAATTATTTTATTTGGCTTACACGTTTTTATTGTAAATATTCTGAATAGTGTGCGAGACTACAGTGATGCGCCTTGCACATACGGCACTGGTGTGTTCTTTATTTTGTATATTGACGTCGTCGTATGAAATACGTATTGGAGTTATGATCACAGATAGGGGCCACTTCCATGTTTCGCAAGACTTGAGCATTGATATTATGTATCCGTATATAAAACCAATGATCGCGCCAGGCATTGATATTGCCATTGAAAGAGTGCAAAATGATCGCAGTCTACTTACTGGTGCCAACATTTCCGTGACGTACGTCGACTCTGCGTGCTCGAACCATGTTTCTATGATCAGAGCTGTGGAACTCATGGGGAATATCAAAGGACTCGGTGTTGAGGCATTTGTTGGCCCTGCGTGTGAGTACGCCGCTGCGCCTGTTGTAAGGTTTGCCTCATATTGGCAAATCCCGCTTCTGACGACGGGTGCTAAAGCTCAAACTTTCGGACACAAAACGGAAAAAGAGTATGAAATGATCACTAGAACCCACCCCCCTCATATTAAAATGGCGGAGGCGTTTGTAGAGATACTTCAGAATTTCAATTGGCAACGTATAGCTGTGCTCCACCAGGACGACGGTGGACGACCGTTCCGCGACTGTTGGTTTTTCAACGCTGCATTACAAGCTGCCATGGTAACAGCGGGCATCAAGTACCCAGACGAGAAGCGTTACGAAACATTCAATGAGTACTCCCTCGGCGATGCGGATCATGATTATTCTGAGTTGCTGAAAAAGATTGTCATACCCCAGGCTCGAGGTACGTGCATTCAGCCTTATCGTACAGCACATTGTCAAAATATACGTTGTTTGTAGCACATTACGTAATTGGAAAACTACAATTTTCCATTACTCTTGAAAAGCCTGCGATTGAATCAAAATGGACTTTTTCTGAACGAAACGTGGGAGGAAAAAGTATTTACATAAATAGGTAGACCGAAACCTTAACCACACGGCACTAATAATGGTTTACCCTTAAATTAAATTCACATTCCGATTGCTACTAAATAAATGTATTAGTCGGTGAAGACTGTCTTACTTTAAGTTATATGTCGGTTCGTTATGTCTTTACATCGCACACATAACTCATATTATAATTGCCATGACACATTCAGGCATTGGCATTCATGGTACGTAGATACAGCATTGACGTTGTAAATACAGTAATATGTAAAGCGGTTTGTATGGCACAGATGGCCGTGAACATAGTTCGCTGACTGTGATAGAGATTGAAAATATATGAATAAATATTTGTGAGGAAGGGTGAGCCATTAAGAGCGGGTTGTGTGTTTTTTCGTTTGTGAAAAAAATGAGGCTGTTTGAATGCACTTTTATAACACAACACGGGATATATTGGCTCAGTGGAATCTCTATTCAATGTGATCGCAACGTCTTTATCATGTTGTTCATTCATCAATCTGACCTTTTGAAACAATGTGACAAGCGGTGAAAATCGAAGAATCGACGTTTGATAACACACCTCCCTAGTATGTGTTTGCAAGGAGTTGTATAGAAAATGAAGTCTGTCCGTATATCTCCAACTTATTCTACAACGGGTCAGCAGTAATCCCACCGTAATTTAGTATCGTGGTTGGGTGATTAATTACTGTGGTAAACAAAATATACAATATATAAAACTAATTTTACCTTATGGGACGGGACTTAAAACGCATTGATTCAAACACTGTACTTTGCGCTTCAAGAAACATTAAGAGCAAATATAATGTCAACAACCATTTATATGAATGATACGTACCAGACGCTGGTTGACTTAGAAATCAAGAAACATGTCATCGATTTGTTTACACGTCTTGGCATTTTGTCATTGTAAATACGCATGTTTTGTTGTTGTTATATCATCTACATTTATGACGTCACTTACGACCAACACGGATTTCAATTTTCTGAAAAACTGAGTTATATGTAATTATCTGCGAATCAGTGA
Source organism: Saccoglossus kowalevskii (assembly GCF_978046115.1). Taxonomy (NCBI): domain Eukaryota; kingdom Metazoa; phylum Hemichordata; class Enteropneusta; family Harrimaniidae; genus Saccoglossus; species Saccoglossus kowalevskii. Next base: position 30,544,460 of record NC_140661.1, on the reverse strand, counting down.
AACGATGTAATGTTGGATTCGCACTACAGCATATACATTTTTTCTAATCAGTGACCGGTTTCATCTCAATTCATGCCGACAGCAGCCATCTTTGAATGCTCAACAACATTCAGACACAAAGAAAGTGTACGTACTCATTATCCGTGAACGATAAATTTTGAAAAATTTAATGATTTATTTGTTACCAAGGCCGTTGAACCCATCCTCTTGAGAATGAGATCATATTTGTTCCTAACAAATATGAATGAACGGATCAGAGATAACAAACGAATGTATTATAACGTTTTTTTCTAGTTCTTAATACTTGTTTTCTCAAGAGTCTGACATATACATCACGCATGGACAGCAATAGCTGTTGAATTTTTCTTTTGTACTTTATTCTACTCAATATAACAGTCTTGACGAGTTGAAATAAATACAATTTGTCGACATAGATTATTTTTACCTCCACAATGCTCGTAGTAGCCACCCTGAAATAAATATGCTCCTCATTATTATATTTTACAAATGGTTTGCGAGTCTTTTTAACGTGGACAGTGCGAACAAATTTAGACATTTGAACCTCTTCGTGTGATAGGTACAGCAAATGTTTCGCAGTAAACCAGTGCGTATATTGCACGATATTTGATACGTAACAATTTATTACAGTGAGAACGTATTATAGATTTCTAAGCCCGACCTAATTCAATTCGATATAGAATGAAGTTTAGCGAAGTCTGTAAAATTTACGAAGCTTGATATTGACGAGGGATAAGACATTGAACGAAGGCCTGCTTATCGCAATTGGGAGGGCCACCCACAGAACTCAGGGGGTTATTTCACTGCTAGTATGGGGTAGACAAGACAATAGTACTGGGAATGAAATACACATACACTAAAATATCAAGTTAAAGCTCCTGGCTTTAATACCTCTCAAAATAATTACAAGAAATGAAGCACAGAAAAATACAATGAAATAATTCACTAAAATAGGGGATTGCTTAGGGAAGTGTGCATTGGTGATAACTCACAGTTCCAGGGTGTATTATTGGACGACAGTCAATGGCTTCTGCAACACAACAATGGAGAAATACAGGAGTCTTGCTTGCAGAGGAATGCTGGTATTCTGGAGGGCACCGCTGATAGCAGGAGATCGCAGAGCAGTTCATACAAGTCTCACAGAATGATGGTTGTAGCCTGTAATATCGTATCGTAGCAGAACACACAGGAAAGCAATTTGAAGTGACGGACACCAAGTTGAAATGATCCACCTAAACTGTCTTTAGTCTGTCCAATTTATAGGCAGTGACACCACCTGGGTTTCCATATGAGCCAATCAGAATGTAATTGCAGCTGTGTCACGTAGGCAACTCAGTAGATCATCAACATCCTTTGTTATTCAAATAACAGCACACCTGGTAGATTCCAATTCCCCTTCCAAAGTTGTAAACACCCTTTGTTATGTAAATTACAAGCACACCTGTTAGAACCCACTGTTCTTCCAGAGTTGAAAACAAGTATGACCTGTCAATCACTTTTATGACAGTTATCACAATGCGCACCGTTTCTTCTATGATTCCATGCACACTTCCATTTGCAGGGTTTGAGGTAATATGACAAAAACATGAAATAAAGGATGCTGACAATCTGTACAGGTTGTTATTGTTCGTCGTACAAAAGAGCGGTCTTATTATTTGTAGTGAACACATAGTGATCGAATGATTTATAATTTCTGTAATATAGAAATATTTAACGCCTATAGTGTGGCTTACTCCAGATTACCTATGTACAACATTTTTATTAAATTCTGTTGGGTGAGTAACGAGAAATCAGTGGAAAGGTTAAACAATTATTATGCAAATTGTGTGATGAATATGGATGATTTATAATAATGAACATGGAAGATCTGCACCTTGACGCAGATAATCTATTCACCGATTTTCACTGAAATCTATTCAGTTAATGTTGTTGTTGTTGAAATATATGTTGGAAAGTAGAACATTGCCTAATTAATCTGGAATTAGGTATATAATATGCAAATTTAAAGCAGGAAAATATTTGTTGTCAGCACACAATTGTTCTTCGAAACATGATATTATCTTGAACGTAATCTAGACTTCATGTTGTCTATGATAAATATTGATTCAAATATTATCCCACGGTTTGCGCTATTCAATTAATCATATATTAGTATTTATTATGCAAATTGTATTATGCAAATCAAGTAACTATCATTCAAATTTAAAAGTTGTGCACTAACACTAATAACAAATTCGTTTACCGCACATCAATGTCCTTCTGAACGTCATACTTACGGAATGATTAAACATATTACAAGGAATTACTGTTTCAAATTCGCTGTTGCCATACGTCAACCCATCTAAGAATGCGGTGTATAAAACAGATTTTTTAGAGTTGTCATTACTGTGCTAATAACCAAAATAAATAACTAGATTTTAAGGCAAAACTTGTTTCCGTTAATTTACACTGGACAAGTAAGGGATCATGTTATATTATGTTATATACTAATCATCTGTTTCAATAATGTATTCAAATTTGTGTATGTGTAACTTGTACATAACGTATATATTAATCTCGCTGATAATAGAGTATTTTCACAAAACTAAAAAAAAAATAGGGAGAAAACAACTTAGACCCAACTATATCTTAGTAGAATACTACATGAAAACCACTCATGATCATTCCTGTATTTGGCTTTATACTTGTATATTCTATAGCGATAAGATCTTGTTCCATATATGTGCAATAATAACCAAAATATCACCCAAAATACACAAGTTGACAATACATATTTTTTGTTGTTTATACAATTAGGTTTTTGTGCCATCCAGTGAGGCGTACATGCATACAATTTTCGCTCTACTCGCGCAAAACCACAATCCAAGTTTTTCAGTATCGATATCGTTCGGAACGAGATTGCAGATTATTCATGGTACATGTAATAGGCTACAACGATCGCCGTTGGTTAATAATATAAATGCAGATTGTTTATTAGCTATTGGATATTGAAATGTAAAGTACCATATATATATATGCACATGTAAAAATCAATTATTTTTCTTGACATGTTTATTTATTTTGAAAGAACTCACTTAAGGCAATGAGATTAATTAACTATAGGCGCAGTCTAGCATTTATTGTAGACTACTCGATAGACTATGCTCTGTCAACCACAATTCGCCGTAGCTGAATAGAATGTTAGCCATTTTGAATCATGTCAGCCACCATTATTATGTTATAGATTATAGAAATACTAAACTATACTAAACTACTAGTTACAGTGAGAGGTTATAGTGATAGAGTATAGCGAAATGATAAGGTGAGAGATTACAGCGAGAAGCTACAATGATAACATACAATGAGGAGTCACAGTGAGAGGTTACAGTGAGAGGTAACGAAAGGGTTACAGTGAGAAGTCACAGTAAGAGGTTACGGTGAGAAGCCACAGAGATGTTACAGTAAGAGGAAGAGTACCTTCTTCCCCTTACTGTAACCCCTCTGTGAGAGGGTACTGCGAAAAGAAAAGTGAGAGGGTACAGTGATAGCATACAATGAGGAGTCACAGTGAGAGGTTATGGTGAGAGGTCCCAGTGAGAGGTAACGAAAGGGTTACAGTGAGAGTTCACAGTAAGAGGTTACGTTGAGAGGCCACAGAGAGGTTACAGTAAGAGGGTTCAGTGATAGCATACAACACGTCGCAATACATTTTGCTGGATCAGTAAGAGATCTCAGTGAGAAGTTACAGTGAAAGGTTACGGCGAGAGATCACAATGGGAGGTTACAGTGAGAGGTAACGAAAGAGTTACAGTGAGAGGTCACAGTAAGAGGACACAGTGCAAGATAACAGTGAGAGGTTAGAGTGAGGAGTCATAGTGAGAGGTAACGGTGAGAGATCATAGTGAGAGGTTACAATGTAAGGTAACATTCAGATGTCTTAATGAGAGGTCACAATGAGAGGTCGAAGTGAGAGGTCACAGTGAGAGGTCACGGTGAGAGGTCACAGTGAGAGTTCATGGTGAGAGGTCTCAGTGAGAGGTTACGATAAGATGTCATCACGGTGAGAGGATTCAGAGAAAGGTCAGAGAGAGAAGTTAAAGTAAGAGCAAAGTTATAGTGAGAGGCCACAGAGAGTGTCTACAGTGCGAGGTCGAGGTGAGAGGTTACAGTGAGTGGTCACAGTGTGAGTGAGGTTACAGTGAGAGGCCAGAGAGAGGTCATAGAAAGAGGTTACAGTGAGAGGCCTCAGAGAAAGTTCAGAGAGAGTCAGAGTCAAAAGTTCAAGTGATTGGTTGCCGTTAGAGATCACTGTGAATGTGATTAAAATAAGATCCTAGTTTGGGCTTTATTTTTTTCTCATTTTGTTATTATGTTTTTAATTATTCATTTTCAAATTACACTTTACTTGTTTTTAATTTATTATTTATTTGCTGGTAGTTTTTTAAGACGCTTCTGTAATCGCGAAATCCCTCAATGATCTGACCCAATGTTCATGATAATCTCGTTTAAGCTGCAGCCAAACACATCTAATCTTTTATGTCAAACAGGCTAATTCAAAAAAATTAATGTTTAAGAACAAAAGATTGTGTTGTGTGACGTTAATTGCATTTCGAAGACAATCGTCTCATTCGAAAGTCGAATAGCGGAAATACCAGGAAAAGGTGTTTAGATATACCTAATTACACAAAGAACATAGAATACTTTCCTGTGGTATTTGAAACGAAAAATTGTCATTCCAGCTCAGCAGCCAATCAGCGACGGCCTTACAGTCAGATGACAATTTCGGTTTCAAATACCCCTGGAAAGTGTTCTATGTTCTTCGTGTAATTAGGTGTTCGTATGCAAGGGATTTTTCAACACAAAAACGCCGAATTCGGCCGAATTTTGTTATCGGTTGGCGAATCGCATTTTTGTGAAAGATTGGTATTTTTGTCCAGATTTGTAGGAATCTGAAAAAAACACATCTGACACAACTTGTCTCTTATTTAGTTGTAAGCTGCATTCAAGATGGCGGCCCCATATAGTAAATATCGTATTCATTTTATTATTACGTGAGCGCCAGCTGACTGTGCTATCGACCTACGAAATTACCCTGTATTGTCACAGAGCAAATACATATGATTAATTGATTCATAAATCGTAACAAATCTTGCATAATCTAGTACACTCTGGTTCAGAAATAATTTAGTATAAATCGCATGTAGTAACACTGACAACTAGCTATTGGGCCGTCACGCGACCAAACTGTTTAATACATACTGTAGTGTAATAGTGAATACCTTACTAGCTGTCAGAGTAGTGTAATAGTGTATACTTTACTAACTGTAACAGTAGTGTAATAGTGTATACTTTACTAACTGTCAGAGTAGAGTAATAGTGAATACTTTACTAGCTGTCAGAGTAGTGTAATAGTGTATACTTTACTAGCTGTCAGAGTAGTGTAATAGTGAATACCTTACTAACTGTAACAGTAGTGCGATAGTGTACACATTACTAACTGTAACAGTAGTGTGATAGTGCATACATTACTAACAGTCAGAGTAGTGTAATAGTGCATACATTACTTACTGTCAGAGTAGAGTAATAGTGCATACATTACTTACTGTCAGAGTAGTGTAATAGTGTATACATTACTTACTGTCAGAGTAGTGTAATAGTGCATACATTACTAACTATCAGAGTAGAGTAATAGTGTATACATTACTAAATGTCAGAGTAGTGTAATAGTGCACACATTACTAACTGTCAGAGTAGTGTAATAGTGCATACATTACTAACTGTCAAAGTAGAGTAATAGTGCATACATTACTAACTGTCAGAGAGTAGAGTAATAGTGCATACTTTACTAACTGTCAGAGTAGTGTAATTATGTATACTTTACTAACTGTAACAGTAGTGTAATAGTGTACACATTACTACTGTCAGAGTAGTGTAATAGTGCATACATTACTAACTGTCAGAGAAGTGTAATAGTGTACACATTACTAACTGTCAGAGTAGAGTAATAGTGAATACTTTACTAACTGTCAGAGTAGTGTAATTGTGTATACTTTACTAACTGTAACAGTAGTGTAATAGTGTACACATTACTACTGTCAGAGTAGTGTAATAGTGCATACATTACTAACTGTCAGAGAAGTGTAATAGTGTACACATTACTAACTGTCAGAGTAGAGTAATAGTGAATACCTAACTAGCTGTCAGAGTAGTGTAATAGTGCATACATTACTAACTGTCTGAGTAGTGTAATAGTGCATACATTAATAACTGTCAAAGTAGAGTAATAGTGCATACATTACTAACTGTCAGAGTAGAGTAATAGTGAATACCTTACTAGCTGTCAGAGTGGAGTAATAGTGAATACCTTACTAGCTGTCAGAGTAGAGTAATAGTGAATACCTTACTAGCTGTCAGAGTAGTGTAATAGTGCATACCTTACTAGCTGTCAGAGTAGAGTAATAGTGAATACCTTACTAGCTGTCAGAGTAGAGTAATAGTGAATACCTTACTAGCTGTCAGAGTAGTGTAATAGTGCATACATTACTAACTGTCAGAGTAGAGTAATAATGTATACATTACTAACTGTCAGAGTAGAGTAATTGTGTATACTTTACTAACTGTCATAGTAGTGTAATAGTGCAAACTTTACTAACTGTCAGAGTAGTGTAATTGTGTATACTTTACTAACTGTAACAGTAGTGTAATAGTGTATACATTACCAACTGTCAGAGTAGTGTAATAGTGCATACATTACTAACTGTCAGAGAAGTGTAATAGTGCATACATTACTAACTGTCAGAGAAGTGTAATAGTGCATACATTACTAACTGTCAGAGTAGTGTAATAGTGCATACATTACTAACTGTCAGAGAAGAGTAATAGTGTATATATTACTAACTGTCAGAGTAGAGTAATAGTGCATACATTACTAACTGTCAGAGTAGTGTAATTGTGTATACTTTACTAACTGTAACAGTAGTGTAATAGTGTACACATTACTACTGTCAGAGTAGTGTAAATGTGTATACTTTACTAACTGTAACAGTAGTGTAATAGTGTACACATTACTACTGTCAGAGTAGTGTAATAGTGCATACATTACTAACTGTCAGAGTAGAGTAATAGTGTATACATTACTAACTGTCAGTGAAGTGTAATAGTGCATACATTACTAACTGTCAGAGTAGTGTAATTGTGTATACTTTACTAACTGTAACAGTAGTGTAATAGTGTATACATTACCAACTGTCAGAGTAGTGTAATAGTGCATACATTACTAACTGTCAGAGAAGTGTAATAGTGCATACATTACTAACTGTCAGAGAAGTGTAATAGTGCATACATTACTAACTGTCAGAGTAGTGTAATAGTGCATACATTACTAACTGTCAGAGAAGAGTAATAGTGTATATATTACTAACTGTCAGAGTAGAGTAATAGTGCATACATTACTAACTGTCAGAGTAGTGTAATTGTGTATACTTTACTAACTGAAACAGTAGTGTAATAGTGTACACATTACTACTGTCAGAGTAGTGTAATAGTGCATACATTACTAACTGTCAGTGAAGTGTAATAGTGCATACATTACTAACTGTCAGAGTAGTGTAATTGTGTATACTTTACTAACTAACTGTCATAGTAGTGTAATAGTGCATACATTTCTAACTGTCAGAGTAGTATAATAGTGCATACATTACTAACTGTCAGAGTAGTGTAATAGTGCATACATTACTAACTTTCAGAGTAGTGTAATAGTGCATATTACTAACTGTCAGAGAAGTGTAATAGTGCATACATTACTAACTGTCAGAGTAGTGTAATAGTGCATACATTACTAACTGTCAGAGTAGAGTAATAGTTTACATATTACTAACTGTCAGAATAGAGTAATAGTGCATACATTACTAACTGTCAGAGTAGTGTAAATGTGTATACTTTACTAACTGTAACAGTAGTGTAATAGTGTACACATTACTACTGTCAGAGTAGTGTAATAGTGCATACATTACTAACTGTCAGTGAAGTGTAATAGTGCATACATTACTAACTGTCAAAGTAGTGTAATTGTGTATACTTTACTAACTGTAACAGTAGTGTAATAGTGTATACATTACCAACTGTCAGAGTAGTGTAATAGTGCATACATTACTAACTGTCAGAGAAGTGTAATAGTGCATACATTACTAACTGTCAGAGAAGTGTAATAGTGCATACATTACTAACTGTCAGAGTAGTGTAATAGTGCATACATTACTAACTGTCAGAGAAGAGTAATAGTGTATATATTACTAACTGTCAGAGCAGAGTAATAGTGCATACATTACTAACTGTCAGAGTAGTGTAATTGTGTATACTTTACTAACTGTAACAGTAGTGTAATAGTGTACACATTACTACTGTCAGAGTAGTGTAATAGTGCATACATTACCTACTGTCAGTGAAGTGTAATAGTGCATACATTACTAACTGTCAGTGAAGTGTAATAGTGCATACATTACTAACTGTCAGAGTAGTGTAATTGTGTATACTTTACTAACTGTAACAGTAGTGTAATAGTGTACACATTACTACTGTCAGAGTAGTGTAATAGTGCATACATTACTAACTGTCAGAGAAGTGTAATAGTGTATACATTACTAACTGTCAGAATAGTGTAATAGTGAATAAATTACTAACTGTAACAGTGTACACATTACTACTGTCAGTGTATCCATACAATTAAATAGATCTTGTGTGATATAGGTATAGAAATAGACTGTTCAAATTGTTCTGGGCATTTGTTGACACTACAGACAACCCATAGGTGGTTACAAAATCAAATAGTGAGGAATGGAACGAGATAGCACGAGAAGTTTTGTTGGTCTTCTCTACATGCCAGACAGGATATGTGTGAACCTACCAATGTGACGTGAGGACGCGGTACCAGCTACACAGTGAATATCTTCGATCGAAATATTCACTTATATTTAAAAGAAATGATTTGATACACACGCGATCTATTTAGTTGTGGGGTTGTGTTTGAATGCTACAATTACTCCCAACAGACTAATTCAATCAGAATATTTGAAAATTCAATGAAAACATTTTTGATCGCAAATGTGCGAAGAGGAACAGTTCAGTAGAACCCAGTAGTATTAAATTGATTCCGTTGTTGCAATAGTGAGTTCTCGTAATAGAAATTAAAAAAAAACAGAATTACAATAATCGCTTCATGAACATAACAGACGATTTAATAACGATATAGTAGTTATTATATTTAACAGTACAAAATGTGTCAATATTATAATGATTAAATTAATTAAAGAACAGTATAGCATAATCACTTCAACCTTCAAAAGCATACGTGGCTAAAGAGGGAGACATTGTCGCTAGGTGCGATTTTATACTGCGATATCCTTTTTTGACGATTTTATAAATAACGGTATTTGATTGAGGAGTTTAAACAATGTTTTAACCTAGGCAGGCCTACAATAATTTATTTACTCTGCTTCCACTAAACATGCTACTGTAATAGAAACAGTGATTTGCAGTAGATAACCAGAGATCACACTAAATGCTAGTTGTGATGCCACCACTAATAAGAGACACGGTGTTAGTGACAGTAAAGTATTCACAATTACTCTACTCTGTCAGTTAGTAATGTGTACATTATTACACTACTCTGACAGTAAGTAATGTGTACACTATTACACTACTCTGACAGTAAGCAATGTGTACAATATTACACTACTCTGACAGTAAGTAATGTGTACATTATTACACAACTCTGACAGTAAGTAATGTGTACAATATTACACTACTCTGACAGTAAGTACTGTGTACACTATTACACTACTCTGACAGTAAGTAATGTGTACAATTTTACACTACTCTGACAGTAAGTAATGTGTACATTATTACACTACTCTGACAGTAAGTAATGTGTACATTATTACACTACTCTGACAGTAAGTAATGTGTACAATATTACACTACTCTGACAGTAAGTAATGTGTACATTATTACACTAATCTGACAGTAAGTAATGTGTACATTATTACACTACTCTGACAGTAAGTAATGTGTACACTATTACACTACTCTGACAGTAAATAATGTGTACAATATTACACTACTCTGACAGTAAGTAATGTGTACAATATTACACTACTCTGACAGTAAGTAATGTGTACAATATTACACTACTCTGAAAGTAAGTAATGTGTACATTATTACACTACTCTGACAGTAAGTAATGTGTACAATATTACACTACTCTGACAGTAAGTAATGTGTACACTATTACACTACTGTGACAGTAAGTAATGTGTACAATATTACACTACTCTGACAGTAAGTAATGTGTACATTATTACACTACTCTGACAGTAAGTAATGTGTACAATATTACACTACTCTGTCAGTAAGTAATGTGTACACTATTACACTACTCTGACAGTAAGTAATGTGTACAATATTACACTACTCTGACAGTAAGTAATGTGTACATTATTACACTACTCTGACAGTAAGTAGTGTGTACATTATTACACTACTCTGACAGTAAGTAATGTGTACAATATTACACTGCTCTGACAGTAAGTAATGTGTACATTCTACACTAATCTGACAGTAAGTAATGTGTACATTATTACACTACTCTGACAGTAAGTAATGTGTACACTATTACACTACACTGACAGTAAGTAATGTGTACAATATTACACTATTCTGACAGTAAGTAATGTGTACATTATTAAACTACTCTGACAGTAAGTAATGTGTACATTATTAAACTACTCTGACAGTAAGTAATGTGTACAATATTACACTACTCTGACAGTAAGTAATGTGTACATTATTACACTACTCTGACAGTAAGTAATGTGTACAATATTACACTACTCTGACAGTAAGTAATGTGTACACTATTACACTACTCTGACAGTAAGTAATGTGTACAATATTACACTACTCTGACAGTAAGTAATGTGTACATTATTAAACTACTCTGACAGTAAGTAATGTGTACAATATTACACTACTCTGACAGTAAGTAATGTGTACATTATTACACTACTCTGACAGTAAGTAATGTGTACAATATTACACTACTCTGGCAGTAAGTATTGTGTACATTATTACACTACTCTAACAGTAAGTAATGTGTACATTATTACACTACTCTGACAGTAAGTAATGTGTACATTATTACACTACTCTGACAGTAAATAATGTGTACATTATTACACTACTCTGACAGTAAGTAATGTGTACAATATTACACTACTCTGACAGTAAGTAATGTGTACATTATTACACTACTCTGACAGTAAGTATTGTGTACATTATTACACTACTCTGACAGTAAGTAATGTGTACATTATTACACTATTCTGACAGTAAGTAATGTGTACATTATTACACTAATCTGACAGTAAGTAATGTGTACATTATTACACTACTCTGACAGTAAGTAATGTGTACATTATTACACTACTCTGACAGTAAGTAATGTTTACATTATTTCACTACTCTCACAGTAAGTAATGTGTACATTATTACACGACTCTGACAGTAAGTAATGTGTACATTATTACACTACTCTGACAGTAAGTAATGTGTACAATATTACACTACTCTGACCGTAAGTAATGTCTACATTATTACACTACTCTGACAGTGAGTAATGTGTACATTATTACACTACTCTGACAATTTGTAATCTATACACTATTACACTACTCTGACAGTAAGTAATGTATATAATATTACACTACTCTGACAGTAAGTAATGTGTACATTATTACACTACTCTGACAGTAAGTAATGTGTACATTATTACACTACTCTGACAGTAAGTGATGTGTACATTATTACACTACTCTGACAGTAAGTAATGTGTACAATATTACACTACTCTGACAGTAAGTAATGTGTACATTATTACACTACTCTGACAGTAAGTAATGTTCACAATATTACACTAATCTGACAGTAAGTAATGTGTACAATATTACACTACTCTGACAGTAAGTAATATGTACATTATTACACTACTCTGACAATTTGTAATGTATACACTATTACACTACTCTGACAGTAAGTAATGTGTACATTATTACACTACTCTGAGAGTAAGTAATGTTTACAATATTATACTACTCTGACAGTTAGTAATGTGTACATATTACACTACTCTGACAGTAAGTAATGTGTACATTATTACACTACTCTGACAATTTGTAATGTATACACTTTTACACTACTCTGACAGTAAGTAATGCTTACAATATTACACTACTCTGACAGTAAGTAATGTGTACAATATTACACGACTCTGACAGTAAGTAATGTGTACATTATTACACTACTCTGACAGTAAGTAATGTGTACATTATTACACTACTCTGACAGTAAGTAATGTGTAATTATTTCACTACTGTGAGAGTAAGTAATGTGTACATTATTACACTACTCTGACAGTAAGTAATGTGTACATTATTACACTACTCTGACAGTAAGTATTGTGTACATTATTACACTACTCTGACAGTAAGTAATGTGTACATTATTACACTATTCTGACAGTAAGTAATGTGTACATTATTACACTAATCTGACAGTAAGTAATGTGTACATTATTACACTACTCTGACAGTAAGTAATGTGTACATTATTACACTACTCTGACAGTAAGTAATGTTTACATTATTTCACTACTCTCACAGTAAGTAATGTGTACATTATTACACGACTCTGACAGTAAGTAATGTGTACATTATTACACTACTCTGACAGTAAGTAATGTGTACAATATTACACTACTCTGACCGTAAGTAATGTCTACATTATTACACTACTCTGACAGTGAGTAATGTGTACATTATTACACTACTCTGACAATTTGTAATCTATACACTATTACACTACTCTGACAGTAAGTAATGTATATAATATTACACTACTCTGACAGTAAGTAATGTGTACATTATTACACTACTCTGACAGTAAGTAATGTGTACATTATTACACTACTCTGACAGTAAGTGATGTGTACATTATTACACTACTCTGACAGTAAGTAATGTGTACAATATTACACTACTCTGACAGTAAGTAATGTGTACATTATTACACTACTCTGACAGTAAGTAATGTTCACAATATTACACTAATCTGACAGTAAGTAATGTGTACAATATTACACTACTCTGACAGTAAGTAATATGTACATTATTACACTACTCTGACAATTTGTAATGTATACACTATTACACTACTCTGACAGTAAGTAATGTGTACATTATTACACTACCCTGAGAGTAAGTAATGTTTACAATATTATACTACTCTGACAGTTAGTAATGTGTACATATTACACTACTCTGACAGTAAGTAATGTGTACATTATTACACTACTCTGACAATTTGTAATGTATACACTATTACACTACTCTGACAGTAAGTAATGCTTACAATATTACACTACTCTGACAGTAAGTAATGTGTACAATATTACACGACTCTGACAGTAAGTAATGTGTACATTATTACACTACTCTGACAGTAAGTAATGTGTACATTATTACACTACTCTGACAGTAAGTAATGTGTAATTATTTCACTACTGTGAGAGTAAGTAATGTGTACATTATTACACTACTCTGACAGTAAGTAATGTGTACATTATTACACGACTCTGACAGTAAGTAATGTGTACATTATTACACTACTCTGACAGTAAGTAATGTGTACAATATTACACTACTCTGACCGTAAGTAATGTCTACATTATTACACTACTCTGACAGTGAGTAATGTGTACATTATTACACTACTCTGACAATTTGTAATCTATACACTATTACACTACTCTGACAGTAAGTAATGTATATAATATTACACTACTCTGACAGTAAGTAATGTGTACATTATTACACTACTCTGACAGTAAGTAATGTGTACATTATTACACTACTCTGATAATTTGTAATGTATACACTATTACACTACTCTGACAGTAAGTAATGCTTACAATATTACACTACTCTGACAGAAAGTAATGTGTACATTATTACACTACTCTGACAGTAAGTAATGTGTACATTATTTCACTACTGTGAGAGTAAGTAATGTGTACATTATTACACTACTCTGACAGTAAGTGATGTGTACATTATTACACTACTCTGGCAGTAAGTAATGTGTACATTATTACACTACTCTGACAGTAAGTAATGTGTACATTATTACACTACTCTGACAGTAAGTAATGTGTACATTATTACACTCCTCTGACAGTAAGTAATGTGTACATTATTACACTACTCTGAGAGTAAGTAATGTGTACATTATTACACTACTCTGACAGTAAGTAATGTGTACATTATTACACTCCTCTGACAGTAAGTAATGTGTACATTATTACACTACTCTGGCAGTAAGTAATGTGTACATTATTACACTACTCTGACAGTAAGTAATGTGTACATTATTACACTACTCTGACAGTAAGTAATGTGTACAATATTACACTACTCTGACAGTAAGTAATTTGTACATTATTACACTACTCTGACAGTAAGTAATGTGTACATTATTACACTCCTCTGACAGTAAGTAATGTGTACATTATTACACTACTCTGACAGTAAGTAATGTGTACATTATTACACTCCTCTGACAGTAAGTAATGTGTACATTATTACACTACTCTGACAGTAAGTAATGTGTACATTATTACACTCCTCTGACAGTAAGTAATGTGTACATTATTACACTACTCTGAGAGTAAGTAATGTGTACATTATTACACTACTCTGAGAGTAAGTAATGTGTTCATTATTACACTACTCTGACAGTAAGTAATGTGTACATTATTACACTACTCTGACAGTAAGTAATGTGTACATTATTACACTACTATGACAGTAAGTAATGTGTACAATATTACACTACTCTGACAGTAAGTAATGTGTACATTATTACACTACTCTGACAGTAAGTAATGTGTACATTATTACACTCCTCTGACAGTAAGTAATGTGTACATTATTACACTACTCTGAGAGTAAGTAATGTGTACATTATTACACTACTCTGACAGTAAGTAATGTTCACAATATTACACTAATCTGACAGTAAGTAATGTGTACAATATTACACTACTCTGACAGTAAGTAATATGTACATTATTACACTACTCTGACAATTTGTAATGTATACACTATTACACTACTCTGACAGTAAGTAATGTGTACATTATTACACTACTCTGAGAGTAAGTAATGTTTACAATATTATACTACTCTGACAGTTAGTAATGTGTACATATTACACTACTCTGACAGTAAGTAATGTGTACATTATTACACTACTCTGACAATTTGTAATGTATACACTATTACACTACTCTGACAGTAAGTAATGCTTACAATATTACACTACTCTGACAGTAAGTAATGTGTACAATATTACACGACTCTGACAGTAAGTAATGTGTACATTATTACACTACTCTGACAGTAAGTAATGTGTACATTATTACACTACTCTGACAGTAAGTAATGTGTAATTATTTCACTACTGTGAGAGTAAGTAATGTGTACATTATTACACTACTCTGACAGTAAGTAATGTGTACATTATTACACGACTCTGACAGTAAGTAATGTGTACATTATTACACTACTCTGACAGTAAGTAATGTGTACAATATTACACTACTCTGACCGTAAGTAATGTCTACATTATTACACTACTCTGACAGTGAGTAATGTGTACATTATTACACTACTCTGACAATTTGTAATCTATACACTATTACACTACTCTGACAGTAAGTAATGTATATAATATTACACTACTCTGACAGTAAGTAATGTGTACATTATTACACTACTCTGACAGTAAGTAATGTGTACATTATTACACTACTCTGATAATTTGTAATGTATACACTATTACACTACTCTGACAGTAAGTAATGCTTACAATATTACACTACTCTGACAGAAAGTAATGTGTACATTATTACACTACTCTGACAGTAAGTAATGTGTACATTATTTCACTACTGTGAGAGTAAGTAATGTGTACATTATTACACTACTCTGACAGTAAGTGATGTGTACATTATTACACTACTCTGGCAGTAAGTAATGTGTACATTATTACACTACTCTGACAGTAAGTAATGTGTACATTATTACACTACTCTGACAGTAAGTAATGTGTACATTATTACACTCCTCTGACAGTAAGTAATGTGTACATTATTACACTACTCTGAGAGTAAGTAATGTGTACATTATTACACTACTCTGACAGTAAGTAATGTGTACATTATTACACTCCTCTGACAGTAAGTAATGTGTACATTATTACACTACTCTGGCAGTAAGTAATGTGTACATTATTACACTACTCTGACAGTAAGTAATGTGTACATTATTACACTACTCTGACAGTAAGTAATGTGTACAATATTACACTACTCTGACAGTAAGTAATTTGTACATTATTACACTACTCTGACAGTAAGTAATGTGTACATTATTACACTCCTCTGACAGTAAGTAATGTGTACATTATTACACTACTCTGACAGTAAGTAATGTGTACATTATTACACTCCTCTGACAGTAAGTAATGTGTACATTATTACACTACTCTGACAGTAAGTAATGTGTACATTATTACACTCCTCTGACAGTAAGTAATGTGTACATTATTACACTACTCTGAGAGTAAGTAATGTGTACATTATTACACTACTCTGAGAGTAAGTAATGTGTTCATTATTACACTACTCTGACAGTAAGTAATGTGTACATTATTACACTACTCTGACAGTAAGTAATGTGTACATTATTACACTACTATGACAGTAAGTAATGTGTACAATATTACACTACTCTGACAGTAAGTAATGTGTACATTATTACACTACTCTGACAGTAAGTAATGTGTACATTATTACACTCCTCTGACAGTAAGTAATGTGTACATTATTACACTACTCTGAGAGTAAGTAATGTGTACATTATTACACTACTCTGACAGTAAGTAATGTGTACATTATTACACGACTCTGACAGTAAGTAATGTGTACATTTATTACACTACTCTGACAGTAAGTAATGTGTACAATATTACACTCCTCTGACAGTAAGTAATGTGTACATTGTTACACTGCTCTGACAGTGTGTAATGTGTACACTATTACACTACTCTGACAATATGTAATGTATACACTATTACACTACTCTGACAGTAAGTAATGCTTACAATATTACACTACTCTTACAGTAAGTAATGTGTACAATATTACACTACTCTGACAGTAAGTAATGTGTACAATATTACACTACTCTGACAGTAAGTAATATGTACACTATTACACTACTCTGACAGTAAGTACTGTGTACAATATTACACTACTCTGACAGTAAGTAATGTGTACATTATTACACTACTCTGACAGTAAGTAATGTGTACAATATTACACTACTCTGACAGTAAGTAATGTGTACATTATTACACTACTCTGACAGTAAGTAGTGTGTACATTATTACACTACTCTGACAGTAAGTAATGTGTACAATATTACACTACTCTGACAGTAAGTAATGTGTACATTATTACACTAATCTGACAGTAAGTAATGCTTACAATATTACACTACTCTGACAGAAAGTAATGTGTACACTACTCTGACAGTAAGTGATGTGTACATTATTACACTACTCTGGCAGTAAGTAATGTGTACATTATTACACTACTCTGACAGTAAGTAATGTGTACATTATTACACTACTCTGACAATTTGTAATCTATACACTATTACACTATTCTGACAGTAAGTAATGTATATAATATTACACTACTCTGACAGTAAGTAATGTGTACATTATTACACTACTCTGACAGTAAGTAATGTGTACATTATTACACTACTCTGATAATTTGTAATGTATACACTATTACACTACTCTGACAGTAAGTAATGCTTACAATATTACACTACTCTGACAGAAAGTAATGTGTACATTATTACACTACTCTGACAGTAAGTAATGTGTACATTATTTCACTACTGTGAGAGTAAGTAATGTGTACATTATTACACTACTCTGACAGTAAGTGATGTGTACATTATTACACTACTCTGGCAGTAAGTAATGTGTACATTATTACACTACTCTGACAGTAAGTAATGTGTACATTATTACACTACTCTGACAGTAAGTAATGTGTACATTATTACACTCCTCTGACAGTAAGTAATGTGTACATTATTACACTACTCTGAGAGTAAGTAATGTGTACATTATTACCCTACTCTGACAGTAAGTAATGTGTACATTATTACACTCCTCTGACAGTAAGTAATGTGTACATTATTACACTACTCTGGCAGTAAGTAATGTGTACATTATTACACTACTCTGACAGTAAGTAATGTGTTCATTATTACACTACTCTGACAGTAAGTAATGTGTACAATATTACACTACTCTGACAGTAAGTAATTTGTACATTATTACACTACTCTGACAGTAAGTAATGTGTACATTATTACACTCCTCTGACAGTAAGTAATGTGTACATTATTACACTACTCTGACAGTAAGTAATGTGTACATTATTACACTCCTCTGACAGTAAGTAATGTGTACATTATTACACTACTCTGACAGTAAGTAATGTGTACATTATTACACTCCTCTGACAGTAAGTAATGTGTACATTATTACACTACTCTGAGAGTAAGTAATGTGTACATTATTACACTACTCTGAGAGTAAGTAATGTGTACATTATTACACTACTCTGACAGTAAGTAATGTGTACATTATTACACTACTCTGACAGTAAGTAATGTGTACATTATTACACTACTATGACAGTAAGTAATGTGTACAATATTACACTACTCTGACAGTAAGTAATGTGTACATTATTACACTACTCTGACAGTAAGTAATGTGTACATTATTACACTCCTCTGACAGTAAGTAATGTGTACATTATTACACTACTCTGAGAGTAAGTAATGTGTACATTATTACACTACTCTGACAGTAAGTAATGTGTACATTATTACACGACTCTGACAGTAAGTAATGTGTACATTTATTACACTACTCTGACAGTAAGTAATGTGTACAATATTACACTCCTCTGACAGTAAGTAATGTGTACATTGTTACACTGCTCTGACAGTGTGTAATGTGTACACTATTACACTACTCTGACAATATGTAATGTATACACTATTACACTACTCTGACAGTAAGTAATGCTTACAATATTACACTACTCTTACAGTAAGTAATGTGTACAATATTACACTACTCTGACAGTAAGTAATGTGTACAATATTACACTACTCTGACAGTAAGTAATATGTACACTATTACACTACTCTGACAGTAAGTACTGTGTACAATATTACACTACTCTGACAGTAAGTAATGTGTACATTATTACACTACTCTGACAGTAAGTAATGTGTACAATATTACACTACTCTGACAGTAAGTAATGTGTACATTATTACACTACTCTGACAGTAAGTAGTGTGTACATTATTACACTACTCTGACAGTAAGTAATGTGTACAATATTACACTACTCTGACAGTAAGTAATGTGTACATTATTACACTAATCTGACAGTAAGTAATGCTTACAATATTACACTACTCTGACAGAAAGTAATGTGTACACTACTCTGACAGTAAGTGATGTGTACATTATTACACTACTCTGGCAGTAAGTAATGTGTACATTATTACACTACTCTGACAGTAAGTAATGTGTACATTATTACACTACTATGACAGTAAGTAATGTGTACAATATTACACTACTCTGACAGTAAGTAATGTGTACATTATTACACTACTCTGACAGTAAGTAATGTGTACATTATTACACTCCTCTGACAGTAAGTAATGTGTACATTATTACACTACTCTGAGAGTAAGTAATGTGTACATTATTACACTACTCTGACAGTAAGTAATGTGTACATTATTACACGACTCTGACAGTAAGTAATGTGTACATTTATTACACTACTCTGACAGTAAGTAATGTGTACAATATTACACTCCTCTGACTGTAAGTAATGTGTACATTGTTACACTGCTCTGACAGTGTGTAATGTGTACATTATTACACTACTCTGACAATATGTAATGTATACACTATTACACTACTCTGACAGTAAGTAATGCTTACAATATTACACTACTCTGACAGTAAGTAATGTGTACAATATTACACTACTCTGACAGTAAGTAATGTGTACAATATTACACTACTCTGACAGTAAGTAATGTGTACATTATTACACTACTCTGACAGTAAGTAATGTTCACAATATTACACTAATCTGACAGTAAGTAATGTGTACAATATTACACTACTCTGACAGTAAGTAATGTGTACATTATTACACTACTCTGAGAGTAAGTAATGTTTACAATATTATACTACTCTGACAGTAAGTAATGTGTACATATTACACTACTCTGACAGTAAGTAATGTGTACATTATTACACTACTCTGACAATTTGTAATGTATACACTATTACACTACTCTGACAGTAAGTAATGCTTACAATATTCCACTACTCTGACAGTAAGTAATGTGTACAATATTACACGACTCTGACAGTAAGTAATGTGTACATTATTACACTACTCTGACAGTAATTAATGTGTACATTATTACACTACTCTGACAGTATGTAATGTGTAAATTATTTCACTACTGTGAGAGTAAGTAATGTGTACATTATTACACTACTCTGAGAGTAAGTAATGTGTACATTATTACACTACTCTGACAGTAAGTAATGTGTACATTATTACATGACTCTGACAGTAAGTAATGTGTACATTATTACACTACTCTGACAGTAAGTAATGTGTACAATATTACACTACTCTGACCGTAAGTAATGTATATAATATTACACTACTCTGACAGTAAGTAATGTGTACATTATTACACTACTCTGACAGTAAGTAATGTGTACACTATTACACTACTCTGACAATTTGTAATGTATACACTATTACACTACTCTGACAGTAAGTAATGCTTACAATATTACACTACTCTGACAGTAAGTAATGTGTACATTATTACACTACTCTGACAGTAAGTAATGTGTACATTATTTCACTACTGTGAGAGTAAGTAATGTGTACATTATTACACTACTCTGACAGTAAGTGATGTGTACATTATTACACTACTCTGGCAGTAAGTAATGTGTACATTATTACACTACTCTGACAGTAAGTAATGTGTACATTATTACACTACTATGACAGTAAGTAATGTGTACAATATTACACTACTCTGACAGTAAGTAATGTGTACATTATTACACTACTCTGACAGTAAGTAATGTGTACATTATTACACTCCTCTGACAGTAAGTAATGTGTACATTATTACACTACTCTGAGAGTAAGTATGTGTACATTATTACACTACTCTGACAGTAAGTAATGTGTACATTATTACACGACTCCGACAGTAAGTAATGTGTACATTTATTACACTACTCTGACAGTAAGTAATGTGTACAATATTACACTCCTTTGACAGTAAGTAATGTGAACATTGTTACACTGCTCTGACAGTGTGTAATGTGTACATTATTACACTACTCTGACAATATGTAATGTATACACTATTACACTACTCTGACAGTAAGTAATGCTTACAATATTACACTACTCTGACAGTAAGTAATGTGTACATTATTACACTACTCTGACAGTAAGTAATGTGTACATTATTTCACTACTGTGAGAGTAAGTAATGTGTACATTATTACACTACTCTGACAGTAAGTGATGTGTACATTATTACACTACTCTGGCAGTAAGTAATGTGTACATTATTACACTACTCTGACAGTAAGTAATGTGTACATTATTACACTACTATGACAGTAAGTAATGTGTACAATATTACACTACTCTGACAGTAAGTAATGTGTACATTATTACACTACTCTGACAGTAAGTAATGTGTACATTATTACACTCCTCTGACAGTAAGTAATGTGTACATTATTACACTACTCTGCGAGTAAGTATGTGTACATTATTACACTACTCTGACAGTAAGTAATGTGTACATTATTACACGACTCTGACAGTAAGTAATGTGTACATTTATTACACTACTCTGACAGTAAGTAATGTGTACAATATTACACTCCTTTGACAGTAAGTAATGTGAACATTGTTACACTGCTCTGACAGTGTGTAATGTGTACATTATTACACTACTCTGACAATATGTAATGTATACACTATTACACTACTCTGACAGTAAGTAATGCTTACAATATTACACTACTCTGACAGTAAGTAATGTGTACAATATTACACTACTCTGACAGTAAGTAATGTGTACATTATTACACTACTCTGACAGTAAGTAATGTGTACAATATTACACGACTCTGACAGTAAGTAATGTGTACATTATTACACTACTCTGACAGTAAGTAATGTGTACATTATTACACTACTGTGAGAGTAAATAATGTGTACATTATTACACTACTCTGAGAGTAAGTAATGTGTACATTATTACACTACTCTGACAGTAAGTAATGTGTACATTATTACACTACTGTGAGAGTAAATAATGTGTACATTATTACACTACTCTGAGAGTAAGTAATGTGTACATTATTACACTACTCTGACAGTAAGTAATGTGTACATTATTACACTACTCTGACAATATGTAATCTATACACTATTACACTACTCTGACAGTAAGTAATGTATATAATATTACACTACTCTGACAGTAAGTAATGTGTACATTATTACACTACTCTGACAGTAAGTAATGTGTACATTATTACACTACTCTGACAGTAAGTAATGAGTACAATATTACACTACTCTGACAGTAAGTAATGTGTACATTGTTACACTTCTCTGACAGTAAGTAATGTGTACATTATTACACTACTCTGACAGTAAGTAATGTGTACATTACTACACTACTCTGACAGTAAGTAATATGTACAATATTACACTACTCTGACAGTAAGTAATGTGTACATTATTACACTAATCTGAGAGTAAGTAATGTGTACATTATTACACTACTCTGAGAGTAAGTAATGTCTACATTATTACACTACTCTGAGAGTAAGTAATGTCTACATTATTACACTACTCTGACAGTAAGTAATGTGTACATTATTACACGACTCTGATAGTAAGTAATGTGTACATTATTACACTACTCTGAGAGTAAGTAACGTGTACATTATTACACTACTCTGACAGTAAGTAATGTGTACATTTATTACACTACTCTGACAGTAAGTAATGTGTACAATATTACACTCCTCTGACAGTAAGTAATGTGTACATTGTTACACTGCTCTGACAGTGTGTAATGTGTACATTATTACACTACTCTGACAATATGTAATGCATACACTATTACACTACTGTGACAGTAAGTAATGCTTACAATATTACACTACTCTGACAGTAAGTAATGTGTACAATATTACACTACTCTGTCAGTAAGTAATGTGTACAATATTACACTACTCTGACAGTAAGTAATATGTACACTATTAAACTACTCTGACAGTAAGTAATGTGTACAATATTACACTACTCTGACAGTAAGTAATGTGTACATTATTACACTACTCTGACAGTAAGTAATGTGTACAATATTACACTACTCTGACAGTAAGTAATGTGTACACTATTACACTACTCTGACAGTAAGTAATGTGTACAATATTACACTACTCTGACAGTAAGTAATGTGTACATTATTACACTACTCTGACAGTAAGTAGTGTGTACATTATTACACTACTCTGACAGTAAGTAGTGTGTACAATATTACACTACTCTGACAGTAAGTAATGTGTACAATATTACACTACTCTGTCAGTAAGTAATGTGTACAATATTACACTACTCTGACAGTAAGTAATATGTACACTATTACACTACTCTGACAGTAAGTAATGTGTACAATATTACACTACTCTGACAGTAAGTAATGTGTACATTATTACACTACTCTGACAGTAAGTAATGTGTACAATATTACACTACTCTGACAGTAAGTAATGTGTACACTATTACACTACTCTGACAGTAAGTAATGTGTACATTATTACACTACTCTGACAGTAAGTAGTGTGTACATTATTACACTACTCTGACAGTAAGTAATGTGTACAATATTACACTACTCTGACAGTAAGTAATGTGTACATTACTACACTAATCTGACAGTAAGTAATGTGTACACTATTACACTACTCTGACAGTAAGTAATGTGTACACTATTACACTACTCTGACAGTAAGTAATGTGTACAATATTACACTACTCTGACAGTAAGTAATGTGTACATTATTAAACTACTCTGACAGTAAGTAATGTGTACAATATTACACTACTCTGACAGTAAGTAATGTGTACATTATTACACTACTCTGACAATATGTAATGCATACACTATTACACTACTGTGACAGTAAGTAATGCTTACAATATTACACTACTGTGACAGTAAGTAATGTGTACAATATTACACTACTCTGTCAGTAAGTAATGTGTACAATATTACACTACTCTGACAGTAAGTAATATGTACACTATTAAACTACTCTGACAGTAAGTAATGTGTACAATATTACACTACTCTGACAGTAAGTAATGTGTACATTATTACACTACTCTGACAGTAAGTAATGTGTACAATATTACACTACTCTGACAGTAAGTAATGTGTACACTATTACACTACTCTGACAGTAAGTAATGTGTACAATATTACACTACTCTGACAGTAAGTAATGTGTACATTATTACACTACTCTGACAGTAAGTAGTGTGTACATTATTACACTACTCTGACAGTAAGTAGTGTGTACAATATTACACTTCTCTGACAGTAAGTAATGTGTACAATATTACACTACTCTGTCAGTAAGTAATGTGTACAATATTACACTACTCTGACAGTAAGTAATATGTACACTATTACACTACTCTGACAGTAAGTAATGTGTACAATATTACACTACTCTGACAGTAAGTAATGTGTACAATATTACACTACTCTGACAGTAAGTAATGTGTACACTATTACACTACTCTGACAGTAAGTAATGTGTACAATATTACACTACTCTGACAGTAAGTAATGTGTACATTATTACACTACTCTGACAGTAAGTAGTGTGTACATTATTACACTACTCTGACAGTAAGTAATGTGTACAATATTACACTACTCTGACAGTAAGTAATGTGTACATTACTACACTAATCTGACAGTAAGTAATGTGTACACTATTACACTACTCTGACAGTAAGTAATGTGTACACTATTACACTACTCTGACAGTAAGTAATGTGTACAATATTACACTACTCTGACAGTAAGTAATGTGTACATTATTAAACTACTCTGACAGTAAGTAATGTGTACAATATTACACTACTCTGACAGTAAGTAATGTGTACATTATTACACTACTCTGACAGTTAGTAATGTGTACAATATTACACTACTCTGGCAGTAAGTATTGTGTACATTATTACACTACTCTGACAGTAAGTAATGTGTACATTATTACACTACTCTGACAGTAAATAATGTGTACATTATTACACTACTCTGACAGTAAATAATGTGTACATTATTACACTACTCTGACAGTAAGTAATGTGTACAATATTACACTACTCTGACAGTAAGTAATGTGTACATTATTACACTACTCTGACAGTAAGTATTGTGTACATTATTACACTACTCTGACAGTAAGTAATGTGTACAATATTACACTACTCTGACAGTAAGTAATGTGTACATTATTACACTAATCTGACAGTAAGTAATGTGTACATTATTACACTACTCTGACAGTAAGTAATGTGTACATTATTACACTACTCTGACAGTAAGTAATGTGTACATTATTTCACTACTGTATGAGTAAGTAATGTGTACATTATTACACTACTCTGAGAGTAAGTAATGTGTACGTTATTACACTACTCTGACAGTAAGTAATGTGTACATTATTACACGACTCTGACAGTAAGTAATGTGTACATTATTACACTACTCTGACAGTAAGTAATGTGTACAATATTACACTACTCTGACCGTAAGTAATGTCTACATTATTACACTACTCTGACAGTGAGTAATGTGTACATTATTACACTACTCTGACAATTTGTAATCTATACACTATTATACTACTCTGACATTAAGTAATGTATATAATATTACACTACTCTGACAGTAAGTAATGTGTACATTATTACACTACTCTGACAGTAAGTAATGTGTACATTATTACACTACTCTGACAGTAAGTGATGTGTACATTATTACACTACTCTGACAGTAAGTAATGTGTACAATATTACACTACTCTGACAGTAAGTAATGTGTACATTATTACACTACTCTGACAGTAAGTAATGTTCACAATATTACACTAATCTGACAGTAAGTAATGTGTACAATATTACACTACTCTGACAGTAAGTAATATGTACATTATTACACTACTCTGACAATTTGTAATGTATACACTATTACACTACTCTGACAGTAAGTAATGTATATAATATTACACTACTCTGACAGTAAGTAATGTGTACATTATTACACTACTCTGACAGTAAGTAATGTGTACATTATTACACTACTCTGACAGTAAGTGATGTGTACATTATTACACTACTCTGACAGTAAGTAATGTGTACAATATTACACTACTCTGACAGTAAGTAATGTGTACATTATTACACAACTCTGACAGTAAGTAATGTTCACAATATTAC
Source organism: Saccoglossus kowalevskii (assembly GCF_978046115.1). NCBI lineage: Eukaryota > Metazoa > Hemichordata > Enteropneusta > Harrimaniidae > Saccoglossus > Saccoglossus kowalevskii. The sequence continues at coordinate 30,517,570 of NC_140661.1, read as the reverse complement.
ACTAATCTGACAGTAAGTAATGTGTACAATATTACACTACTCTGACAGTAAGTAATATGTACATTATTACACTACTCTGACAATTTGTAATGTATACATTATTACACTACTCTGACAGTAAGTAATGTGTACATTATTACACTACTCTGACAGTAAGTAATGTTCACAATATTACACTAATCTGACAGTAAGTAATGTGTACAATATTACACTACTCTGACAGTAAGTAATATGTACATTATTACACTACTCTGACAATTTGTAATGTATACACTATTACACTACTCTGACAGTAAGTAATGTGTACATTATTACACTACTCTGACCGTAAGTAATGTCTACATTATTACACTACTCTGACAGTGAGTAATGTGTACATTATTACACTACTCTGACAATTTGTAATCTATACACTATTACACTACTCTGACAGTAAGTAATGTATATAATATTACACTACTCTGACAGTAAGTAATGTGTACATTATTACACTACTCTGACAGTAAGTAATGTGTACATTATTACACTACTCTGACAGTAAGTAATGTGTACATTATTACACTACTCTGACAATTTGTAATGTATACACTATTACACTACTCTGACAGTAAGTAATGCTTACAATATTACACTACTCTGACAGTAAGTAATGTGTACATTATTACACTACTCTGACAGTAAGTAATGTGTACATTATTTCACTACTGTCAGAGTAAGTAATGTGTACATTATTACACTACTCTGACAGTAAGTGATGTGTACATTATTACACTACTCTGACAGTAAGTAATGTGTACATTATTACACTACTATGACAGTAAGTAATGTGTACATTATTACACTATTATGACAGTAAGTAATGTGTACAATATTACACTACTCTGACAGTAAGTAATGTGTACATTATTACACTACTCTGACAGTAAGTAATGTGTACATTATTACACTCCTCTGACAGTAAGTAATGTGTACATTATTACACTACTCTGAGAGTAAGTATGTGTACATTATTACACTACTCTGACAGTAAGTAATGCGTACATTATTACACGACTCTGACAGTAAATAATGTGTACATTTATTACACTACTCTGACAGTAAGTAATGTGTACAATATTACACTACTCTGACAGTAAGTAATGTGTACATTATTACACTACTCTGACAGTAAGTAATGTGTACATTGTTACACTTCTCTGACAGTAAGTAATGTGTACATTATTACACTACTCTGACAGTAAGTAATGTGTACATTACTACACTACTCTGACAGTAAGTAATGTGTACAATATTACACTACTCTGACAGTAAGTAATGTGTACATTATTACACTACTCTGAGAGTAAGTAATGTGTACATTATTACACTACTCTGACAGTAAGTAATGTGTACATTATTACACTACTCTGACAGTAAGTAATGTGTACGATATTACACTACTCTGAGAGTAAGTAATGTGTACATTATTACACGAATCTGACAGTAAGTAATGTGTACATTTATTACACTACTCTGACAGTAAGTAATGCTTACAATATTACACTACTCTGACAGTAAGTAATGTATACACTATTACACTACTCTGACAGTAAGTAATGTGTACAATATTACACTACTCTGACAGTAAGTAATGTGTACATTATTACACTACTCTGACAGTGAGTAATGTGTACATTATTACACTACTCTGACAGTAAGTAATGTATACACTATTACACTACTCTGACAGTAAGTAATGTGTACAATATTACACTACTCTGACAGTAAGTAATGTGTACATTATTACACTACTCTGACAGTGAGTAATGTGTACATTATTACACTACTCTGACAATTTGTAATCTATACACTATTACACTACTCTGACAGTAAGTAATGTATATAATATTACACTACTCTGACAGTAAGTAATGTGTACATTATTACACTACTCTGACAGTAAGTAATGTGTACATTATTACACTACTCTGACAGTAAGTAATGTGTACAATATTACACTACTCTGACAGAAAGTAATGTGTACATTATTACACTACTCTGACAGTAAGTAATGTGTACATTGTTACACTTCTCTGACAGTAAGTAATGTGTACATTATTACACTACTCTGACAGTAAGTAATGTGTACATTACTACACTACTCTGACAGTAAGTAATGTGTACAATATTACACTACTCTGACAGTAAGTAATGTGTACATTATTACACTACTCTGACAGTAAGTAATGTGTACAATATTACACTACTCTGACAGTAAGTAATGTGTACATTATTACACTTCTCTGACAGTAAGTAATGTGTACATTGTTACACTTCTCTGACAGTAAGTAATGTGTACATTACTACACTACTCTGACAGTAAGTAATGTGTACATTACTACACTACTCTGACAGTAAGTAATGTGTACAATATTACACTACTCTCACAGTAAGTAATGTGTACATTATTACACTAATCTGAGAGTAAGTAATGTGTACATTATTACACTACTCTGAGAGTAAGTAATGTGTACATTATTACACTACTCTGTCAGTAAGTAATGTGTACATTATTACACGACTCTGAGAGTAAATAATGTGTACATTATTACACGACTCTGACAGTAAGTAATGTATACACTATTACACTACTCTGACAGTAAGTAATGTGTACAATATTACACTACTCTGACAGTAAGTAATGTGTACATTATTACACTACTCTGACAGTGAGTAATGTGTACATTATTACACTACTCTGACAATTTGTAATCTATACACTATTACACTACTCTGACAGTAAGTAATGTATATAATATTACACTACTCTGACAGTAAGTAATGTGTACATTATTACACTACTCTGACAGTAAGTAATGTGTACATTATTACACTACTCTGACAGTAAGTAATGTGTACAATATTACACTACTCTGACAGAAAGTAATGTGTACATTATTACACTACTCTGACAGTAAGTAATGTGTACATTGTTACACTTCTCTGACAGTAAGTAATGTGTACATTATTACACTACTCTGACAGTAAGTAATGTGTACATTACTACACTACTCTGACAGTAAGTAATGTGTACAATATTACACTACTCTGACAGTAAGTAATGTGTACATTATTACACTACTCTGACAGTAAGTAATGTGTACAATATTACACTACTCTGACAGTAAGTAATGTGTACATTATTACACTTCTCTGACAGTAAGTAATGTGTACATTGTTACACTTCTCTGACAGTAAGTAATGTGTACATTACTACACTACTCTGACAGTAAGTAATGTGTACATTACTACACTACTCTGACAGTAAGTAATGTGTACAATATTACACTACTCTCACAGTAAGTAATGTGTACATTATTACACTAATCTGAGAGTAAGTAATGTGTACATTATTACACTACTCTGAGAGTAAGTAATGTGTACATTATTACACTACTCTGTCAGTAAGTAATGTGTACATTATTACACGACTCTGAGAGTAAATAATGTGTACATTATTACACGACTCTGACAGTAAGTAATGTGTACATTTATTACACTACTCTGACAGTAAGTAATGTGTACAATATTACACTCCTCTGACAGTAAGTAATGTGTACATTGTTACACTACTCTGACAGTGAGTAATGTGTACATTATTACACTACTCTGACAATTTGTAATGTATACACTATTACACTGCTCTGACAGTAAGTAATGCTTACAATATTACACTACTCTGACAGTAAGTAATGTGTACAATATTACACTACTCTGACAGTAAGTAATGTGTACATTATTACACTACTCTGACAGTAAGTAATGTGTACAATATTACACTACTCTGACAGTAAGTAATGTGTACATTATTACACTTCTCTGACAGTAAGTAATGTGTACATTGTTACACTTCTCTGACAGTAAGTAATGTGTACATTACTACACTACTCTGACAGTAAGTAATGTGTACATTACTACACTACTCTGACAGTAAGTAATGTGTACAATATTACACTACTCTCACAGTAAGTAATGTGTACATTATTACACTAATCTGAGAGTAAGTAATGTGTACATTATTACACTACTCTGAGAGTAAGTAATGTGTACATTATTACACTACTCTGTCAGTAAGTAATGTGTACATTATTACACGACTCTGAGAGTAAATAATGTGTACATTATTACACGACTCTGACAGTAAGTAATGTATACACTATTACACTACTCTGACAGTAAGTAATGTGTACAATATTACACTACTCTGACAGTAAGTAATGTGTACATTATTACACTACTCTGACAGTGAGTAATGTGTACATTATTACACTACTCTGACAATTTGTAATCTATACACTATTACACTACTCTGACAGTAAGTAATGTATATAATATTACACTACTCTGACAGTAAGTAATGTGTACATTATTACACTACTCTGACAGTAAGTAATGTGTACATTATTACACTACTCTGACAGTAAGTAATGTGTACAATATTACACTACTCTGACAGAAAGTAATGTGTACATTATTACACTACTCTGACAGTAAGTAATGTGTACATTGTTACACTTCTCTGACAGTAAGTAATGTGTACATTATTACACTACTCTGACAGTAAGTAATGTGTACATTACTACACTACTCTGACAGTAAGTAATGTGTACAATATTACACTACTCTGACAGTAAGTAATGTGTACATTATTACACTACTCTGACAGTAAGTAATGTGTACAATATTACACTACTCTGACAGTAAGTAATGTGTACATTATTACACTTCTCTGACAGTAAGTAATGTGTACATTGTTACACTTCTCTGACAGTAAGTAATGTGTACATTACTACACTACTCTGACAGTAAGTAATGTGTACATTACTACACTACTCTGACAGTAAGTAATGTGTACAATATTACACTACTCTCACAGTAAGTAATGTGTACATTATTACACTAATCTGAGAGTAAGTAATGTGTACATTATTACACTACTCTGAGAGTAAGTAATGTGTACATTATTACACTACTCTGTCAGTAAGTAATGTGTACATTATTACACGACTCTGAGAGTAAATAATGTGTACATTATTACACGACTCTGACAGTAAGTAATGTGTACATTTATTACACTACTCTGACAGTAAGTAATGTGTACAATATTACACTCCTCTGACAGTAAGTAATGTGTACATTGTTACACTACTCTGACAGTGAGTAATGTGTACATTATTACACTACTCTGACAATTTGTAATGTATACACTATTACACTGCTCTGACAGTAAGTAATGCTTACAATATTACACTACTCTGACAGTAAGTAATGTATACACTATTACACTACTCTGACAGTAAGTAATGTGTACAATATTACACTACTCTGACAGTAAGTAATGTGTACATTATTACACTACTCTGACAGTGAGTAATGTGTACATTATTACACTACTCTGACAATTTGTAATCTATACACTATTACACTACTCTGACAGTAAGTAATGTATATAATATTACACTACTCTGACAGTAAGTAATGTGTACATTATTACACTACTCTGACAGTAAGTAATGTGTACATTATTACACTACTCTGACAGTAAGTAATGTGTACAATATTACACTACTCTGACAGAAAGTAATGTGTACATTATTACACTACTCTGACAGTAAGTAATGTGTACATTGTTACACTTCTCTGACAGTAAGTAATGTGTACATTATTACACTACTCTGACAGTAAGTAATGTGTACATTACTACACTACTCTGACAGTAAGTAATGTGTACAATATTACACTACTCTGACAGTAAGTAATGTGTACATTATTACACTACTCTGACAGTAAGTAATGTGTACAATATTACACTACTCTGACAGTAAGTAATGTGTACATTATTACACTTCTCTGACAGTAAGTAATGTGTACATTGTTACACTTCTCTGACAGTAAGTAATGTGTACATTACTACACTACTCTGACAGTAAGTAATGTGTACATTACTACACTACTCTGACAGTAAGTAATGTGTACAATATGACACTACTCTGACAGTAAGTAATGTGTACATTATTACACTAATCTGAGAGTAAGTAATGTGTACATTATTACACTACTCTGAGAGTAAGTAATGTGTACATTATTACACTACTCTGTCAGTAAGTAATGTGTACATTATTACACGACTCTGAGAGTAAGTAATGTGTACATTATTACACGACTCTGACAGTAAGTAATGTGTACATTTATTACACTACTCTGACAGTAAGTAATGTGTACAATATTACACTCCTCTGACAGTAAGTAATGTGTACATTGTTACACTACTCTGACAGTGAGTAATGTGTACATTATTACACTACTCTGACAATTTGTAATGTATACACTATTACACTGCTCTGACAGTAAGTAATGCTTACAATATTACACTACTCTGACAGTAAGTAATGTGTACACTATTACACTACTCTGACAGTAAGTAATGTGTACAATATTACACTACTCTGACAGTAAGTAATGTGTACATTATTACACTACTCTGACAGTGAGTAATGTGTACATTATTACACTACTCTGACAATTTGTAATCTATACACTATTACACTACTCTGACAGTAAGTAATGTATATAATATTACACTACTCTGACAGTAAGTAATGTGTACATTATTACACTACTCTGACAGTAAGTAATGTGTACATTATTACACTACTCTGACAGTAAGTAATGTGTACAATATTACACTACTCTGACAGAAAGTAATGTGTACATTATTACACTACTCTGACAGTAAGTAATGTGTACATTGTTACACTTCTCTGACAGTAAGTAATGTGTACATTATTACACTACTCTGACAGTAAGTAATGTGTACATTACTACACTACTCTGACAGTAAGTAATGTGTACAATATTACACTACTCTGACAGTAAGTAATGTGTACATTATTACACTACTCTGACAGTAAGTAATGTGTACAATATTACACTACTCTGACAGTAAGTAATGTGTACATTATTACACTTCTCTGACAGTAAGTAATGTGTACATTGTTACACTTCTCTGACAGTAAGTAATGTGTACATTACTACACTACTCTGACAGTAAGTAATGTGTACATTACTACACTACTCTGACAGTAAGTAATGTGTACAATATGACACTACTCTGACAGTAAGTAATGTGTACATTATTACACTAATCTGAGAGTAAGTAATGTGTACATTATTACACTACTCTGAGAGTAAGTAATGTGTACATTATTACACTACTCTGTCAGTAAGTAATGTGTACATTATTACACGACTCTGAGAGTAAGTAATGTGTACATTATTACACGACTCTGACAGTAAGTAATGTGTACATTTATTACACTACTCTGACAGTAAGTAATGTGTACAATATTACACTCCTCTGACAGTAAGTAATGTGTACATTGTTACACTACTCTGACAGTGAGTAATGTGTACATTATTACACTACTCTGACAATTTGTAATGTATACACTATTACACTGCTCTGACAGTAAGTAATGCTTACAATATTACACTACTCTGACAGTAAGTAATGTGTACATTATTACACTACTCTGACAGTAAGTAATGTGTACATTATTACACTACTCTGACAGTAAGTAATGTGTACAATATTACACTACTCTGACAGTAAGTAATGTGTACATTATTACACTACTCTGACAGTAAGTAATGTGTACATTGTTACACTTCTCTGACAGTAAGTAATGTGTACATTATTACTCTACTCTGACAGTAAGTAATGTGTACATTACTACACTACTCTGACAGTAAGTAATGTGTACAATATTACACTACTCTGACAGTAAGTAATGTGTACATTATTACACTACTCTGACAGTAAGTAATGTGTACAATATTACACTACTCTGACAGTAAGTAATGTGTACATTATTACACTTCTCTGACAGTAAGTAATGTGTACATTGTTACACTTCTCTGACAGTAAGTAATGTGTACATTACTACACTACTCTGACAGTAAGTAATGTGTACATTACTACACTACTCTGACAGTAAGTAATGTGTACAATATTACACTACTCTGACAGTAAGTAATGTGTACATTATTACACTAATCTGAGAGTAAGTAATGTGTACATTATTACACTACTCTGACAGTAAGTAATGTGTACATTATTACACTACTCTGACAGTAAGTAATGTGTACATTATTACACGACTCTGAGAGTAAGTAATGTGTACATTATTACACGACTCTGACAGTAAGTAATGTGTACATTTATTACACTACTCTGACAGTAAGTAATGTGTACAATATTACACTCCTCTGACAGTAAGTAATGTGTACATTGTTACACTACTCTGACAGTGAGTAATGTGTACATTATTACACTACTCTGACAATTTGTAATGTATACACTATTACACTGCTCTGACAGTAAGTAATGCTTACAATATTACACTACTCTGACAGTAAGTAATGTGTACACTATTACACTACTCTGACAGTAAGTAATGTGTACAATATTACACTACTCTGACAGTAAGTAATGTGTACATTATTACACTACTCTGACAGTGAGTAATGTGTACATTATTACACTACTCTGACAATTTGTAATCTATACACTATTACACTACTCTGACAGTAAGTAATGTATATAATATTACACTACTCTGACAGTAAGTAATGTGTACATTATTACACTACTCTGACAGTAAGTAATGTGTACATTATTACACTACTCTGACAGTAAGTAATGTGTACAATATTACACTACTCTGACAGAAAGTAATGTGTACATTATTACACTACTCTGACAGTAAGTAATGTGTACATTGTTACACTTCTCTGACAGTAAGTAATGTGTACATTATTACACTACTCTGACAGTAAGTAATGTGTACATTACTACACTACTCTGACAGTAAGTAATGTGTACAATATTACACTACTCTGACAGTAAGTAATGTGTACATTATTACACTACTCTGACAGTAAGTAATGTGTACAATATTACACTACTCTGACAGTAAGTAATGTGTACATTATTACACTTCTCTGACAGTAAGTAATGTGTACATTGTTACACTTCTCTGACAGTAAGTAATGTGTACATTACTACACTACTCTGACAGTAAGTAATGTGTACATTACTACACTACTCTGACAGTAAGTAATGTGTACAATATGACACTACTCTGACAGTAAGTAATGTGTACATTATTACACTAATCTGAGAGTAAGTAATGTGTACATTATTACACTACTCTGTCAGTAAGTAATGTGTACATTATTACACTACTCTGTCAGTAAGTAATGTGTACATTATTACACGACTCTGAGAGTAAGTAATGTGTACATTATTACACGACTCTGACAGTAAGTAATGTGTACATTTATTACACTACTCTGACAGTAAGTAATGTGTACAATATTACACTCCTCTGACAGTAAGTAATGTGTACATTGTTACACTACTCTGACAGTGAGTAATGTGTACATTATTACACTACTCTGACAATTTGTAATGTATACACTATTACACTGCTCTGACAGTAAGTAATGCTTACAATATTACACTACTCTGACAGTAAGTAATGTGTACATTATTACACTACTCTGACAGTAAGTAATGTGTACATTATTACACTACTCTGACAGTAAGTAATGTGTACAATATTACACTACTCTGACAGTAAGTAATGTGTACATTATTACACTACTCTGACAGTAAGTAATGTGTACATTGTTACACTTCTCTGACAGTAAGTAATGTGTACATTATTACTCTACTCTGACAGTAAGTAATGTGTACATTACTACACTACTCTGACAGTAAGTAATGTGTACAATATTACACTACTCTGACAGTAAGTAATGTGTACATTATTACACTACTCTGACAGTAAGTAATGTGTACAATATTACACTACTCTGACAGTAAGTGATGTGTACATTATTACACTTCTCTGACAGTAAGTAATGTGTACATTGTTACACTTCTCTGACAGTAAGTAATGTGTACATTACTACACTACTCTGACAGTAAGTAATGTGTACATTACTACACTACTCTGACAGTAAGTAATGTGTACAATATTACACTACTCTGACAGTAAGTAATGTGTACATTATTACACTAATCTGAGAGTAAGTAATGTGTACATTATTACACTACTCTGACAGTAAGTAATGTGTACATTATTACACTACTCTGAGAGTAAGTAATGTGTACATTATTACACGACTCTGACAGTAAGTAATGTGTACATTTATTACACTACTCTGACAGTAAGTAATGTGTACAATATTACACTCCTCTGACAGTAAGTAATGTGTACATTGTTACACTACTCTGACAGTGAGTAATGTGTACATTATTACACTACTCTGACAATTTGTAATGTATACACTATTACACTGCTCTGACAGTAAGTAATGCTTACAATATTACACTACTCTGACAGTAAGTAATGTGTACATTATTACACTACTCTGACAGTAAGTAATGTGTACATTATTACACTACTCTGACAGTAAGTAATGTGTACAATATTACACTACTCTGACAGTAAGTAATGTGTACATTATTACACTACTCTGACAGTAAGTAATGTGTACATTGTTACACTTCTCTGACAGTAAGTAATGTGTACATTATTACTCTACTCTGACAGTAAGTAATGTGTACATTACTACACTACTCTGACAGTAAGTAATGTGTACAATATTACACTACTCTGACAGTAAGTAATGTGTACATTATTACACTACTCTGACAGTAAGTAATGTGTACAATATTACACTACTCTGACAGTAAGTAATGTGTACATTATTACACTTCTCTGACAGTAAGTAATGTGTACATTGTTACACTTCTCTGACAGTAAGTAATGTGTACATTACTACACTACTCTGACAGTAAGTAATGTGTACATTACTACACTACTCTGACAGTAAGTAATGTGTACAATATTACACTACTCTGACAGTAAGTAATGTGTACATTATTACACTAATCTGAGAGTAAGTAATGTGTACATTATTACACTACTCTGACAGTAAGTAATGTGTACATTATTACACTACTCTGACAGTAAGTAATGTGTACATTATTACACGACTCTGAGAGTAAGTAATGTGTACATTATTACACGACTCTGACAGTAAGTAATGTGTACATTTATTACACTACTCTGACAGTAAGTAATGTGTACAATATTACACTCCTCTGACAGTAAGTAATGTGTACATTGTTACACTACTCTGACAGTGAGTAATGTGTACATTATTACACTACTCTGACAATTTGTAATGTATACACTATTACACTGCTCTGACAGTAAGTAATGCTTACAATATTACACTACTCTGACAGTAAGTAATGTGTACACTATTACACTACTCTGACAGTAAGTAATGTGTACAATATTACACTACTCTGACAGTAAGTAATGTGTACATTATTACACTACTCTGACAGTGAGTAATGTGTACATTATTACACTACTCTGACAATTTGTAATCTATACACTATTACACTACTCTGACAGTAAGTAATGTATATAATATTACACTACTCTGACAGTAAGTAATGTGTACATTATTACACTACTCTGACAGTAAGTAATGTGTACATTATTACACTACTCTGACAGTAAGTAATGTGTACAATATTACACTACTCTGACAGAAAGTAATGTGTACATTATTACACTACTCTGACAGTAAGTAATGTGTACATTGTTACACTTCTCTGACAGTAAGTAATGTGTACATTATTACACTACTCTGACAGTAAGTAATGTGTACATTACTACACTACTCTGACAGTAAGTAATGTGTACAATATTACACTACTCTGACAGTAAGTAATGTGTACATTATTACACTACTCTGGCAGTAAGTAATGTGTACAATATTACACTACTCTGACAGTAAGTAATGTGTACATTATTACACTTCTCTGACAGTAAGTAATGTGTACATTGTTACACTTCTCTGACAGTAAGTAATGTGTACATTACTACACTACTCTGACAGTAAGTAATGTGTACATTACTACACTACTCTGACAGTAAGTAATGTGTACAATATGACACTACTCTGACAGTAAGTAATGTGTACATTATTACACTAATCTGAGAGTAAGTAATGTGTACATTATTACACTACTCTGAGAGTAAGTAATGTGTACATTATTACACTACTCTGTCAGTAAGTAATGTGTACATTATTACACGACTCTGAGAGTAAGTAATGTGTACATTATTACACGACTCTGACAGTAAGTAATGTGTACATTTATTACACTACTCTGACAGTAAGTAATGTGTACAATATTACACTCCTCTGACAGTAAGTAATGTGTACATTGTTACACTACTCTGACAGTGAGTAATGTGTACATTATTACACTACTCTGACAATTTGTAATGTATACACTATTACACTGCTCTGACAGTAAGTAATGCTTACAATATTACACTACTCTGACAGTAAGTAATGTGTACATTATTACACTACTCTGACAGTAAGTAATGTGTACATTATTACACTACTCTGACAGTAAGTAATGTGTACAATATTACACTACTCTGACAGTAAGTAATGTGTACATTATTACACTACTCTGACAGTAAGTAATGTGTACATTGTTACACTTCTCTGACAGTAAGTAATGTGTACATTATTACTCTACTCTGACAGTAAGTAATGTGTACATTACTACACTACTCTGACAGTAAGTAATGTGTACAATATTACACTACTCTGACAGTAAGTAATGTGTACATTATTACACTACTCTGACAGTAAGTAATGTGTACAATATTACACTACTCTGACAGTAAGTGATGTGTACATTATTACACTTCTCTGACAGTAAGTAATGTGTACATTGTTACACTTCTCTGACAGTAAGTAATGTGTACATTACTACACTACTCTGACAGTAAGTAATGTGTACATTACTACACTACTCTGACAGTAAGTAATGTGTACAATATTACACTACTCTGACAGTAAGTAATGTGTACATTATTACACTAATCTGAGAGTAAGTAATGTGTACATTATTACACTACTCTGACAGTAAGTAATGTGTACATTATTACACTACTCTGACAGTAAGTAATGTGTACATTATTACACGACTCTGAGAGTAAGTAATGTGTACATTATTACACGACTCTGACAGTAAGTAATGTGTACATTTATTACACTACTCTGACAGTAAGTAATGTGTACAATATTACACTCCTCTGACAGTGAGTAATGTGTACATTGTTACACTACTCTGACAGTGAGTAATGTGTACATTATTACACTACTCTGACAATTTGTAATGTATACACTATTACACTGCTCTGACAGTAAGTAATGCTTACAATATTACACTACTCTGACAGTAAGTAATGTGTACACTATTACACTACTCTGACAGTAAGTAATGTGTACATTATTACACTACTCTGACAGTGAGTAATGTGTACATTATTACACTACTCTGACAATTTGTAATCTATACATTATTACACTACTCTGACAGTTTGTAATCTATACACTATTACACTACTCTGACAGTAAGTAATGTATATAATATTACACTACTCTGACAGTAAGTAATGTGTACATTATTACACTACTCTGACAGTAAGTAATGTGTACAATATTACACTACTCTGACAGTAAGTAATGTGTACATTATTACACTACTCTGACAGTAAGTAATGTGTACATTGTTACACTTCTCTGACAGTAAGTAATGTGTACATTATTACACTACTCTGACAGTAAGTAATGTGTACATTACTACACTACTCTGACAGTAAGTAATGTGTACAATATTACACTACTCTGAGAGTAAGTAATGTGTACATTATTACACTACTCTGAGAGTAAGTAATGTGTACATTATTACACTACTCTGACAGTGAGTAATGTGTACATTATTACACTACTCTGACAATTTGTAATGTATACACTATTACACTGCTCTGACAGTAAGTAATGCTTACAATATTACACTACTCTGACAGTAAATAATGTATACACTATTACACTACTGTTACAGTTAGTAAAGTATACACAATTACACTACTCTGTCAGTAAGTAATGTGTACATTATTACACGACTCTGAGAGTAAGTAATGTGTACATTATTACACTACTCTGACAGTAAGTAATGTGTACATTATTACATGACTCTGACAGTAAGTAATGTGTACATTATTACACTACTCTGACAGTAAGTAATGTGTACAATATTACACTACTCTGACCGTAAGTAATGTATATAATATTACACTACTCTGACAGTAAGTAATGTGTACATTATTACACTACTCTGACAGTAAGTAATGTGTACACTATTACACTACTCTGACAATTTGTAATGTATACACTATTACACTACTCTGACAGTAAGTAATGCTTACAATATTACACTACTCTGACAGTAAGTAATGTGTACATTATTACACTACTCTGACAGTAAGTAATGTGTACATTATTTCACTACTGTGAGAGTAAGTAATGTGTACATTATTACACTACTCTGACAGTAAGTGATGTGTACATTATTACACTACTCTGGCAGTAAGTAATGTGTACATTATTACACTACTCTGACAGTAAGTAATGTGTACATTATTACACTACTATGACAGTAAGTAATGTGTACAATATTACACTACTCTGACAGTAAGTAATGTGTACATTATTACACTACTCTGACAGTAAGTAATGTGTACATTATTACACTCCTCTGACAGTAAGTAATGTGTACATTATTACACTACTCTGAGAGTAAGTATGTGTACATTATTACACTACTCTGACAGTAAGTAATGTGTACATTATTACACGACTCCGACAGTAAGTAATGTGTACATTTATTACACTACTCTGACAGTAAGTAATGTGTACAATATTACACTCCTTTGACAGTAAGTAATGTGAACATTGTTACACGACTCCGACAGTAAGTAATGTGTACATTTATTACACTACTCTGACAGTGTGTAATGTGTACATTATTACACTACTCTGACAATATGTAATGTATACACTATTACACTACTCTGACAGTAAGTAATGCTTACAATATTACACTACTCTGACAGTAAGTAATGTGTACATTATTACACTACTCTGACAGTAAGTAATGTGTACATTATTTCACTACTGTGAGAGTAAGTAATGTGTACATTATTACACTACTCTGACAGTAAGTGATGTGTACATTATTACACTACTCTGGCAGTAAGTAATGTGTACATTATTACACTACTCTGACAGTAAGTAATGCTCACAATATTACACTACTCTGACAGTAAGTAATGTGTACAATATTACACTACTCTGACAGTAAGTAATGTGTACATTATTACACTACTCTGACAGTAAGTAATGTATACAATATTACACTACTCTGACAGTAAGTTATGTGTACATTATTACACTACTCTGACAGTAAGTAATGTGTACATTATTACACTACTCTGACAGTAAGTGATGTGTACATTATTACACTACTCTGACAGTAGGTAATTTGTACAATATTACACTACTCTGACAGTAAGTAATGTGTACATTATTACACTACTCTGACAGTGAGTAATGTGTACAATATTACACTACTCTGACAGTAAGTAATGTGTACATTATTACACTACTCTGACAGTGAGTAATGTGTACAATATTACACTACTCGGACAATTTGTAATCTATACACTATTACACTACTCTGACAGTAAGTAATGTGTACATTATTACACTACTCTGACAGTAAGTAATCTATACATTATTACACTACTCTGACAGTAAGTAATGTATACAATATTACTCTACTCTGACAGTAAGTAATGTGTACATTATTACACTACTCTGACAGTAAGTAATGTGTACATTATTACACTACTCTGACAGTAAGTAATCTATACACTATTACACTACTCTGACAGTAAGTAATGTATACAATATTACACTACTCTGACAGTAAGTAATGTGTACATTATTACACTACTCTGACAGTAAGTTATGTGTACAATATTACACTACTCTGACAGTAAGTATGTGTACATTATTACACTACTCTGACAGTAAGTAATGTGTACATTATTACACTACTCTGACAATTTGTAATCAATACACTATTACACTACTCTGACAGTAAGTAATGTATACAATATTACACTACTCTGACAGTAAGTAATGTGTACATTATTACACTACTCTGACAGTAAGTAATGTTTACAATATTACACTACTCTGACAGTAAGTAATGTGTACATTATTACACTACTCTGACAGTAAGTAATGTGTACAATATTACACTACTCTGACAGTAAGTAATGTATACACTATTACACTATTCTGACGAATACTGAAGGATAGTAACGAGTTACTATCTGATCGGTAAACTCATCCCTATATACACTGTAAACTGCCGTGTGAGAAAATACAAGTAAACAAATATACTAAAAACGACAGTAATTTACTAGCACACAAAGACTTTAAAAAGGCACATTAATATTAAAACATACTAGCCTAATATTGACTGGCTATGTATGTAAAATATTCTGCTATGGAAGGTTCAAAATTTGTCATTGCCGAATCGGACATTAAATATTCAATAACTGATATAATGGCTTTCACCCGCGAATCCGTCTGGTCGTTATAAAAGCCAAACTAATACCAGCTGTTGCCGCGAGATACGACATACAAAGTCAATGTCTTTGTCCCATAAATGCAAAAGGGAATTTCATTGAAACACCGTTTTCCGACAGATCTTACAATTTGCTTGACGTGTCTGGTATATGCTGAATAAAAAAAAATAATATATAAAAAACTATAGAGGGCGTTTGGGGACAACTCGTATTATTAATAGAAAGCATTAATTATGAAACGACGCAAGCACATATTATCGGCCTTGACCCCCCCCCCCTCCACTCTGTCTATTATGGTTATTAGAAGATTGTATACGCTTTCTACCATACTAAACTAGTCATCAGATTTAACAAGTGTTACTGACCTTATAAATCTGTCTTTGCGTACCACTAAACATTTCAAAATTAAACAACGCCATCAGTGGTCGTTCCCAATTCTATGCGTCTTGATATGTATGTGCTGTCACAGTCTATATTGACGCATATATACACCACGGCTAACGTTATTTACAAATTATGTGATTGTCCTAGCATTTGTTCAATTCCCAACATGAACCTACGATTCCTGGCCGGAATCCAACCACGAACATGTATCGATGTATTGCGTATTCATGACGCAACGACTTTATTAGCATTTGCCATTGGATTCAGTAGAACGTTTGCGTCATTGTGTGAATTGGAAGCTTGGGTAATGGAATAGTGTGAACTGCAAATCGTTCTATCGCTGTGCTGGCAAGCACTCGCTACTAAAATAAAAATAGCGCACTCTACGGCGATCGCGTCTTGGAGAACAATGTGTTCCATAGCCCAGAAAATTTTGAGCGATACTACATACAATTGACCACTCTATTATCTTTTTCAACATTTAATACGACATGAAAGAAAACGTCTTATATAGTATCAAAAGCGGCGGACGACACCGACGCTTTCCATGGTTGAGTTCTACCTCAATGGCTATATCTCACATCACCTTTATGAATAATCGTAGTAGTGTAGATGTCACGAGCGTAACTAATATAATCGTGTAAACAGCGCGCAAGCCTTGCATAAACAACGAACGTCGGGAATAAACATTTCTTTTGAACAACACATGGCACGCTAAACTGACCGTGAACCAATTACACATTATCTTGAATTACAGCTATGCACCTATTATATGACATGTTTAAATAACTCTGCACCCACTACATGACATTCTAAAATAAATCTGCACCCATGACATGATAAAATAATCCTGCACCCACTACATGACATGCTAAAATAACTCTGCACCCCTTATATGGTAAGCAAAGATATCCCTGAACCCACTACAAGGCATGCTAAAATAATTCTGCACTCATTACATGCCAAGCGTAAATAACCCTGTACCTGTATATGACATGCTAAAATAATGCATCCACTACAAGATATACTTTAATAACCCTGCATCCACTACAAGATATACGTTAATAACCATTGTACCCACTACATGGTATATCTAAATAACTCGACATCCACTATATGACATGATTATATAAGCCTGTACCCCTATATGACACACTAAAATAACCTTGCATCCCCTACATGGCATACTAAAATAACCCTGCTCCCACTACAAAGCATACCTAAATAACTAAGCACCCACTATATGATATGCTAAAATAAACCTGCACCCACGACATGCACCAACTACATGCCATAATGACCCTGCCCCACTGTAAGATATACTAAAACAACTCTGCACCCACGACATGCTAAAATAACCCTGCACCCACGACATGCTAAAATAACCGTGTACTTACTACATGACATGCTGGATGCACCTTGGTGAAGAAAAAAATATGAAAATATGGGAACTATGCAATTTATATGCAAAATATCCTGGGCGGGGATTATCTATACCATTTTATTCTCTACAAATGTTCGTGTGTGGGGATTACCTATGCTATCTCAATGTCTGCTAACTTCCCTGGGTGGGGATTACCTATCTCATATTATTGTCTGCAAAGTTTCCTGTGCGTGGATTACCTACACCGTTTTATTGTCTGCAAACTTTGCTGGGTGGGGATCACCTATACCATCTCGATGTCTGCAAACTTTCCTGGGTGGGAATTACCTATACCATTTTATTGTCTGCAAACTTTGCTGGGTGGGGATCACCTATATCATCTTATTGTCTGCAAAGTTTCCTGTGCGTGGATTACCTACACCGTTTTATTGTCTGCAAACTTTGCTGGGTGGGGATCACCTATACCATCTCGATGTCTGCAAACTTCCCTGGGTGGGAATTACCTATACCATTTTATTGTCTGCAAACTTTGCTGGGTGGGGATCACCTATATCATCTTATTGTCTGCAAAGTTTCCTGTGCGTGGATTACCTACACCGTTTTATTGTCTGCAAACCTTCCTGGGTGGGGATCACCTATATCATCTTATTGTCTGCAGACTTTCCTGTTTTGGGATTACTTATACCTTCTCACTATCTGCAAACCTTCCTGGGTGGGGATTACCTATACCATTTTATTGTCTGCAAACTTTGCTGGGTAAAGATCACCTTTATCATCCTATTGTCTGCAGACTTTCTTGGGTTGAGATCACTATAGCTTCGCATTATCTGCAAACATCCTGGAAGGGGATTACCTATAGAGTCTCATTGTCTGCAAACTTTCCTGACTGGGGATTACCTGTACCATCTCTTTTTCTGCAAACTTTCCCGGGTTGGTATTCCATATACCTTCTCATTATATGCAAACTTTCCTGGATGGGGATTACATATACTATTTCATTGTTTTAAACTTTCCTGGATGAGAATTACCCATACCGTCTCATTTTCTGCAAAATTTCCTTTGTTGGGATTTCCTATACCTTCTCATTATCTGCAAACTTTCCTTGGGTGGGGATTACCTATACCATCTCATTGTCTGTAAACTTTCCTGGATAGGGATTACCCATACCGTCTCATTGTCTGCAAACTTTCTTGGGTGGGAATTACCTATACCATCTCATTGTCTGCAAACTTTCCTAGATGGGGATTATCTATACCATCTCATTGTCTTCAAACTTTCCTGGATGAGGATTACCTATATCATCTCATTGTCTGCAAACTTCCCTGGGTGGGAATCCCCTATACAATCTCATTGTCTGCAAACGTTCGTGGGTGGGAATTACCTGCAAACTTTCCTGTTTATTTAAAGTATTAATCAAGCTATGAAACGCTGTATATTGAAAAATGTCTAACATGTTATTGTTATTCCTATATATATATATATATATATATATATATATATATATATATATATACACATGAGTAATTATATCAACTAAGCGTTGTACTATTTAAATGTTAGTTATTTGTCTGCAATCGTTAATGTATAGTTTTGCCAACATAGTCTTAAATCATTCAAATCATAATTCATGGCAAAACAAATTCACTAGATACATTTGAAAAAAAAGTAAACCTCGCTGTTTGATTTCGGGTTTTGTTTCAGTGAATGTTGAATTACTGAACCGACAATTTAGTACCAAAAGTGTCAAAATTGTAAATTCATTATTTTATTCAATGATACATAAGTGTATTGTTCGAACATGGTTTTGATTTTGATATACTGTAGAATTAACTAGTCGTAGCATTAAATGAATGTAATACACATACATTGCTTAAAAAAATGTTCTCAACCCATTCTTTTCACTATATCAAGATTGGTTGGTCTCAAGTTAAAATTCTTCCAAGTTAGACCACTCAAAAGAAGTCGACTCCCTACCCTCGGTGAGCATCACTGATACTGGCGAAGTCCAAAGGCCTGGATTCATTTTACTAAACTATATTCCAGTTACAGTGTCGGCGGAACGGGGCAGAGGGCGATCTCCTCTCGAAAAAATGTATAAAATGAAACCCTTTGTGTCAGCAGTATTGTCGGCATATTCTCACAGCGACAATATGCAGAAATATATATGAGGGCGCTGCGTCGAAATCTCACACGCGTACGTACATATTCATCATCGAGTACAAAATCAACAGTTTATTTTTTGTAAATTACGCGCAATATTAGCCGAATGACCTTCATTTAAAAGTAAAACCTTCCTTGTAATAACACATGGTCAAATGTGTTAACCAGCGAAAGATCTTAATCAAAACTGTGATTTTAATTAAAACTGACTGACCACACACATGGAACACTCTACTACAGTAGCAATACGTTCATATTCAGTATGTGCGTATATATGTTTTGAACAAATTAACGTTACATTGCAAAACGAGTAATGTTGCCATGACGACTGTAAATAATGTCAAATCACTCACAGTATTTACTAATGCCTCCCACCATGTTATGGATTATTAGAAAACTATTGATTTCTGAAACATAATAAAAAAAACGGAGGAGAGATTAAAAAAAGGATTATAGGGAAGAACGTTTGAATATCGTCGATGGACGGAACTAATGGAATTAGGTTGTGACACACAATGTCAAGACTTACTCGCCGAAATACGAACTAGATTTTTTATTTTATTTTATTTTTCAATGTCTTTGAATATGTAAAGGCACGTGTCATTATAATTTGTCAGTTGAACTGAGAGTATGTGACACGCAAGATGCCCTTTGTTGGCTGGCAAATTATCATCAACATTTCTGCTCCATTGGTAAATCGTTATTTGTAAACAAAACATTGGAGAAGCGTGACGACTGTGGCAATGGTAATCACACACGAGTTGTTTGACTGCACGCTAATTAGAATAACGCCGCCATATTCAAATGTAAAGATAATATATGTGTAATGAAAGCGCGGCGCGAAAGATTATTACAGAAAAAACAAAAACAAAACTGTACGCATGCGCATTAACAATGCTCAAGTGGCCCGCTGATTCTGATCTGTTAAACCTACACATCGGGTAGTAAACGTGTTGCGCGGCGTCAGTATCAAACCGCCATTGGCCAGCTGAGGCGTCAACGTTATATGTTATTACATGCTACATTTATATGACAATTCACTCGTCTGCCGATCTATATCTGCATGACTACGTTCAACTATGAGTCAAGCTATTAATGTTTTCACCCACGAAAATATTCTTCTGTATGCGTAATAGAGGAAATATTCCGTGTCGGGTATTGACGTACAGTGCTATGAACACCTGACAACATTTATAACTTGCCTGGCTGCACAACTTCAACTATCGGTCTAAATTTCTTGCAACGTAATATCCTACGCATGTTTTTTGAACTGTCCTTGTCGTTGCTTGTGTTTTTCCGTCACACTGTTCTTAAATCATCGTAAATCACTATGATGTATCCAAAGAGTTCAGTTGGATGGATCTTGTGCGTTCTCGTGTTCTTCCAGACCAAATATGCATTCGGTAGGTCACTGAAAATCACCGATGGGGATGTAATTGAGATTCAGATTGCTGTAATACTTCCAAATGACACCGATGAACCCCCGGAAATCCGTCACTATCCATATCGCTCTGAAATGGTTTGTCCGGCAATAGATATTGCCGTTGCGAAAATTATCTCTACAGACAATTTTTTCGGCAGTCACATCGTGAATATTACTATCCGAAGGGCGGATTCCGAATGTTCGAACAACATGGCTCCAATTCGGGCGGTTGAATATATCACTGAAAAGCAAGTGCACGTGTTTTTCGGCCCGGCGTGTGACTACGCTGCCGCCGCTGTCGCCAGATTCGCTGCTCATTGGCATATACCCTTCCTGACTACAGGCGCAAAGGCCAAAGAATTCGGAATTAAAACGATGGACGATTTCCGGACACTGACTCGGGTACATGGACCGTTTTTAAAAATGGCTGAATTCATGATGGAAATTTTAAGAACTTTTCAGTGGAACAAAACCGCTATTATGCATAGTGATAAAGACGTGTCCCTCTACAGGGATTGCTGGCTCTTTGGCGGTGCCCTATTTTATCTATTCCAGAAAGCTGGCTGGTATGACCCCGGCCATGATTACGCGGGATATCGTCGTTTCCAGGAGGAGAACGACCCAGATTACAGGCAAATCCTCATAGAAACCGTAATGCCACACGGTAGAAGTAAGTATTATTGCTTGCTATAGTTAATATAACAATGAATATAACTACGTTTTACGAAATCGAGCGATTTACACATATGACTGTCATTAGTTGTTGTAGAAAATCGATCAAAATCCTGTACATCAAGGCCACATTGGTTTAGGCAACCTGTTGTTGGCCGACAAACAATCATATCAATCTCATATTTGCGTAAAAAATAATTTTGTTTCAACAACTGTAGAATAACTATCATATGTAACAAGAATCAGCCGTACATGCCATCATTTACAGTTTAGTTGGGTTTGGGAATATTAGTTTTTATTGCGCGTCTTTAGAAGTATACATATACATAACCTCCTGTATATCGACGGGAAGACATACACCTTGAACACTGCCGTCATTTAAAACATATTTGTATGAATCTATTTGATTCGCCTTTAAGTGATTTGTTAATGAGCTAAATAGTATATTTATTAGTTTTCGGCACATTTTTGTTCTTGAAACTATATATTGGCGAACGTTGTAATGCTCATATAATGATATAAGATTACGACAAATGACCAAAAACACAAGTATCGACGGAAACTGTTTCGCCCGGCCGATATACAGTTTGTCACATAGTACAATGCATAAGAGTTATGTTTGACTAGTTGTCATCAACATAGTAAGCAATAGAAACGTTATATTTTAAACTTGTATTCGATGGTCGAGCTCATCCAGCTAGAGTCACCGTAGCAGTGGTTATCAGGATTACTATAATCCCCGATTAGCTTTTGCAATATGATTGTTCTTGCATGCAGATGCATGTGAATAATTAGAATACATTCCAAAACATATACATAAATATATATATATATATATATATACATAAATATATATATATATACATAAATATATATATATACATAAATATATATATACATAATATATATATATATATATATATATATATATATATATATATATATATATATATATATATATATATATATATATATATATATATATATATATATATATATATATAGGAAGGTAGTCGATTATTCCAGGTGAGAGTGCTCGATACTAAACGATGAGTTTGTAGAGCAGATTTACATACGTGGCCAGAGAAATTAAGACACGACTACATGAGTAAAGTTCACTCTACAGTACTGTTTCGTAAGGTACATGGAGTACCTCACTCATCAGGAGTTAAGACTTAACTAGAGTATATATATATATATATACAATCTCACGATATTTTCACTAAGATTAATGTCTGTAGACACGAGTAATTATCGCAAGAGTTTTGTATCAATTTGATGATATGGGGTTTTGACCTGCCCTTTATTATTGATAAGGGGCTGAAACATGGTTGTATGAAATACTGTATATTTATGAAAGAGTAAATTTACTGCAAATTTTAATTGAAAAGCCTAAACGTGTACAGTAATACGTTATATATTCACACAATGCTTTATATGCCAAATACTGCATTACCATTTATATTACACCCATCGACCTTGGACTTCATGCTACTTGCCAGTAAGACTATTGTAATATTTGTGCGTTTACAACTCCTTGACTTGTACAAGCAATTCTGAGAGCGTTTATTAACACGCAAGCTCATTCTCTGCGCTTACCTGAGCATATCAGTAAATTGGTTATAGTCACATCAAAACCTAATATACGCACGCGCCAGTAACCGTGATGTATACGTGCTTTATAGCGTATATCAAGTTCCTTGCCTGTATCAATTTGTTTAATGTGTCTTCAGTGAATGCTCCTCATACAAGCAACGGTAAATCAGCATATGTTATGTCGCTGTACAGTGTTTACCTTCACACTGATTTTATATCAAACGTGCCAGTAGCTTTGAACCAGAATGGAATTAACAAGAACATGCGTATCACATGCAGGGATCTCATTTCGCGCCTTTCACCAAACCCAGGCAATTTACAAACAAAAACCGATCTTCTTTGTCAAGCGATATAATGTGCATTTCCGTTTCTGTAATATTTTGCTTCGGTTGACGTCTTTGATATCAGCTGAAGTAAATTAGTTTTATTATATCCAATCCATTCCTTCTATTAAATAGTGATATATCATTGCACGTCTATAATTATAAAAGTTCCCTTCTCATATCTTGCAAACGATGTGTTAGAAAGGAGAAATAAGTAACGTTGCATCCGCGTCTACTTTACTAGGATAATATGTGACTTGAAGCATGGAACAAATGGGGGTAATTTTGTATTCCTCGGTTAGCCGCACTGAGACTTTAAAATCATTCATCACGGTTCAAGGACGATTCATCGGAAACATGATGATCGATGTGAGGCATGGGGAGTGTCAAATTAGGTTTAAGAAAAATATCAATCACACGTCACCATTATTTGTAATTTCGTCATAAACTTCCGTAAATATTTGAATAAATAACATTCAGCAAATAGAAGCAAAGGCACGAATAGATTGGAACATTGTCGAAATATGAGATTGTCAGTCATGATGTCAAAGGTCCAATCTGCCTGCATTGGCCAATCATATTACTGATCAGTCTGAGTATATTTTAAATTACTACACGAATTTATCACACGGAACCGCCTATATACTGATATATATTCTAAAATGTAGTGTAAGTTATATAATACTACTTGAGCCTCCACCAGTCTGTACTTCACTACTGCAATCCCTTGTTATTGACCTTCAAGATGTATCCTTATAACACACTGCGCGACTTATACATCCATTTCATTGACGATTAGCGCGTGAAATGTTACAATTTAGACGCAGCTTGAAGATGTTTGGCGCACAGACAGGAAATTAAATGCACGTTAACAATTTCCTGGAGTTCAACATATGTCATGTATATATGTATATGTTATTTATAAATTTCTGTTATATACTATTTTGCAAGAGAGTTAATGCTTTACAAGATATACAATGAGTTGCAAGGGATATATTATGATGCAAGTTAAATATTAAGTTGCAAGGGATGCATTAGGTTGCAAGGGATACATTAGGTTTCAAAGGATACACTAGTTTACAGGGGATGTATTTAATATATTGTGTTGCATGGGACGCGTTGGTTTAGCGATACACTATAATGACGAAAATAAGCGATATTACATCACTGTCAAGGTCTTATAATAAACGTATATCATATATACATCCGCTTGTGTGCACAAGGAAGAAAAGTTTGATAATTATATACAGTGGCAATTGGTAACTAATTCGGTAAATAATTCACTTAGTCGCATTGATTGATTGATTGATAGCTATTCAATTAAACACCATTCAACCGTTTTGGGTAGTTGTATCAATGGTTTCTGCCAATAAACTAAACAGCATAGCTACATACTCCAGGGTGATACGTTCACTATAATGTGTCGTTTTATACCTAAGTTACATGTGCAAAATAACGTAAGCATTTGCAAAATAACGTAAGCATCTGAAAAATAATGTAAGCATCTGCAAAATAACGCAAGCATTTGCAAAATAACTTAAGCATTTTCAAAATGACGTAAGCATCTGTAAAATGACGTAAGCATCTGTAAAATAACGTGTAACGTTCTATTGTGTCTGTTGTTGTAAATAGTGTCGATATTTATTCGGAGATTAGCTTTTGTATGCTTCAAATCACGTTTGCGGTCAACAGTGAACTCATTTTACTTCCGGCGCTGTGAAATACTAATAATCCAATAAAGAACAAAATGTACAAAATATTATGAAAAGTGCTTAGAATTAAATAATAACGCGATGTATGTCAATAATAATGACAATGTGTCACTACTTATTCGACAAAACGGCGTTAAATGTCCCGTCATTAAATTTGAGATTAATTTCCTTTAATTAACTTTGAGGGTCAATTTTTCGTTTTATTAAAAAATAATGATGTCGAAGGTGATAGTCACAACGTGATTTTCATCATAAAAGAGGCAATTAACGTCTTTTGGTGAATTTTTTTTCCGTAAAGTATAATTTATTTTGAAACAACTTGTTTATCAAACTGGTTCAATGAATCGTAGCTAAAACCGCAAGCGGGGTAACCAACGTTATTTTTATTCAATATACAATATATGAAACACCGTAATATATTACCCCAACTTTATTTTTAACACACGTAGTCACATGTCCTAATTGGTAATCTTTATGGTGGCTAGGAGTAGATGAACCTCGGATGCAGATTATATCAAATCCGGAACTCACGTAACATGTTACATGTAAAACAAAACTCACCGATCAGACTGTCTGTGCTATGTTGGGACGGAACTAGTGCGGTTACCTACACTATCACGCCCACAAAGCGAGTAATTGCACTACAAGACATGGACGAAGCAAACATTTGTCTGTGTAATGTTTGGTAATAGTAACACACTGGTACGCTATTGTATCTTATCCAGACGTCGATTTTTTTACCAAATTGCCATGCAGCAAATTGGTTGTTACCCTTGCAAGCTGTTACCCAGAATTCCACAGTAGTTGGCAAGGAAACAACATAAGCATACTGAATGAAACAATCATACAGTGTCCGGTAATGTAGGCCTTACACATACTACCTTTACTCATAAAACAAGGTGTAAATATATTCTGGTCAATATTGGATTATATAACGTTGTTACACAACTCACAGTCAATCTCGCGTGTAATGTATACTCGGCTTCCGAATAGTGTGTCGAGTATGTAAATATACTCGGAAATATAGTGAATGTTGTTGTTGCGTGTTCCTACAATTCATCATTCTACATGTAAAATATACCAAATATATTTTCATAACAAACTCTAAGAAACAATCTCATACGCTATGTTAGTCATTCCATCCGTCGATGCCGGCGCTGCTGTAGTTATAAAACATAGTTTAACAATTCAGAAACGTGTAGTCATGATTACTTCAATGGTTGTTCAGGTCGGTCCTATCTGGTTGTACAAGTCTGTTCACTCTTGTTGTCCAGGTCGGTCCTATCTGGTTGTGCAAGTCGGCTCACACTGGTTGTCGAGGTCGGTCTTATCTGGTTATGCAGGTCTGTTCACGCTTGATGTCCTGGTCGGTCCTATCTGGTTGTGCACGTCTGCTCACTCTTGTTGTTCAGGTCGGTCCTATCTGGTTGTGCAAGTCGGCTCACACTGGTTGTCCAGGTCGGTCCTATCTGGTTGTGCACGTCTGCTCACTCTGGTTGTTCAGGTCGGTCCTATCTGGTTGTGCAAGTCGGCTCACACTGGTTGTCCAGGTCGGTCCTATCTGGTTGTGCAGGTCTGTTCACTCTTGTTGTCCAGGTCGGTCCTATCTAGTTGTGCAAGTCTGCTTACTCTGGTTGTCCAGGTCAGTCATATCTGGTTGTTCAGGTCTGTTCACTCTGGATGTCAAGGTCAGTCCTATCTGGTAGTTCAACTGTGTTCATCTGGTTGTACAGGCCAGTCCATCTGGTTGTTCATGTCTGCTCATCTGGCTCAGCTTGGTGGTCTGCTACTATGTCCATGTTTTCCGTGATTTTCAAGTCTGGTGGTTTATTATTCCGTCCATGTGTCGCCTGATAGTTAAAATAGGTGGTCCGCTACTCTGCCCATGTGTCCTCCAATCTCTAAGCTAGGTAGTCCGCTACTCTGCCCATGTGTTCTCCAATCTCTAAGCTAGGTAGTCCGCTACTCTGCCCATGTGTTCTCCAATCTCTAAGCTAGGTAGTCCGCTACTCTGTCTATGTGTTCCAAGATATCTAAGATAGTGGGTCTGTAACTTTGCCAATGTGCTCTTCAATCTCTAAGCTAGGTAGTCCGCTACCCCACCATGTGTTACCATATATCTAAGATAGATGGCATGTTACTCTGTCCATGTGTTATCTAATCTCTAAGCTAGTTGGTCTGATATATGTCCATGGGTTTTTCTTGATATCTAAGATAGGTGGTCCGCTACTCTGCCTATGTGTTCTCTAATCTCTAAGCTAGGTAGTCCGTTATCCTGCCAATGTGTTCCAAGTTATCTAAGCTAAGTGGCCCGTTACTCTGTCCATTTTTATCTATTCGCCAAGCTATATGGTCCGTTAATCTGTTCATGTGTTCCCCAATTCCTTATCTAGGTGATCTGTTATTCTGTCAATGTGTTTCCTGATATCTAAGTTAGGTGCACGTGGTCCGCTCCTCTATCCATGTGTTCACAGATATCTAAGTTTGGAGATATGCTACTCTGCTTTGTCATTTCGACAGATTTAGTCAAAATATAGTAATTGGTTCAGATTGTGATTTATACTCACAATACATGTCGATTTTTAACCAGTAGTGTGAGTGCGATTAGTTGGATTGGGAGAAGGTACCATGGTCCCCCTTTTCAAGCTAGTGATGTTTTTATTTCATTTTCCTCATTCCACAGAGAATACAATAAAAAATAATTCATAAGCATTATTTCTGCATTATGGTGATTGAATTTCAAAATATGCTTTAGTTTGTTTCTTATTGGCTCTCTTTAAAACATAACATGCATTAACATATATCAATTATTTCAGGGGATAATTTATGCAACCATTATTCAATAAATAGTGTTTTCATTCCCGTGAGGTTGGGTATAACTTGAAAACACTCAGCAAATATTCAGCAACTCGGTAATTGTTATAAATGAATCAATTGTATAGATTGATGATAATTGCAAACACAAAATGTGATGTGATGGCCACGTGAACTATTAAAATAATAGTATTACAATTTATAAAACATGAAAATTGGAATATCATAAAAGCTTATGATTGATATACCGCACACTGCAACGTACCTAGTGTAATATCCATATAATAACTGCCTATCCGGAAAACAAAAAAACAAACGAGCTAATGATTATGTTTCGTAAGAAAAATCTGTTTATGAATTGTAACAGGAATGGTCACGTTCCTGGACATCATAGCATATTAAGGTTAAAGTGTAGATATTCGTCGTGTTCGATTGGTTTCCAGGCGACGTATACGACGCGTGTCAAAGTCATTGTTTGTTTACACCAAATTCTAATGTACTACGCGGTGACTGCTATGCTTTAAGAAGTGTGCTTACACAAATGTTGTTGATTGAATGTGTATACTCTAGTAATTGTGCCCAGGGATGCTGCTACTGGCGCGTAAACTTCCGTACTGTTTCTTTAGCTCGTTAAACAGAATACCATTCCGTGGCGGAATGTTCCAATTACTATCAAACCAACTCATGGCCAGGACGTAATTGATCAAATAGAGAAGGCTGGATGCAATTAGACTATAGCATAATTGCAGTCCTTGGTAAATGCGTAACAAGTTAGAATTGTATCTTGCCCGGCTTTATGTCTTTTGACATAAATGGCACGTTGATAGTACGACGGTTTAGGTGTGTGTGTTCTGACCTCGCCTTGAAAAGAAGGAATACATTGTACAGCATTTTTTAATTGAATTGATAAATTCTCAAACGCAAGCTATTTCACCAGTTGCCAGATAAAATGTCAGAGTGACGCGGAAATGACTGTAATGGCTTTCTCACAAACGTACCACACCTTCTATTCACAAATGACTCATCTTAGAGCGTTTTCGGTTAGCATCGGTGAGGAACGCATATAAATGCTCACGGCGTAGAACGCGCTGCAGCGATTCCGGCTGCGACGTTTCAGTGTCGGCTTTGCCGTACATTTTTACTTCATATAAAGAATACCCTAAACATCAATTTGAAAACGGAGTATCATAATATCAAATCTGGCACGTTCGCTGTCTATTTTTAATGGCTAAAAAAGTTCTTTAAAAATCTTGAAAGCAACCCTGAAAGTAACAGCGGCCAGTGTATGGAACGACAATTTGGTATGCGCAATAGTTTCAGTGACGTCATCTATGTGATACACCATGTAATATCCATCTATTTTCAATGTCATGTGACCGAGTCTCAACCAATCCCATGATGCGTAACAACAGTGAGATATGATAATAATCAATATCTGTGTCGGCAAAGTGATGTAATGTCAGCGGAAGTTGTAACACTATTGCTGCGTATTCGCCTAGTGATACAATCATTCTCCCTGTGTCACCGCATGTGACACAATAACTCTCTGTGTGTCAGCAAAATTGATACAATCGTACTATTGTGTTAGCGGAAGAGAAGCAATAATCGTGTTCAGGCTACACTAGGTACGGGATAAGATTTAAGATAATCTCATATGTTTGCATATTGGCCATACCCAATTGCCTTCACGATCGGGGGAAAACAGCGGTTAGCTTGGGATAAAGCCCAAACTTGTTAACAATATACAAATATTCATCATTTTTTACTTTTACTCAGTACAGTACCCAGGAAGGTAAGCATGTTTGTTCTATGGTTTAAACAGCAACACCAAAGCAAATTCAGAAAGTGCACCTTGAAGAATAAAAGAAGCATTACAGAGTTTCATTGTCAGTTCATTCCCCCCCCCCCCGCCAACAATGTCCCTTGATGCGCTCGAGTTGACTGTAGTCTCAGAAATGGCATACCGAAATGAGTAATTATGAAGATAATAGTAAATCTTCCAAATAATCATTGAATATAATGGCATTTTGGGCGCTTAGCCCGAGCTAAACGTTCAGGCACACTTCGTTAGCACGTGTTAAGGTTCTGGACCGGGTGTTAAAAACAGACCACTTTGAATCCGTACTTAATGTTTCTTAGCCCGTGCTAAGCGTTCGCGCAAGTTTTGTTAGCTAAGGGTTATGAAGCCTTAGCACAGGCTGTGCGCGAACACAACTAATAACTCTCTGTGTTATCACAAGTGACGCAATCATTCTCCGTGTTTCAACGAAAGATGCCAACATTATTTAGTAATTCACATCTGTAATTTGTTTATATACGAATCATTGCATTGTCGAATTTTGCTTAAGAATTTGAGATTCAATAAGAGTTCAAAAGTTTACGTACTGTATTTCATATATGCATACGAACATGTCTCTGGTGTTGCTCATTGGTTATTATGTGCAATCATGGACGAACGACCTTATTAGCACTTGGACGCCATTGTTTAGATTAAAACCAGTGGAAATTAAGAAATGAATCATACACTGCACAATGCTCCAGCAAAAACGTTGGGATGTCCAATTATTCAACGAGTCAAGTACGAATGAATGTTTGATATATAATTTATTTACAGTGTAAATATTACGATTCACGTAACCTGTCGGTGAAAGCTAATTTATAGGATAACACACACCAACGAAACCGACAAAGTAGCCAATCAGCCGACTGATTAAAAGCTTGTAAATTACGTATCGGCGATAGTGCGCGTACTACTGATGTTATTCAGTACAGGAAAGTGTGCAAAATTCAATGTACCCACAGGAGGTGAGTTTACTTAGATACAATTAATTTGTATGAATACCGCCAGAATAAAGTGCAGCGACGTATCCCCTAGGATGACTATTCGATAATTATTTCGACAACCAGACAGCAACTGAGGTAAAATCTACCGATCGCATAACACATCGGCCTTGCGAGTCAATATATAACGTTGCATGGATTATCTGAAGCAACTTTTATGCAACTTGTATAATATAAGTTATTTATATTACAATTCAATGTTAGAATCATATAGGCAATACTCTCATCACCTTCAGATACAAATCACGCATGCAATTACTGTTGATAGCGGGCGCTTTGTTTATCAAGTTGATTTGATTAAATGAGTTCCATCGCTCTCGTGTTTGTGTTTAAAATCTCACAGTGAACGTAAACGAAGTTATGTTCTGATTTTGAAGACAGTAATTACATTCAAAGATCGTTGTCCAAGGATGTCAACTAAAAAATGCTTCGAATTGAAAAGGAGTAATGTTATCATCTATCGATATTGGTTGTTCAATTAAGTGTGAAATTTGAAACAATTTCTGTGGTGTTGTAATTAACCTTGCATTAACAAATGGGAGTCTACGATTTTATCTAGCGTGTGTCGAATTGGCCAATTATATAACCCCTAAAGGTCACGCATACATGAAAGAGACCTATTGCTTTGGTAGTCAAAACCACGTATGTATGTGAGCTGTAACGTCGCCATTGCTTGAAACGCGTTCATGACTGAACTTTGCTTTCAATGTGTACGATTGAGCGTTTTATGTTCGCAATTTGGATATAGTAACTCACTGATAGTCACGACCACTGCGGTGTTGTTGTTGATGATGATGATGATGTTGATGATGATGACGAGATTTACAGTGTCGTTGCCCTCTTCTAGAAAAACAAAATTGACAATTCATTGACATGATGCATGTCCCGTCGTTTAAATGTGTTATATCAAGATAAGTTAGAAATTTAACACCAGAACTGCATTCATTAACACAAAATAGTCGTCAGTCGGCCATTAAAATCCCTTCTACTAAAAAGAAGTTACGTACGCCAAGGTTCCATAAAGTCCAGTGATTGTAAACTTTTGAATATAATTCATCCATGTGCTTAAATCTGGTTTAGGAGTTACATAAATTATTTCAGCCATAGTAATTCGGTCATCTTGAATCGGATGAAACGAAAGCACTGGCATACGTATTCCAATCGGTAAGGCGTGTGCGTGAACATTGAAAGTGTTCGTCTAAGCATAGACCTGAAAAGTACAGGGATAGGCAACTTTGGTATTTTCTTAGATGTAATATGGGTTATAATCCGTGAATTGGATTAAAGTTTTAATTTTGTTTGTTCCACTTCCTGTCGCCACACGATACTGTCAATAGAGAATTTCGACTGTAACAGAAGGGTAGTATAAACTGGTGATCTTTATTCGGATGGTGACATCTGGAAAACGAAGCATAGAGTACAAAAGTTGTATTTAGGCGTTGGCCAAGCCCAGAGAGCAAACAAGTGGACCAGGTCCGGTGTTTATGTGTATATATCTCGAGTCTATCTTTGTCTTTTTATAAGGTAGTAAATCATATTGATACATCACATGACTCAAAACACCTTTTATGATAGGACAGTGATTCAATACACCCGCATAAGTTTCCCGAAAATATTGTAGAACATGTTGAAAAAGCGACATGCAATTTTAGCGAATTGTGGTAAAATGACATAATAGCGAAATGTTGATTTAGCGAATCTCTTTTGTCATTGTTGATTTCCTGTTTTGACAATACTTGTCTGTCGCGTACCAAAATAAATGCGCAGTTATCACCTCCATAAACACAAAGAAAAACTGTCAAGTGTAATTAGAAAACACCCCAGATTTTTATGTTCCGGATTACTGTGTATGAATCCCCAAGCCTTGGCCATTTTGAATTTATAATAAAGTCATTAAC
The DNA here is from genome assembly GCF_978046115.1 of Saccoglossus kowalevskii. Classification (NCBI taxonomy): domain Eukaryota; kingdom Metazoa; phylum Hemichordata; class Enteropneusta; family Harrimaniidae; genus Saccoglossus; species Saccoglossus kowalevskii. The sequence continues at coordinate 30,483,708 of NC_140661.1, read as the reverse complement.
GACATCTTGAGTTAGCGAATCATTTCTCTCGCTAAAAAGACATGTTTTACAGTACATTGACTAAAAATACATTGACTAAAAGTACAAAAGTGATTTACGAATTATATTAGTACATATGGGTCATACACTGTCAGCTGCCCATATACCACATATTTGCTAAAAGTGACACGGATATTGTTTTAGAAACCACGCTTGTTGATAGCACTGTGATATTGTTCCAATACAAGCGTCACCCGATGGAATCCCGACAATGCCCATGATGGGTGTCCGTACAAGCGATATGACAATACCATGAAACACGCAAAATCTTTTCTCATTTTGTACATCTTATCTTATAGATGGGCAGAGTCCCACAACGTCAAAGCAAATACAGTTATAATATGCCTTGTTATCGATACGGTCAAACCATTTGATCACGGAAGACGTATTAATTAATTCGCAGCTACTGTATCCACTACTGGAAAACTTGAAATCACTCAAGGATATAGTATTGACCATACAATAGCAAACAATGTATTTTAGATTTAAAGTTTAGATCATTGGACAGATTATAAAATAGGTCACTGCTTTTGCGTACACTCATACCGAACTTTCCTGGTGATTTTCGTAAAGTCTGAAACGTATGTAATAAAAATAGAACACCATGACCTCGCCCTGACGTTTGTCGGGTATGGGTATTTTCACTCGTGATACAGGTATCTATGTTTCGTATAATACACCGCATCAATCGTTAAAATGACTTCAAATCACCACAAACATCATGGCTTTCTGTAATATTGTTTATATGTGATTTAGAACTTTTCCGTTGTGTTGTCAAGGTTACTATACTCTTATCACGCAGGTTTGTTTCGTCTCACTGAGAGACAACACAGTTTCATTTGGGAATTATATCTCTGAATGCGTAAATTATGTTAGCTTGCTAGACCCAGGGTATGCTTTGCCATTATACATGTACATGGTTGTTCAGACTATCACATGTCTATCACTCAACATTTATTGTCTTTGAAAATAAAATGACAGTGAACATATGTCAACGGTAACGCCGTGTCATTTATTAGGCAATACACCAAACCAATTTCCCAAATGAATCCCACAGAACCAGCCCTGTACTTATAAAATACGAATATATCGATGCAATATTAGTTGCAACTGTGTTTGACAAAGAAGAAACTCGACATTCCATTCAGAACTGAAAATTCAATTTCCATTAATCCAGCGAAATCAGACTTTAAACTACACACTCGCAAAATTGCTATCTTGTAATTGTTTACAGCTTCTAATAACATGATTTATACTTCGCTTAGGAAAATTAGGCATGAAACATACACAACAAATAAGGTGTGATTGCATTATAGTATATGCTACAAAAACTCGCTTACTGTCTTACTAGTTTGATAAATAGCCTTAAATTGATAGTGTCAGTCCTAATTATTGGCATGAACAGCATGATAGGTGGAAAATAATTAACTGTTACCCGGGGAATAATTCTAATAGACTTGTTACAACAACGTCTATACACATTATTCATCTGTTACGTTGCTAATTTCAGCACTTTATTCTTGCTCGGTGAAAATGAAGTGAAATAGGAAAACGCAATTGTACAATTAGCCACATAATTGGTACCGTCAATTGAACGAAAAATGACGAAATGTAAAGTTTGGAACATAATTGCTTCAAATAATTACATTCCCTCGAGGCTACTTAGGGTTATTAACTAAGCCTGACACTTTATTTCTATTCTATATGTACACTATTGAAACGATGCTATCGCACTGCATGGTCTCTAAGAAGGCAATGTTCGTACAGTAATGTACAATATGGTTTCTGATTGTATTGAAGTGTCATACAGTGACATACTTCGATGTTTCCGAAGGACTTGGGAGTGTTTACAAAGCGACGCACTGCATGGTTTATGAGAGAAATAGCAGTGTTCGCACAGTGATACGCTGCATGGTTTATGAGAGAAATAGCAGTGTTCGTACAGTGACACGCTGTATGGTTTATGAGAGGAATATCAGTGTTCGTACAGTGACACACTGTATGGTTTATGAGAGGAATATCAGTGTTCGTACAGTGACACACTGTATGGTTTATGAGAGGAATAGCAGTGTTCGTACAGTGACACGCTGCATGGTTTATGAGAGAAATAGCAGTGTTCGTACAGTGACACACTGTATGGTTTATGAGAGAAATAGCAGTGTTCGTACAGTGACACACTGTATGGTTTATGAGAGAAATAGCAGTGTTCGTACAGTGACATACTGTATGGTTTATGAGAGAAATAGCAGTGTTCGTACAGTGACATACTGTATGGTTTATGAGAGAAATAGCAGTGTTCGTACAGTGACACACTGTATGGTTTATGAGAGAAATAGCAGTGTTCGTACAGTGACACACTGTATGGTTTATGAGAGAAATAGCAGTGTTCGTACAGTGACACACTGTATAGGTTATGAGAGAAATAGCAGTGTTCGTACAGTGACACACTGTATGGTTTTTGAGAAAAATAGCAGTGCCGTACAGTGACACGCTGTATGGTTCATGAGAAAAATATCAGTGTTCGTACAGTGACATACTGCATGGTTTATGAGAGGAATAGCAGTGTTCGTACAGTGACATACTGCATGGTTTATGAGAGGAATAGCAGTGTTCGTACAGTGACACACTGCATGGTTTATGAGAGGAATATCAGTGTTCGTACAGTGACATACTGCATGGTTTATGAGAGAAATATCAGTGTTCGTACAGTGACACGCTGCATGGATTATGAGAGGAATAGCAGTGTTCGTACAGTGACACGCTGCATGGTTTATGAGAGAAATATCAGTGTTCGTACAGTGACACGCTGCATGGTTTATGAGAGAAATATCAGTGTTCGTACAGTGACACGCTGCATGGTATATGAGAGAAATAGCAGTGTTCGTACAGTGACACGCTGCATGGTTTATGAGAGGAATATCAGTGTTCGTACAGTGACACGCTGCATGGGTTATGAGAGAAATAGCAGTGTTCGTAGAGTGACACGCTGCATGTTTATGAGAGGAATATCAGTGTTCGTACAGTGACACGCTGCATGGTTTATGAGAGAAATATCAGTGTTCGTACAGTGACACGTTGCATGGTTTATGAGAGAAATATCAGTGTTCGTACAGTGACACGCTGCATTGTTTATGAGAGAAATATCAGTGTTCGTACAGTGACACGCTGCATGGTTTATGAGAGGAATATCAGAGTTTGTACAGTGACACGCTGTATGGTATATGAGAAGAATAGCAGTGTTCGTACAGTGACACACTGCATGGTTTATGAGAGAAATATCAGTGTTCGTACAGTGACACGCTGTATGGTTTATGAGAAGAATAGCAGTGTTCGTACAGTGACACACTGCATGGTTTATGAAAGGAATAGCAGAGTTCGTACAGTGACACGCTGTATGGTTTATGAGAGAAATAGCAGTGTTCGTACAGTGACACGCTGCATGGATTATGAGAGGAATATCAGTGTTCGTACAGTGACACACTGTATGGTTTATGAGAGGAATAGCAGTGTTCGTAAAGTGACATGCTGCATGGTTTATGAGAGAAATAGCAGTGTTCGTACAGTGACACGCTGCATGGTTTATGAAAGGAATAGCAGTGTTCGTACAGTGACACACTCTATGGTTTATGAGAGGAATAACAGTGTTCGTACAGTGACACGCTGCATGGTTTATGAGAGAAATATCAGTGTTCGTACAGTGACACACTGCATGGTTTATGAGAGAAATAGCAGTGTTCGTACAGTAACACGCTGCATGGTTTATGAGAGAAATATCAGTGTTCGTACAGTGACACGTTGCATGGTTTATGAGAAATATCAGTGTTCGCACAGTGACACGTTGTATGGTTCATGAGAGAAATAGCAATGTTCGTACAGTGACACACTGCATGGTTTATGAGAAAAATATCAGTGTTCGTACAGTGACACTCTGCATGGTTTATGAGAGGAATAGCAGTGTTCGTACAGTGACATACTGCATGGTTTATGAGAGAAATAGCAGTGTTCGTACAGTGACACACTGTATGGTTCATGAGAGGAATAGCAGTGTTCGTGCAGTGACACACTGTATGGTTTATGAGAGGAATAGCAGAGCTCGTACAGTGACACGCTGTATGGTTTATGAGAGAAACAGCAGTGTTCGTACAGTGACATACTGCATTGTTTATGAGAGGAATAGCAGTGTTCATACACTGTCACGCTGTATGGTTTATGAGAGAAATAGCAGTGTTCGTACAGTGACACACTGCATGGTTTATGAGAGGAATATCAGTGTTCGTACAGTGACACACTGCATGGTTTATGAGAGAAATATCAGTGTTCATACAGTGATACGTTGCATGGTTTATGAGAGAAATATCAGTGTTCGTACAGTGACACGCTGCATGGTTTATGAGAGAAATATCAGTGTTCGTACAGTGACACGCTGCATGGTTTATAAGAGAAATAGCAGTGTTCGTACAGTGACACGCTGCATGGTTTATGAGAGAAATAGCAGTGTTCGTACAGTGACATGCTGCATGGTTTATGAGAGGAATATCAGTGTTCGTACAGTGACACGCTTCATGGTTTATGAGAGGAATATCAGTGTTCGTAAAGTGACACGCTGCATGGTTTATGAGAAAAATATCAGTGTTCGTACAGTGACACGTTGCATGGTTTATGAGAGAAATATCAGTGTTCGTACAGTGACACGCTGCATTGTTTATGAGAGAAATATCAGTGTTCGTACAGTGACACGCTGCATGGTTTATGAGAGGAATATCAGAGTTCGTACAGTGACGCGCTTTATGGTTTATGAGAAGAATATCAGTGTTCGTACAGTGACACGCTGCATTGTTTATGAGAGAAATATCAGTGTTCGTACAGTGACACACTGCATGGTTTATGAGAGGAATAGCAGTGTTCGTATAGCGACACGCTGCACGGTTTATGAGAGAAATATCAGTGTTCGTACAGTGACACGCTGCATGGTTTATGAGAGGAATATCAGTGTTCGTACAGTGACACGCTGTATGGTTTATGAGAAGAATAACAGTGGTCGTACAGTGACACACTGCATGGTTTATGAAAGGAATAGCAGTGTTCGTACAGTGACACGCTGCATGGTTTATGAGAGGAATAGCAGTGTTCGTACAGTGACACACTGCATGGTTTATGAGAGAAATAGCAGTGTTCGTACAGTGACACGCTGCATGGTTTATGAGAGAAATATCAGTGTTCGTACAGTGACACGCTGCATGGATTATGAGAGGAATATCAGTGTTCGTACAGTGACACGCTGCATGGTTTATGAGAGAAATATCAGTGTTCTAACAGTGACACGCTGCATGGTTTATGAGAGAAATATTAGTGTTCGTACAGTGACACACTGCATGTTTTATGAGAGGAATAGCAGTGTTCGTACAGTGACACGCTGTATGGTTTATGAGAGAAATAGCAGTGTTCGTACAGTGACACACTGTATAGTTTATGAGAGAAATAGCAGTGTTCGTACAGTGACACACTGTATGGTTTTTGAGAGAAATAGCAGTGCCGTACAGTGACACGCTGTATGGTTCATGAGAAAAATAGCAGTGTTCGTACAGTGACATACTGCATGGTTTATGAGAGGAATAGCAGTGTTCGTACAGTGACACGCTGCATGGTTTATGAAAGGAATAGCAGTGTTCGTACAGTGACACGCTGTATGGTTTATGAGAGGAATAGCAGTGTTCGTACAGTGACACGCTGCATGGTTTATGCGAGGAATATCAGTGTTCGTACAGTGAAACGTTGCATGGTTTATGAGAGAAATATCAGTGTTTGTACAGTGACACGTTGCATGGTTTATGAGAGAAATATCAGTGTTCGTACAGTGACACGCTGCATGGTTTATGAGAGAAATATCAGTGTTCGTACAGTGACACGCTGCATGGTATATGAGAGAAATATCAGTGTTCATACAGTGACACGCTGCATGGTTTATAAAAGAAATAGCAGTGTTCGTACAGTGACACGCTGCATGGTTTATGAGAGAAATAGCAGTGTTCGTACAGTGACACGCTGCATGGTTTATGAGAGGAATATCAGTGTTCGTACAGTGACACGCTGCATGGGTTATGAGAGAAATAGCAGTGTTCGTAGAGTGACACGCTGCATGTTTATGAGAGGAATATCAGTGTTCGTACAGTGACACGCTGCATGGTTTATGAGAGAAATATCAGTGTTCGTACAGTGACACGTTGCATGGTTTATGAGAGAAATATCAGTGTTCGTACAGTGACACGCTGCATTGTTTATGAGAGAAATATCAGTGTTCGTACAGTGACACGCTGCATTGTTTATGAGAGGAATATCAGAGTTTGTACAGTGACACGCTGTATGGTATATGAGAAGAATAGCAATGTTCGTACAGTGACACACTGCATGGTTTATGAGAGGAATAGCAGTGTTCGTACAGTGACACGCTGCACGGTTTATGAGAGAAATATCAGTGTTCGTACAGTGACACGCTGTATGGTATATGAGAGAAATAGCAGTGTTCGTACAGTGACACGCTGCATGGTTTATGAGAGAAATATCAGTGTTCGTACAGTGACACGTTGCATGGTTTATGAGAAATATCAGTGTTCGTACAGTGACACGTTGTATGGTTCATGAGAGAAATAGCAATGTTCGTACAGTGACACACTGCATGGTTTATGAGAAAAATAGCAGTGTTCGTACAGTGACACACTGTATGGTTCATGAGAGGAATAGCAGTGTTCGTGCAGTGACACACTGTATGGTTTATGAGAGGAATAGCAGAGCTCGTACAGTGACACGCTGTATGGTTTATGAGAGAAACAGCAGTGTTCGTACAGTGACATACTGCATTGTTTATGAGAGGAATAGCAGTGTTCATACACTGTCACGCTGTATGGTTTATGAGAGAAATAGCAGTGTTCGTACAGTGACACACTGCATGGTTTATGAGAGGAATATCAGTGTTCGTACAGTGACACACTGCATGGTTTATGAGAGAAATATCAGTGTTCATACAGTGATACGTTGCATGGTTTATGAGAGAAATATCAGTGTTCGTACAGTGACACGCTGCATGGTTTATGAGAGAAATATCAGTGTTCGTACAGTGACACGCTGCATGGTTTATAAGAGAAATAGCAGTGTTCGTACAGTGACACGCTGCATGGTTTATGAGAGAAATAGCAGTGTTCGTACAGTGACATGCTGCATGGTTTATGAGAGGAATATCAGTGTTCGTACAGTGACACGCTTCATGGTTTATGAGAGGAATATCAGTGTTCGTAAAGTGACACGCTGCATGGTTTATGAGAAAAATATCAGTGTTCGTACAGTGACACGTTGCATGGTTTATGAGAGAAATATCAGTGTTCGTACAGTGACACGCTGCATTGTTTATGAGAGAAATATCAGTGTTCGTACAGTGACACGCTGCATGGTTTATGAGAGGAATATCAGAGTTCGTACAGTGACGCGCTTTATGGTTTATGAGAAGAATATCAGTGTTCGTACAGTGACACGCTGCATTGTTTATGAGAGAAATATCAGTGTTCGTACAGTGACACACTGCATGGTTTATGAGAGGAATAGCAGTGTTCGTATAGCGACACGCTGCACGGTTTATGAGAGAAATATCAGTGTTCGTACAGTGACACGCTGCATGGTTTATGAGAGGAATATCAGTGTTCGTACAGTGACACGCTGTATGGTTTATGAGAAGAATAACAGTGGTCGTACAGTGACACACTGCATGGTTTATGAAAGGAATAGCAGTGTTCGTACAGTGACACGCTGCATGGTTTATGAGAGGAATAGCAGTGTTCGTACAGTGACACACTGCATGGTTTATGAGAGAAATAGCAGTGTTCGTACAGTGACACGCTGCATGGTTTATGAGAGAAATATCAGTGTTCGTACAGTGACACGCTGCATGGATTATGAGAGGAATATCAGTGTTCGTACAGTGACACGCTGCATGGTTTATGAGAGAAATATCAGTGTTCTAACAGTGACACGCTGCATGGTTTATGAGAGAAATATTAGTGTTCGTACAGTGACACACTGCATGTCTTATGAGAGGAATAGCAGTGTTCGTACAGTGACACGCTGTATGGTTTATGAGAGAAATAGCAGTGTTCGTACAGTGACACACTGTATAGTTTATGAGAGAAATAGCAGTGTTCGTACAGTGACACACTGTATGGTTTTTGAGAGAAATAGCAGTGCCGTACAGTGACACGCTGTATGGTTCATGAGAAAAATAGCAGTGTTCGTACAGTGACATACTGCATGGTTTATGAGAGGAATAGCAGTGTTCGTACAGTGACACGCTGCATGGTTTATGAAAGGAATAGCAGTGTTCGTACAGTGACACGCTGTATGGTTTATGAGAGGAATAGCAGTGTTCGTACAGTGACACGCTGCATGGTTTATGCGAGGAATATCAGTGTTCGTACAGTGAAACGTTGCATGGTTTATGAGAGAAATATCAGTGTTTGTACAGTGACACGTTGCATGGTTTATGAGAGAAATATCAGTGTTCGTACAGTGACACGCTGCATGGTTTATGAGAGAAATATCAGTGTTCGTACAGTGACACGCTGCATGGTATATGAGAGAAATATCAGTGTTCATACAGTGACACGCTGCATGGTTTATAAAAGAAATAGCAGTGTTCGTACAGTGACACGCTGCATGGTTTATGAGAGAAATAGCAGTGTTCGTACAGTGACACGCTGCATGGTTTATGAGAGGAATATCAGTGTTCGTACAGTGACACGCTGCATGGGTTATGAGAGAAATAGCAGTGTTCGTAGAGTGACACGCTGCATGTTTATGAGAGGAATATCAGTGTTCGTACAGTGACACGCTGCATGGTTTATGAGAGAAATATCAGTGTTCGTACAGTGACACGTTGCATGGTTTATGAGAGAAATATCAGTGTTCGTACAGTGACACGCTGCATTGTTTATGAGAGAAATATCAGTGTTCGTACAGTGACACGCTGCATTGTTTATGAGAGGAATATCAGAGTTTGTACAGTGACACGCTGTATGGTATATGAGAAGAATAGCAATGTTCGTACAGTGACACACTGCATGGTTTATGAGAGGAATAGCAGTGTTCGTACAGTGACACGCTGCACGGTTTATGAGAGAAATATCAGTGTTCGTACAGTGACACGCTGTATGGTATATGAGAGAAATAGCAGTGTTCGTACAGTGACACGCTGCATGGTTTATGAGAGAAATATCAGTGTTCGTACAGTGACACGTTGCATGGTTTATGAGAAATATCAGTGTTCGTACAGTGACACGTTGTATGGTTCATGAGAGAAATAGCAATGTTCGTACAGTGACACACTGCATGGTTTATGAGAAAAATATCAGTGTTCGTACAGTGACACTCTGCATGGTTTATGAGAGGAATAGCAGTGTTCGTACAGTGACACACTGCATGGTTTATGAGAGAAATAGCAGTGTTCGTACAGTGACACACTGTATGGTTTATGAGAGGAATAGCAGTGTTCGTGCTGTGACACACTGCATGGTTTATGAGAGGAATATCAGTGTTCGTACAGTGACACACTGCATGGTTTATGAGAGGAATAGCAGAGCTCGTACAGTGACACACTGCATGGTTTATAAGAGAAACAACAGTGTTCGTACAGTGACATACTGCATTGTTTATGAGAGGAATAGCAGTGTTCATACACTGTCACGCTGTATGGTTTATCAGAACAATAGCAGTGTTCGTACAGTGACACACTGCATGGTTTATGAGAGGAATATCAGTGTTCGTACAGTGACACACTGCATGGTTTATGAGAGAAATATCAGTGTTCATACAGTGATACGTTGCATGGTTTATGAGAGAAATATCAGTGTTCGTACAGTGACACGCTGTATGGTTTATGAGAGAAATATCAGTGTTTGTACAGTGACACGCTGCATGGTTTATAAGAGAAATAGCAGTGTTCGTACAGTGACACGCTGCATGGTTTATGAGAGAAATAGCAGTGTTCGTACAGTGACACGCTGCATGGTTTATGAGAGGAATATCAGTGTTCGTACAGTGACACGCTTCATGGTTTATGAGAGGAATATCAGTGTTCGTAAAGTGACACGCTGCATGGTTTATGAGAAAAATATCAGTGTTCGTACAGTGACACGTTGCATGGTTTATGAGAGAAATATCAGTGTTCGTACAGTGACACGCTGCATTGTTTATGAGAGAAATACCAGTGTTCGTACAGTGACACGCTGCATGGTTTATGAGAGGAATATCAGAGTTCGTACAGTGACGCGCTTTATGGTTTATGAGAAGAATAGCAGTGTTCGTACAGTGACACACTGCATGGTTTATGAGAGGAATAGCAGTGTTCGTACAGTGACATACTGTATGGTTTATGAGAGGAATAGCAGTGTTCGTAAAGTGACACGGTGCATGGTTTATGAGAGGAATAGCAGTGTTCGTATAGCGACACGCTGCACGGTTTATGAGAGAAATATCAGTGTTCGTACAGTGACACGCTGCATGGTTTATGAGAGGAATATCAGTGTTCGTACAGTGACACGCTGTATGGTTTATGAGAAGAATAGCAGTGGTCGTACAGTGACACACTGAATGGTTTATGAAAGGAATAGCAGTGTTCGTACAGTGACACGCTGCATGGTTTATGAGAGGAATAGCAGTGTTCGTACAGTGACACACTGCATGGTTTATGAGAGAAATAGCAGTGTTCGTACAGTGACACGCTGCATGGTTTATGAGAGAAATATCAGTGTTCGTACAGTGACACGCTGCATGGATTATGAGAGGAATATCAGTGTTCGTTCAGTGACACACTGCATGGTTTATTAGAGGAATAGCAGTGTTCGTACAGTGACACGCTGCATGGTTTATGAGAGGAATAGCAGTGTTCGTACAGTGACATACTGCATGGTTTATGAGAGAAATATCAGTGTTCGTACAGTGACACACTGCATGGTTTATGAGAGGAATATCAGTGTTTGTACAGTGACACGCTGCATGGTTTATGAGAGAAATATCAGTGTTCTAACAGTGACACGCTGCATGGTTTATGAGAGAAATATTAGTGTTCGTACAGTGACACACTGCATGTTTTATGAGAGAAATAGCAGTGTTCGTACAGTGACACGCTGCATGGTTTATGAGAGAAATATCAGTGTTCATACAGTGACACGTTGCATGGTTTATGAGAGAAATATCAGTATTCGTACAGTGACACGCTGCATTGTTTATGAGAGAAATATCAGTGTTCGTACAGTGACACGTTGCATGGTTTATGAGAGGATTATCAGTGTTCGTACAGTGACCTGCTGCATGGTTTATGAGAGGAATAGCAGTGTTCGTACAGTGACACACTGCATGGTTTATGAGAGAAATAGCAGTGTTCGTACAGTGACACGCTGCATGGTTTATGAGAGGAATATCAGTGTTCGTACAGTGACACGCTGCATGGTTTATGAGAGAAATATCAGTGTTCGTACAGCGACACGTTGCATGGTTTATGAGAGAAATAGCAGTGTTCGTACAGTGACACACTGCATGGTTTATGAGAGGAATAGCAGTGTTCGTACAGTGACATACTGCATGATTTATGAGAGAAATAGCAGTGTTCGTACAGTGACACGCTGTATGGTTTATGAGAGAAATAGCAGTGTTCGTACAGGGACACGCTGCATGGTTTATGAGAGGAATAGCTGTGTTCGTACAGTGACACGCTGCATGGTTTATGAGAGAAATAGCAGTGTTCGTACAGTGACACACTGCATGGTGTATGAGAGGAATAACAGTGTTCGTACAGTGACAAGCTGCATGGTTTATGAGAGAAATATTAGTGGTCGTACAGTGACACACTGCATGTTTTATGAGAGAAATAGCAGTGTTCGTACAGTGACACGCTGCATGGTTTATGAGAGAAATATCAGTGTTCGTACAGTGACACGTTGCATGGTTTATGAGAGAAATATCAGTATTCGTACAGTGACACGCTGCATTGTTTATGAGAGAAATGTTAGTGTTCGAACAGTGACAAGTTGCATGGTTTATGAGAGGAATATCAGTGTTCGTACAGTGACCTGCTGCATGGTTTATGAGAGGAATAGCAGTGTTCGTACAGTGACACGTTGCATGGTTTATGAGAGAAATAGCAGTGTTCGTACAGTGACACGCTGCATGATTTATGAGAGAAATATCAGTGTTCGTACAGTGACACGCTGCATGGTTTATGAGAGAAATATCAGTGTTCGTACAGTGACACGCTTCATGGTTTATGAGAGGAATAGCAGTGTTCGTACAGTGACACGCTGCATGGTTTATGAGAGGAATAGCAGTGTTCGTTCAGTGACACACTGCATGGTTTATGAGAGGAATAGCAGTGTTCGTACAGTGACACGCTGCATGGTTTATGAGAGAAATAGCAGTGTTCGTACAGTGACACGCTGCATGGTTTATGAGAGAAATATCAGTGTTCGTACAGTGACACGTTGCATGGTTTATGAGAGAAATATCAGTATTCGTACAGTGACACGCTGCATTGTTTATGAGAGAAATATCAGTGTTCGTACAGTGACACGTTGCATGGTTTATTAGAGGAATATCAGTGTTCGTACAGTGACCTGCTGCATTGTTTATGAGAGGAATGGCAGTGTTCGTACAGTGACACACTGCATGGTTTATGTGAGAAATAGCAGTGTTCATACAGTGACACGCTGCATGGTTTATGAGAGGAATATCAGTGTTCGTACAGTGACACGCTGCATGGTTTATGAGAGAAATATCAGTGTTCGTACAGTGACACGTTGCATGGTTTATGAGAGAAATAGCAGTGTTCGTACAGTGACATACTGCATGGTTTATGAGAGGAATAGCAGTGTTCGTACAGTGACATACTGCATGGTTTATGAAAGGAATAGCAGTGTTCGTACAGTGACACGCTGTATGGTTTATGAGAGAAATAGCAGTGTTCGTACAGTGACACGCTGCATGGTTTATGAGAGGAATAGCAGTGTTCGTACAGTGACACACTGCATGGTTTATGAGAGGAATAGCAGTGTTCGTACAGGGACACGCTGCATGGTTTATGAGAGGAATAGCAGTGTTCGTACAGTGACACGCTGCATGGTTTATGAGAGAAATAGCAGTGTTCGTACAGTGACACACTGCATGGTGTATGAGAGGAATAACAGTGTTCGTACAGTGACAAGCTGCATGGTTTATGAGAGAAATATTAGTGTTCGTACAGTGACACACTGCATGTTTTATGAGAGAAATAGCAGTGTTCGTACAGTGACACGCTGCATGGTTTATGAGAGAAATATGAGTGTTCGTACAGTGACACGTTGCATGGTTTATGAGAGAAATATCAGTATTCGTACAGTGACACGCTGCATTGTTTATGAGAGAAATATTAGTGTTCTTACAGTGACACGTTGAATGGTTTATGAGAGGAATATCAGTGTTCGTACAGTGACCTGCTGCATGGTTTATGAGAGGAATAGCAGTGTTCGTACAGTGACACACTGCATGGTTTATGAGAGAAATAGCAGTGTTCGTACAGTGACACGCTGCATGGTTTATGAGTGGAATATCAGTGTTCGTACAGTGACACGCTGCATGGTTTATGAGAGAAATATCAGTGTTCGTACAGTGACACGTTGCATGGTTTATGAGAGAAATAGCAGTGTTCGTACAGTGACACGCTGCATGGTTTATGAGAGAAATATCAGTGTTCGTACAGTGACACGCTGCATGGATTATGAGAGGAATAGCAGTGTTCGTACAGTGACACGCTGCATGGTTTATGAGAGAAATAGCAGTGTTCGTACAGTGACATACTGCATGGTTTATGAGAGAAATATCAGTGTGCGTACAGTGACACACTGCATGGTTTATGAGAGGAATATCACTGTTCGTACAGTGACACGCTGCATGGTTTATGAGAGAAATATCAGTGTTCTAACAGTGACACGCTGCATGGTTTATGAGAGAAATAGCAGTGTTCGTACAGTGACACACTGCATGTTTTATGAGAGAAATAGCAGTGTTCGTACAGTGACACGCTGCATGGTTTATGAGAGAAATATCAGTGTTCGTACAGTGACACGTTGCATGGTTTATGAGAGAAATATCAGTATTCGTAGAGTGACACGCTGCATTGTTTATGAGAGAAATATCAGTGTTCGTACAGTGACACGTTGCATGGTTTATGAGAGGAATATCAGTGTTCGTACAGTGACCTGCTGCATGGTTTATGAGAGGAATAGCAGTGTTCGTACAGTGACACACTGCATGGTTTATGAGAGAAATAGCAGTGTTCGTACAGTGACACGCTGCATGGTTTATGAGAGGAATATCAGTGTTCGTACAGTGACACGCTGCATGGTTTATGAGAGAAATATCAGTGTTCGTACAGTGACACGTTGCATGGTTTATGAGAGAAATAGCAGTGTTCGTACAGTGACACGCTGCATGGTTTATGAGAGAAATATCAGTGTTCGTACAGTGACACGCTGCATGGATTATGAGAGGAATATCAGTGTTCGTACAGTGACACACTGTATGTTTTTTGAAAGGAATAGCAGTGTTCGTACAGTGACACGCTGTATGGTTTATGAGAGAAATAGCAGTGTTCGTGCAGTGACATACTGCATGGTGTATGAGAGGAATAACAGTGTTCGTACAGTGACAAGCTGCATGGTTTATGAGAGAAATAGCAGTGTTCGTACAGTGACACGTTGCATGCTTTATGAGAGGAATATCAGTGTTCGTACAGTGACCTGCTGCATGGTTTATGAGAGAAATAGCAGTGTTCGTACAGTGACACACTGCATGGTTTATGAGAGAAATAGCAGTATTCGTACAGTGACACGCTGCATGGTTTATGAGAGGAATATCAGTGTTCGTACAGTGACACGCTGCATGGTTTATGAGAGAAATATCAGTGTTCGTACAGTGACACGTTGCATGGTTTATGAGAGAAATAGCAGTGTTCGTACAGTGACACGCTGCATGGTTTATGAGAGAAATATCAGTGTTCGTACAGTGACACGCTTCATGGATTATGAGAGGAATATCAGTGTTCGTTCAGTGACACGCTGCATGGTTTATGAGAGAAATATCAGTGTTCTAACAGTGACACGCTGCATGGATTATGAGAGGAATATCAGTGTTCCTTCAGTGACACACTGCATGGTTTATGAGAGGAATAGCAGTGTTCGTACAGTGACACGCTGCATGGTTTATGAGAGGAATAGCAGTGTTCGTACAGTGACACGTTGCATGCTTTATGAGAGGAATATCAATGTTCGTACAGTGACCTGCTGCATGGTTTATGAGAGAAATAGCAGTGTTCGTACAGTGACACACTGCATGGTTTATGAGAGAAATAGCAGTATTCGTACAGTGACACGCTGCATGGTTTATGAGAGGAATATCAGTGTTCGTACAGTGACACGCTGCATGGTTTATGAGAGAAATATCAGTGTTCGTACAGTGACACGTTGCATGGTTTATGAGAGAAATAGCAGTGTTCGTACAGTGACACGCTGCATGGTTTATGAGAGAAATATCAGTGTTCGTACAGTGACACGCTTCATGGATTATGAGAGGAATATCAGTGTTCGTTCAGTGACACGCTGCATGGTTTATGAGAGAAATATCAGTGTTCTAACAGTGACACGCTGCATGGATTATGAGAGGAATATCAGTGTTCGTACAGTGACACGCTTCATGGATTATGAGAGGAATATCAGTGTTCGTTCAGTGACACGCTGCATGGTTTATGAGAGAAATAGCAGTGTTCGTACAGTGACATACTGCATGGTTTATGAGAGAAATATCAGTGTGCGTACAGTGACACACTGCATTGTTTATGAGAGGAATATCAGTGTTCGTACAGTGACACGCTGCATGGTTTATGAGAGAAATATCAGTGTTCTAACAGTGACACGCTGCATGGTTTATGAGAGAAATAGCAGTGTTCGTACAGTGACACACTGCATGGTTTATGAGAGAAATAGCAGTGTTCGTACAGTGACACGCTGCATGGTTTATGAGAGGATTATCAGTATTCGTACAGTGACACGCTGCATTGTTTATGAGAGAAATATCAGTGTTCGTACAGTGACACGCTGTATGGTTTATGATAGAAATATCAGTGTTCGTACAGTGACCTGCTGCATGGTTTATGAGAGAAATAGCAGTGTTCGTACAGTGACACACTGCATGGTTTATGAGAGAAATAGCAGTATTCGTACAGTGACACGCTGCATGGTTTATGAGAGGAATATCAGTGTTCGTACAGTGACACGCTGCATGGTTTATGAGAGAAATATCAGTGTTCGTACAGTGACACGTTGCATGGTTTATGAGAGAAATAGCAGTGTTCGTACAGTGACACGCTGCATGGTTTATGAGAGAAATATCAGTGTTCGTACAGTGACACGTTGCATGGTTTATGAGAGAAATATCAGTATTCGTACAGTGACACGCTGCATTGTTTATGAGAGAAATATTAGTGTTCGTACAGTGACACGTTGCATGCTTTATGAGAGGAATATCAGTGTTCGTACAGTGACCTGCTGCATGGTTTATGAGAGAAATAGCAGTGTTCGTACAGTGACACGCTGCATGGTTTATGAGAGAAATATCAGTGTTCGTACAGTGACACGCTTCATGGATTATGAGAGGAATATCAGTGTTCGTTCAGTGACACGCTGCATGGTTTATGAGAGAAATATCAGTGTTCTAACAGTGACACGCTGCATGGATTATGAGAGGAATATCAGTGTTCGTACAGTGACACGCTTCATGGATTATGAGAGGAATATCAGTGTTCGTTCAGTGACACGCTGCATGGTTTATGAGAGAAATAGCAGTGTTCGTACAGTGACATACTGCATGGTTTATGAGAGAAATATCAGTGTGCGTACAGTGACACACTGCATTGTTTATGAGAGGAATATCAGTGTTCGTACAGTGACACGCTGCATGGTTTATGAGAGAAATATCAGTGTTCTAACAGTGACACGCTGCATGGTTTATGAGAGAAATAGCAGTGTTCGTACAGTGACACACTGCATGGTTTATGAGAGAAATAGCAGTGTTCGTACAGTGACACGCTGCATGGTTTATGAGAGGATTATCAGTATTCGTACAGTGACACGCTGCATTGTTTATGAGAGAAATATCAGTGTTCGTACAGTGACACGCTGTATGGTTTATGATAGAAATATCAGTGTTCGTACAGTGACCTGCTGCATGGTTTATGAGAGAAATAGCAGTGTTCGTACAGTGACACACTGCATGGTTTATGAGAGAAATAGCAGTATTCGTACAGTGACACGCTGCATGGTTTATGAGAGGAATATCAGTGTTCGTACAGTGACACGCTGCATGGTTTATGAGAGAAATATCAGTGTTCGTACAGTGACACGTTGCATGGTTTATGAGAGAAATAGCAGTGTTCGTACAGTGACACGCTGCATGGTTTATGAGAGAAATATCAGTGTTCGTACAGTGACACGCTTCATGGATTATGAGAGAAATATCAGTGTTCGTACAGTGACACGCTTCATGGATTATGAGAGGAATATCAGTGTTCGTTCAGTGACACGCTGCATGGTTTATGAGAGAAATATCAGTGTTCTAACAGTGACACGCTGCATGGATTATGAGAGGAATATCAGTGTTCGTACAGTGACACGCTTCATGGATTATGAGAGGAATATCAGTGTTCGTTCAGTGACACGCTGCATGGTTTATGAGAGAAATAGCAGTGTTCGTACAGTGACATACTGCATGGTTTATGAGAGAAATATCAGTGTGCGTACAGTGACACACTGCATTGTTTATGAGAGGAATATCAGTGTTCGTACAGTGACACGCTGCATGGTTTATGAGAGAAATATCAGTGTTCTAACAGTGACACGCTGCATGGTTTATGAGAGAAATAGCAGTGTTCGTACAGTGACACACTGCATGGTTTATGAGAGAAATAGCAGTGTTCGTACAGTGACACGCTGCATGGTTTATGAGAGGATTATCAGTATTCGTACAGTGACACGCTGCATTGTTTATGAGAGAAATATCAGTGTTCGTACAGTGACACGCTGTATGGTTTATGATAGAAATATCAGTGTTCGTACAGTGACCTGCTGCATGGTTTATGAGAGAAATAGCAGTGTTCGTACAGTGACACACTGCATGGTTTATGAGAGAAATAGCAGTATTCGTACAGTGACACGCTGCATGGTTTATGAGAGGAATATCAGTGTTCGTACAGTGACACGCTGCATGGTTTATGAGAGAAATATCAGTGTTCGTACAGTGACACGTTGCATGGTTTATGAGAGAAATAGCAGTGTTCGTACAGTGACACGCTGCATGGTTTATGAGAGAAATATCAGTGTTCGTACAGTGACACGCTTCATGGATTATGAGAGGAATATCAGTGTTCGTTCAGTGACACGCTGCATGGTTTATGAGAGAAATATCAGTGTTCTAACAGTGACACGCTGCATGGATTATGAGAGGAATATCAGTGTTCGTTCTGTGACACACTGCTTGGTTTATGAGAGGAATAGCAGTGTTCGTACAGTGACACACTGCATGGTTTATGAGAGAAATAGCAGTGTTCGTACAGTGACATACTGCATGGTTTATGAGAGAAATATCAGTGTGCGTACAGTGACACACTGCATTGTTTATGAGAGGAATATCAGTGTTCGTACAGTGACACGCTGCATGGTTTATGAGAGAAATATCAGTGTTCTAACAGTGACACGCTGCATGGTTTATGAGAGAAATAGCAGTGTTCGTACAGTGACACACTGCATGGTTTATGAGAGAAATAGCAGTGTTCGTACAGTGACACGCTGCATGGTTTATGAGAGGATTATCAGTGTTCGTACAGTGACACGCTGCATGGTTTATGAGAGAAATATCAGTGTTCGTACAGTGACACGCTGTATGGTTTATGATAGAAATATCAGTGTTCGTACAGTGACACACTGCAAGGATTATGAGAGGAATATCTGTGTTCGTACAGTGACACACTGCATGGTTTATGAGAGAAATATCAGTGTTCTAACAGTGACACGCTGCATGGTTTATGAGAGAAATAGCAGTGTTCGTACAGTGACACGCTGCATGGTTTATGAGAGGAATAGCAGTGTTCGTACAGTGACACACTGCATGGTTTATGAGAGAAATAGCAGTGTTCGTACAGTGTCACGTTGCATGGTTTATGAGAGAAATATCAGTGTTCGTACAGTGACACGCTGCATGGTTTATGAGAGAAATATCAGTGTTCGTACAGTGACACACTGCATGGTTTATGAGAGGATTATCAGTGTTCGTACAGTGACACGCTACATGGTTTATGAGAGGAATAGCAGTGTTCGTACAGTGACATACTGCATGGTTTATGAGAGAAATATCAGTGTTCGTACAGTGACACACTGCAAGGTTTATGAGAGGAATATCAGTGTTCGTACAGTGACACGCTGTTTGGTTTATGAGAAGAATAGCAGTGTTCGTACAGTGACACACTGCATGGTTTATGAGAGGAATAGCAGTGTTCGTACAGTGACATACTGCATGGTTTATGAGAGAAATAGCAGTGTTCTTACAGTGACACGCTGCATGGTTTATGAGAGGAATAGCAGTGTTCTTACAGTGACACGCTGCATGGTTTATGAGAGGAATTGCAGTGTTCGTACAGTGACACACTGCATGGTTTATGAGAGAAATAGCAGTGTTCGTACAGTGACACGCTGCATGGTTTATGAGAGAAATATCAGTGTTCGTACAGTGACACGCTGCATGGTTTATGAGAGAAATATCAGTGTTCGTACAGTGACACGCTGCATGGATTATGAGAGAAATATCAGTGTTCGTACAGTGACACGTTTCATGGTTTATGAGAGAAATATCAGTGTTCTTACAGTGACACGCTGCATTGTTTATGAGAGAAATATCAGTGTTCGTACAGTGACACGCTGCATTGTTTATGAGAGAAATATCAGTGTTCGTACAGTGACACGCTGCATGGTTTATGAGAGGAATATCAGTGTTCGAACAGTGACACGCTGTATGGTTTATGAGTAGATTAGCAGTGTTCGTACAGTGACACACTGCATGGTTTATGAGAGGATTATCAGTGTTCGTACAGTGACACGCTACATGGTTTATGAGAGGAATAGCAGTGTTCGTACAGTGACATACTGTATGGTTTATGAGAGAAATATCAGTGTTCGTACAGTGACACACTGCAAGGTTTATGAGAGGAATATCAGTGTTCGTACAGTGACACGCTGTATGGTTTATGAGAAGAATAGCAGTGTTCGTACAGTGACACACTGCATGGTTTATGAGAGGAATAGCAGTGTTCGTACAGTGACACACTGCATGGATTATGAGAGAAATAGCAGTGTTCGTACAGTGACACGTTGCATGGTTTATGAGAGAAATATCAGTGTTCGTACAGTGACACGCTGCATGGTTTATGAGAGAAATATCAGTGTTCGTACAGTGACACACTGCATGGTTTATGAGAGGATTATCAGTGTTCGTACAGTGACCTGCTGCATGGTTTATGAGAGAAATATCAGTGTTCGTACAGTTACACGTTGCATGGTTTATGAGAGAAATATCACTGTTCGTACAGTGACACGCTGCATGGTTTATGAGAGAAATATCCGTGTTCGTACAGTGACACGCTGCATCGTTTATGAGAGGATTATCAGTGTTCGTACAGTGACACGCTGCATGGTTTATGAGAAGAATAGCAGTGTTCGTACAGTGACACACTGTATGGTTTATGAGAGAAATATCAGTGTTCGTACAGTGACACGCTGCATGGTTTATGAGAGAAATATCAGTGTTCGTACAGTGACACACTGCATGGTTTATGAGAGAAATATCAGTGTTCGTACAGTGACACACTGCATGGTTTATGAGAGAAATATCAGTGTTCGTACAGTGACACACTGCATGGTTTATGAGAGAAATATCAGTGTTCGTACAGTGACACGCTGCATGGTTTATGATAGAAATATCAGTGTTCGTACAGTGACACACTGCATGGTTTATGAGAGAAATATCAGTGTTCGTACAGTGACACACTGCATGGTTTATGAGAGAAATATCAGTGTTCGTACAGTGACACACTGCATGGTTTATGAAAGAAATAGCTGTGTTCGTACAGTGACATACTGCATGGTTTATGTGAGAAATATCAGTGTTCGTACAGTGACACACTGCATGGTTTATGAAAGAAATAGCAGTGTTCGTACAGTGACATACTGCATGGTTTATGAGAGAAATAGCAGTGTTCGTACAGTGACACGCTGCATGGTTTATGAGAAAAATATCAGTGTTCGTACAGTGACACACTGCATGGTTTATGAGAAAAATATCAGTGTTCGTACAGTGACACGCTGTATGGTTTATGAGAGAAATATCAGTGTTCGTACAGTGACACGCTGCAAGGTTTATGAGAGGAATAGCAGTGTTTGTACAGTGAGACACTTTACGACCATGTTGTTTTGAAAAGTGACACCATATTTGTATTTGTGTTTTTCTTATTTTATTTCTTCGCGCTTTTATAATTAACACTTTATTTGCATTATAAAATTATTTTTTGTGCATTTCACAATTAATATCGACATCGAACTTAAATGCATAAAACGTTGACGGGATTATCAGTGTCCGTCTCGCGATTCACTGAAGTACTTACTTCGATTTGGAAGTGTGTTCAGAACGTGTGGTCACTCAATGTTTGTGTATGTGTACAGTTTCTGCCGGAATTGGTAGTGTTCGTACAGGGATGCATAATGTGATTTATGACGGTATTTACATTTATGTTGCATTGCACGCCATTTCTGTCTCACGTGACTTTTGTCTGTTCTGACAGAGCAAAAAACCAGGAATCTAGTACATAGAGTACTTAACAATGAGAACACTGAAATACAGAGCTGATTTGGTGAAAAATAGAATATACAAATCAAATATGGGATACTATGATATGCGTCTACCTCGTCTGAAATGACGTACATAAAGAAATTAATTCGACACATTTTATGAATTTTGAGGGCCGCGAGTATATCATAAACACAGATATACTTGCTCACTGATTTGTAAAGCTGACAAAATTGTAACGAATACCGTGCTACATAAAAGAAGAATACCTACCTAAGGTAACATGTTGAATTGGCAGGACTGATGGCCATGAAAGTGGCTACGTAGCCAGTGGCAATTAGTCGCCCACACACATTCACAAAATAAAGAGTAATTTATACAGCTTTTGAATAGTGTTTATCATGAAACCAGTCAGTGCCAAATCCGTTGCGATATTCTTGTTCATGATTTTTTGCTCCAAAGTTTTGATTGTTTAGGCAATTATCAAAACCATTTAATTATTCGAATAAGGTTGCCACGTTTTTGATATTGTTTTAATATATATAACGGGCTTTAAATGGCATCTTTATCACATATCCGCTTTTAAAATATTTGTCCGATTTGTCTTGAAAAATAATATAAATAGATTAATCCTAACATTAACCCATTTTGCGTGCTTTCCTCTTAAGCTTTTATCGACGGTAAGCTTACCTTCAAGATCTAACGCAACCTAAATAAAAACGCATATACAAAAGTGCATTCTCAGCATCTGGATACCTGAAAGGAAGTTACGGTGTCATGAACGATGCAGATTACTTTAAGGTCTGAGTTCCGATTTACGCATTTCAGAACAATAACAATAATAACATATCTCATGAGATTCAATACACTTGACTGTCTTCACTTCTGTGGGTATTGGATATATGCACCGTGTGCATTATGTGATGTTTTATTATATTCAAATGACAGGAAAGCGCCTTATAAAACGAATACATATTAAATACATATATTTGTGACCTACATTCTAAAGTAATAACGTATTGATATGTGAAATTCGTCAGCTATTTTAGTCGGGTGTCAGTATCAGTAATCACTAGTTTTACAGATAACGCAGTCTACACATTAAAAGTTTCAAACCACGTCAATTGAAGGTTAACGATTGACGGAGACCTAGAACAGCGCCATTGATATTAAAATATATGATTTATGGCTGATATGCACATTTCATATTATAAAGATTGAAAATCTAGATATGGTAACTCATTAAAAATGCGAACAAGTTTTGTTACTCGTTGAATGGCCTTAAATATGGATAGCTAAAACAATATTTAGGGTCAAAACTATTAGAAATATATCAGTATCATAACACTTTTTATTCAATATTGTGTTTTATTGTGTCATTCAAGATTAAAATAGCTTCATCTTAAATTATGTTTTTCGACATTTACAGATTGGTTGCGGAAATACAATTTATTCACATTGACTACAATTTTTATAAACTCTCTTCAAATGTGGTCTTCCGAGCTTAGTTTTTGAAATGGCCATCGATAGAATTGATACATTACTGGTCTGCGTAGACTGCTTAGTTTTGCTAGGTATGATAGACCGAGCTTACGATGGCGCTTTAGCCGTTCGACCGAAGGCTACAAAAGCCGTATCCAGTCCATATAAGTTTTATCATATACCAGACCATATTTCTATGTATATACGA
The DNA here is from genome assembly GCF_978046115.1 of Saccoglossus kowalevskii. Lineage (NCBI taxonomy): Eukaryota > Metazoa > Hemichordata > Enteropneusta > Harrimaniidae > Saccoglossus > Saccoglossus kowalevskii. The sequence goes on along the minus strand of NC_140661.1, from coordinate 30,460,028 downwards.
ATATACATTCACATGCAATGCACACACTATTCACTCCTTCGATGTGTAGGTAGACACTCAAATCGTTAATCCTTGAGCAGAACACTGTTATGCTACACTAAAGTGGTATGCTAATGATAGAATCCTGTTTGGCATACATGAATATTACACTACACCTTTATATAATTCACACTCTGAGCCCCCGAGATATCATCTTTTAAAATTAGTTTGATCGATTTGATGTTTGGAGTTTAAACGACATGCAATCATCCTATAGTATATGTAAATCAGAAGCTATCATAATATATACTGGTCCAGGAACATCGTAATACTTCTATTAAATGTGCGTAAATAGATGCTTTCGGTGAAAACAAGCCTTAGGCTGACTAGAGTTTAGATTTGTGGTAACAATATGTGTAAAAATACAAAATATTTAGTAAATCCCGGTTAATACGTAACCAAACTGATGTATAGACGTGCTACCATGCAATGCCCGGTATACATTTACTGTTTGTTGTTTGTGAAAACACTTTCACTTTTAATTGAACGTATCTTTACAGAATATACTGATCATTTTGAGTGATAACTCACACGTTAGTATTATTTAGCAATGTGTCATTTACAGATGTACGAGTTGCTGTTAATTTGCATTATGGTTTGATTAAGTATATAAGTTGAGTATTGAGAATACCTGTGGATAATTCACATCAGTATGATATTAATAAACATATCTAGTAAGCTGACTGTCTTCATGTCAACCATTAAAGTCAATAGAGAAAGCACAATAATAAAAGTATGACCACCGATGACAACATGTATTACTCCAATCAATAATACGATTCAGGATACAGTGTAATAATATCAGTAGATTAGTGTTTCCCTTCGAGATAGATATTCTAAGTACGATAAAAACGCTGCGATTGATTTTTTAATTATTTATAATGTTAGATTGTTATCATTCAAATAATCATTGCATAATGTAATTGTCATATCACTCACAACCCTTTAGGTATTTTCAAACCTTTCTGTGGGAAAATGTTCTATATATATATATATATATATATATATATATATATATATATATATCCTATCTAGAAATACACCCTCTTCGTTGGTTAAAAAACGGAAACGTCTTCCAGAAAACGGATTAAAATTCGTGATTGACACACATATCTAGAGAATCGACTAATCATTGCATTTCGCTCCACGCATATGGTGCATTAACCTTTAGATGTCCAAGATAAATGTTAGATCACCAACTTGTCCTCACGAGGCTGCAGCCAATAACATACTATTAAAATCGTGGTTTGAATATGTTATTCCATCATTCAATATATTGTAAGCCTTAAATTGAATCGCACATGTACAACTCGCGTTTAGTGTGCTGATCAGTCCAACTTATATTACTTTCTTTATTTGTCATATTGAATGAATGTGTAAAGTTTAAGTATTTTGCGCACTGTGTTTAATCATTACAAGGTGGTTTATATAATTCGCATCAGAAAAGTAATCAAATAAGAATGAATGACTCATATGAGCTGTATATATATATGTATGCGAGCGATGATAGCTTCACTCGACGCAAACAATCTATCCGACCGTAAAAGCGTTCATAAAGTTCACATTTTCCCATAATGAATATTGAAATAGGTCTGCGTAGCCGAGGTCTTAAAAGTCGCTGAAATTAATCTTTTATCTCGCGACACGCGTCTTCTTTGTGTTTTTTGTTGTTGTTGAAATTAGATTTACGACGTTATATTTGTAAAACTGTAGTTTATGTGCATTTATGTTGTGTGGAAATACCATTTTTTCCAAAAATGGGTTTTAGGTTAAGTGTTTTCGGTCCCAATTCAGTTCATAAAAAACTTGATTTCAATGCATATTGATATCGCATAAAATATTTATTTATATTTATTCCAGTTGTAGTAATATGCGCATCTGGAGAGGCAGTCAGAAAAATTATGTTAGCAGCCCACGACCTAGGGATGACGAAAATAAACAAAGACACTGGTCGCGCTGAATACGCTTTCTTCAACATACAGCTATTCGATAGTGCCTACTTCGGGGATATTGGTTGGAATAGGGGGGAGGACGGCGATGGTAGAGACGAGGATGCAAAGGAAGCCTACCGATCCCTGATGACATTGACTCTCAGAAAACCTGATACCACTGAATATAACGACTTTGCCCGGGAGGTAAAACGCCGTGCACTTCGTGACTATGGGTTCGACTACGACAAGGAAAATGAAGACGTAAGTTGTCATCAATCAGTTCTGTTCATTTCCACTTCCCAACATAGAGAACAATCTACAATGCCTGTCTGTCTACAATGCTAAATACATACATTCAGACTGGATGTAGAGTTACAAATTCTCAAATCAGACAAGGCATATTTTTACGGTTTATACATTATTGCTCATGAATTATTGCATAGATTATCTCAATGGTATTATAGCATGCCCGTCAACAAAAGATCACCAACAATTTTGTTTTCGGTTGTGTGTCTTATAGGTAAAAAGAGCGTCTAAATGCAGTATATTGACTACACACGGATAAATTTGTATTCTAAAAAGTATTACTTAAAGATGGCGATAGTCTTTAGAATTTTAGTTTTAAATAGATATCCAGCATAACGATTAATAATCTTCACGTTATAGTAAAATAACATTCATTACAATAGTGCATTCTACGTTGTGATAATATTCTGTCGTGTATTTTCACTTCAAGGTCAACAGCTTTGTTGGCGCGTTTCACGACGCGGTTATTCTGTATGCCCTGGCGTTAAACGAGACGTTGGAAGAAGGTGGTACTCCCCGTGAAGGCCACATCATCACTGGTAAGATGTGGAATCGAACGTTTGAAGGTAGGTAACAATTGAAAAGTATTAGTTGCTATGACAACGTTTGAAATTAAGATGACCACGGCAGTTGTATTTCTACAAGTTACTGGAAAGAACGTATACATTCTCGATCGTCTCAGCTTAACGTCTTTAGCGACTGGTTCAAGTTTTCAAAATTATACGCGATGATATTAATTTTATACAAATATCAAGGAGTAATGTTTTATTCTTTTACACCATAAGTTACAGTAAAATATAACCATTGTGCAAATAGACCTAAATGCAAATGTTCACCGAGATCGCGTCCACCGAGATAACGTTTACAGTGAGACAATCATGAGATTCAAATAGTGTCAAATTTCATTGTCATGTAAGTAAACAGAACAGGAGAGAGTGGATCACTTGGAACGGCAATTTACGTCTGAAATATATTAACGCACATTATTAATAATAGTCTTACATGCTTTCATTTCAAACAATTTCTGCATTTTATCTAAGTGTGTTAATCGCTGGAAATCGGCTGTGTTAACTGAATGTCATATTGAAATTGAAGTCATCAAGATCATAGGAATGTTTCTAAATCAACTTTGAACGTTTGGTTGACATCATGTGTTTTATTGTAATCAATATTTACCGGCGAGGGGCACATCGTTACTGTTTACACTAATAATAAATTAGATGAAATGTTTTATTTTGCAGAGGATTACAATATCATTTTCAGATATTCAATATTTCATGGCAATTTACTATACTTCTCCTTTTTATGTGTGAAAATTCAAACCTGAGTAAATTATTTTGATTTTTCGAGAAGAATAGCAACCACTAAACTGTTTGTGGTATGACATGAGTGTGATTCGTCAAAAGAGTATCATGGTTCTTTGGAAATAGTGCCCCAATGACGTCACAAAATTGTACAGATTGCTATTGATTAATTGACTCGAATATTTGCCTCGAAGGTTATTTTGACTTAGGAGCCGATCAAACGATAAATAAGCTCAGTTGGACAGATGACATATTTTTCGTGCTTTAGTTGGAATTTTTTGTGATGGTCAATTTATTAACTTTTCCCTTCTCTGACTCATTGGTAATTTATGTAGCTCTGCGTGCATATACCCTCATGTCGCATTTGGTACTTGTACAATGTGTGCTTTTCAATGGAAGGTGTAGACAATGATAAACTGTAATGTAACGTAGCAGATACCATTCAATGATATAAATATAGTTACTACATATTAAATTCATGATGTACATTTAACTTTTTTTTTTCAAATAGGCTACTAATCAATGTCAATTAAGACGGTTTTTGTTTACCATCGAACTTATGTTAACCATGCATATATTTGCAATATACCATGGTTATGGCATTCATAATTAGGTCTGAACAAATAATAGCAAGTATAACTATATGACATTTGTAAAACTATTATCATGGTGGTAAATTACTAATTAAAAAGGTAAAATCAAATTGTAGATATTAGAGTATTTAAATAGTACTAAGTAAAGAGAAGACACAGGTTGGAAACACGCAAACGCTCGTTTGAATACGTTCTTGTCCAGTGGCATACCACGCAAGGCAACAGTTTATTGCTCAAATATTCATTTGATATTACAAGTTTGAATATCTGTTTTAGATTAACGCAACGTTTTGTAGAGTTTAATAGATTTATGCATACTTTTACTTGCTCCCTGTGCAAAGTATACAGACAAAGGACAGAACGGTACATTTTTACTTCATTGATCTTTCGCGAAATGATTTTCGTATAAAAACATGCATGCGCGGGTCGATCGCGATTTATTTGTGTTATTGACATTATTTATAATGAGTTATTGATGCATGCATGTATTGACCACGACATACGACCGAATAATTACGTGGCTTTCAAAGAACGCATGTACAAATACACTCAATATAATAGAAATAATTATGTAACTGTGCTAGGACCTATTGTAACACATTTTGATCTTGTATTTTCTGATTATCATAAATAACAAATATTAATAAACAGACATGTATTAACAAATTGCAGATAGGACCTACCTTTGGTACATATATACATGCATGGTTTAATTGATAGCATTATTGTCTGCACATTTTATTTCCCCCTATGAAAATCCTAGAGATATTTGGCTAACATATTCTTTTTTCAAAGTAGTTATTTGCAAATGTTTTTTTCCTGATTTGATGTTCCCTCATATTTCGAATGGCAGGTCCCTTCATATCGGTTGAAAATGAAAACAATGTCGCCTAGGGGGAATATATTACATCTTTGTGCTAACCTCGTAATCCAAAATAATTTTACACGTTCATTGTAATGTCTGAGTACAATATTTACATCAGGATAAACTCTGGTAAGAATATAAATAATTTTACACGTGCATTGTAATCTAATGTCTGAGTACAATATTTACATCAGGATAAACTCTGGTAAGAATATAAATAAACAATATATTCTACTCAAGATTATATAGAAGCAAGGATTAATTCACTTTTCAAGTTGATGCAATTTTCCACTCCAGTAAACTTCACAAGGAAGGGAATCCACGGTTGCGTTAGACAAAGTGACACCAAGCTATTATTGTCAAAGTGATTCCAGATGAACTATGTCAATAATGAGAGAAAAAATGGTGAATGATTGTGTGCAGTGACACGATGACACAGAGGCGTCTATGAAACACGACATTGCGGTCTATGAATGCATATCATTTCTGTCGCACGAAAACAAACAATTCGGCCATCGTTCCAGTTTTATATTGACTTATTATACACACACATGCAAGCGCGAAGAAATCTTTCTGTGGAAATAAGAGCTGTGCTGCGTGGATGAAACAGCCGATATCATAGTACCCGAATACATTTCTTCACTTTGTATCAAATACAATAAAATCTAATAATAAACGCGATTCTAGTTTTGGCCAAATTATTATTTTTAACTTTATTTCAGTTGCGGTAGTTTTTTTAATGGAAAATGCGTCACATTCGTCGAATGTCTGATGAAAACAGACATGGCGCTGTGAAGACGTGGAGTAACTTTTATTTACACAACGCATCGTAATTGCAAATATTTGCCATTCACATTAAATCTCACAGCCCTACACATTTGACATATGTTTAAACATTTACAGGCATCAGCGGAAATGTGCGGATTGACGAAAATGGAGACAGGGACGCTGATTACTCTCTTCTTGAAATGACAGATACCATCAATGGAACTTTCTCGGTGAGAGCCAATCACATAAACTGTTTAATATTATATCATTTAATGCAGGCAATATCTAGATGGGAAAATAATAGCGTGTACACGTGTGACTGAATTAATGTTTTCATTGAGTGAAAATTGTTACTTGTATATTCACATGTACCACGCCACGTCATCTCTAGAAATAATTGTATTACAAATTGGCATAACGATGTGCAAAACAAACGGAATTATTAAACTAATCCGATAACCCTACATTTATTGAATAAAGTTTAGCTATTTTATTTCTTGTAAAGTTATCTTGCCCTGAAAACACATATTGATGTATATTGGTAGGTTAGTGCCATTCAAACGAAATGCCTTTACTCAGCCGTCGCTTCTATTCATGTGACAGGCATATCCATGTTGACATCATGTTTTGATACCGATGCCTTTTAACTACAATCCCAACATCGGTTCAACAAATATTTCACAAACGACCTAATGTATAGATTTTTTGTCACATATGTCATACATTAGTGAGCCAGTATGACTCAGGGCATGGACGGATTAAGGTCAGTGTAACATAGTGGGCTCAATTAGTGACTGTTGTCATTGAATCGTTGTTTACGTTGCTCGTAAACATCTATCAGTTGTAATTAGAAACAAAATGTGAAACTGATATACAGGTATCTATTATATATATGTATCACTCTCAATTCAAAGTCTATGGTATTTGTTCTTTTTTGGAATTAACCATATGCATGAACGTACAAATCACACGCAAGTATCATATTTAATATATAAGAAGGCACTCCAAAAGTGAACGTCTCTACCACACACATAAAAAATATAATCTCTGGAATACATCCACCATATTGTATATCTACTTACGATCATATTTACGAAAGCGTCCAATATTTGAAAATGAAAATTAAGTCTTTAACGGAGAATAATCCGTTATAGCAACTCCATCCTGATTTTTCTTGAATCTAACTGCTTGGTCATAATTACAAAACAAAAAATAAAATTAAGAAGAATACTCATTAACAGTTTGAGTCATTCAATTCATTACTGCCATCATGTTCAACGAGATCCAAATTTCAACCGATTGGTGTAAATGTTAAATAGAAGGTAATATGAAAAAAAAACGGAATTCTTGTTTCCATAGCAATAAGATGCGTATCTCAACAGAATCTGATCGATTGGTGGCGTGTCATAGCCATCCTCTCTGAAAATTGTTATAATCATCCTTCCATAATTGTTTAAAGTAATAAATGAAAAATGATTCTCAACCTGTGTCCATGGCAACCAGATGCATATCTCTAACATAACTGTATAGTATATTACGGATAAGTTAAATCACTATATTTAGAATCACAATAAAGAACTGCATAAAACCCGATTCAGTTAACGAACAGCGCATCTTGTCAATTATTGAATATGAATTACACAAATGAATAAATACTGTGTTCCTCGATTAATGAACATGAGTCTACTTCATTTCGTCTTGATGAGTAAATATCTTTCTTCAGAGACACACCGTTCATTCCTGGATTGTATAGACTTGTGAAGCATTTTTCACATCAGCTGGAGATATACCAGATTATACATTTCCATGTTTTTTTGGTCTTTGTAGTTCATCAGTAAAAATTATACCTCAGGCTATTTCGACTATTCCCACTAAAATATGCCCTTCAAAAAGTTATAATTTTCCAAGTATCCATTCACAGCTAAGGAGCGAAACAAGCTTCTCAAACTATTAAGTGGGATGACACCAGTACAATTCTATTATTTCCATAGAAGCGATTGTTCGCCTTATTTTGAACATGCTCGTCACATTACTTTACCATAGTACCTATTATGTTTACGTACATTAGCATCACATATCTAGACCTCAGTAACTATTATGTTTACGTACATTAGCATCACATATCTAGACCTCAGTAACTGTTATGTTTACGTACATTAGCATCACATATCTAGACCTCAGTAACTATTATGTTTACGTAAATTAGCATCACATATCTAGACCTCAGTAACTATTATGTTTACGTACATTAGCATCACATATCTAGACCTCAGTAACTATTATGTTTACGTACATTAGCATCACACATCTAGACCTCAGTAACTATTATGTTTACGTACGTTAGCATCACATATCTAGACCTCAGTAACTATTATGTTTACGTACATTAGCATCACATATCTAGACCTCAGTAACTATTATGTTTACATGCGTTAGCATCACATATCTAGACCTCAGTAACTATTATGTTTACGTACATTAGCATCACATATCTAGACCTCAGTAACTATTATGTTTACGTACGTTAGCATCACATATCTAGACCTCAGTAACTATTATGTTTACATCCGTTATCATCACATATCTAGACCTCAGTAACTATTATGTTTACGTACATTAGCATCACATATCTAGACCTCAGTAACTATTATGTTTACGTACGTTAGCATCACATATCTAGACCTCAGTAACTAGTACGTTTACGTACATTAACATCACATATCTAGACCTCAGTAACTATTATGTTTACGTACATTAGCATCACATATCTAGACCTCAGTAACTATTATGTTTACGTATATTAGCATCACATATCTAGACCTCAGTAACTATTATGTTTACGTATATTAGCATCACATATCTAGACCTCAGTAACTATTATGTTTACGTACATTAGCATCACATATCTAGACCTCAGTAACTATTATGTTTACGTATATTAGCATCACATATCTAGACCTCAGTAACTATTATGTTTACGTATATTAGCATCACATATCTAGACCTCAGTAACTATTATGTTTACGTACATTATCATCACATATCTAGACCTCAGTAACTATTATGTTTACGTACATTATCATCACATATCTAGACCTCAGTAACTATTATGTTTACGTACATTATCATCACATATCTAGACATCAGTAACTATTATGTTTACGTACATTAGCATCACATATCTAGATCTTTGTAACTATTATGTTTACGTATGATAGCATCACGTATCTAGACCTCAGTAACTATTATGTTTACGTACATTAGCATCACATATCTAGACCTCAATAACTATTATGTTTACTTACATTATCATCACATATCTAGACATCAGTAACTATTATGTTTACGTACATTAGCATCACATATCTAGATCTTTGTAACTATTATGTTTACGTATGATAGCATCACGTATCTAGACCTCAGTAACTATTATGTTTACGTACATTAGCATCACATATCTAGACCTCAGTAACTATTATGTTTACGTACATTATCATCACATATCTAGACATCAGTAACTATTATGTTTACGCACATTAGCATCACATATCTAGATCTTTGTAACTATTATGTTTACGTATGATAGCATCACGTATCTAGACCTCAGTAACTGTTATGTTTACGTACATTAGCATCACATATCTAGACCTCAGTAACTATTATGTTTACGTACATTATCATCACATATCTAGATCTCAATAACTATTATGTTTACGTACATTAGCATCATGTATCTAGACCTCAGTAACTAGTACGTTTACGTACATTATCATCACATATCTAGACCTCCGTAACTATTATGTTTACGTACATTATCATCACATATCTAGACCTCAGTAACTATTATGTTTACGTACATTATCATCACATATCTAGACCTCAGTAACTATTATGTTTACGTACATTAGCATCACATATCTAGACCTCAGTAACTATTATGTTTACGTATATTAGCATCACATATCTAGACCTCAGTAACTATTATGTTTACGTATATTAGCATCACATATCTAGACCTCAGTAACTATTATATTTACGTACATTAGCATCACATATCTAGACCTCAGTAACTATTATGTTTACGTATATTAGCATCACATATCTAGACCTCAGTAACTATTATGTTTACGTATATTAGCATCACATATCTAGACCTCAGTAACTATTATGTTTACGTACATTATCATCACATATCTAGACCTCAGTAACTATTATGTTTACGTACATTAGCATCACATATCTAGACATCAGTAACTATTATGTTTACGTACATTAGCATCACATATCTAGATCTTTGTAACTATTATGTTTACGTATGATAGCATCACGTATCTAGACCTCAGTAACTGTTATGTTTACGTACATTAGCATCACATATCTAGACCTCAGTAACTATTATGTTTACGTACATTATCATCACATATCTAGATCTCAATAACTATTATGTTTACGTACATTAGCATCATATATCTAGACCTCCGTAACTAGTACGTTTACGTACATTATCATCACATATCTAGACCTCAGTAACTATTATGTTTACGTACATTATCATCACATATCTAGACCTCAGTAACTATTATGTTTACGTACATTATCATCACATATCTAGACCTCAGTAACTATTATGTTTACGTACATTAGCATCACATATCTAGACCTCAGTAACTATTATGTTTACGTATATTAGCATCACATATCTAGACCTCAGTAACTATTATGTTTACGTACATTATCATCACATACCTAGACCTCAGTAACAAGTACGTTTACGTACATTATCATCACATATCTAGACCTCAGTAACTATTATGTTTACGTACATTAGCATCATATATATAGACCTCAGTAACTAGTACGTTTACGTACATTATCATCACATATCTAGACCTCAGTAACTATTATGATTACGTACATTATCATCACATATCTAGACCTCAGTAACTATTATGTTTACGTATATTAGCATCACATATCTAGACCTCAGTAACTATTATGTTTACGTACATTAACATCACATATCTAGACCCCAGTAACTATTATGTTTACGTACATTAGCATCACATATCTAGACATCAGTAACTATTATGTTTACGTACATTAGCATCACATATCTAGACCTCAGTAACTATTATGTTTACGTACATTAGCATCACATATCTAGACCTCAGTAACTATTATGTTTACGTATATTAGCATCACATATCTAGACCTCAGTAACTATTATGTTTACGTACATTATCATCACATATCTAGACCTCAGTAACTAGTACGTTTACGTACATTATCATCACATATCTAGACCTCAGTAACTATTATGTTTACGTACATTAGCATCATATATCTAGACCTCAGTAACTAGTACGTTTACGTACATTATCATCACATATCTAGACCTCAGTAACTATTATGTTTACGTACATTATCATCACATATCTAGACCTCAGTAACTATTATGTTTACGTATATTAGCATAACATATCTAGACCTCAGTAACTATTATGTTTACGTACATTAGCATCACATATCTAGACCTCAGTAACTATTATGTTTACGTACGTTAGCATCATATATCTAGACCTCAGTAACTAGTACGTTTACGTACATTATCATCACATATCTAGACCTCAGTAACTATTATGTTTACGTACATTAGCATCACATATCTAGACCTCAGTAACTATTATGTTTACGTACATTATTATCACATATCTAGATCTCAATAACTATTATGTTTACGTACATTAGCATCATATATCTAGACCTCAGTAACTATTACGTTTACGTACATTAGCATCACATATCTAGATCTCAGTAACTATTATGTTATGTTAGCATCACATATCTAGACCTCAGTAACGGTTATGTTTACGTACATTGGCATCACATATCTAGACCTCAGTAACTATTACGTTTACCTACATTAGCATCACATATCTAGATCTCAGTAACTATTATGTTATGTTAGCATCACATATCTAGACCTCAGTAACTATTACGTTTACGTACATTAGCATCACATATCTAGATCTCAGTAACTATTATGTTATGTTAGCATCACATATCTAGACCTCAGTAACTATTACGTTTACGTACATTAGCATCACATATCTAGATCTCAGTAACTATTATGTTATGTTAGCATCACATATCTAGACCTCAGTAACTATTATGTTTACATATATTAGCATCACACATATCTAGACGTCAGTAACTATTATGTTTACGTACGTTAGCATCACATATCTAGACCTCAGTAACTATTATGTTTACGTACATTAGCATCACATATCTAGACCTCAGTAATTATTATGTTTACGTACATTAGCATTACATATCTAGACCTCAGTAACTATTATGTTTACGTACATTAACATCACATATCTAGACCTCAGTAACTATTATGTTTACGTATATTAGCATCACATATCTAGACGTCAGTAACTATTATGTTTACGTACATTACCATCACATATCTAGACCTCAGTAACTATTATGTTTACGTACGTTAGCATCACATATCTAGACCTCAGTAACTATTATGTTTACGTACATTAGCATCACATATCTAGACCTCAGTAACTATTATGTTTACGTACATTAGCATCACATATCTAGACCTCAGTAACTATTATGATGTAGCTGTTATATTGCCATGTTGCTCGTTGCATTTTCACATCACCACAGTGTTGTCACAAACTGAAAAACTTTGATTTTTGTATTTCGAGGCTGCTATTGATTAGAAATACATTCTATTATACCAAATAATGAATATTGCAATGTGCAATCGCGCAATCGAATATGGTATCTGGTACGCACTATCAGTTGTATTGCATCATATTCACATCGTTCATTAGTTTTTCAAAAAGATGATTTACTTGTGTAGCATAAACAACTTGTTTAACAAACTACTACGAAACAACAATGCAAATAATGAAAATGTCGTTATGATGATCCCATATAATATAAAAGTCATTAGGCCAGTAATAAACGACCCTCTCCTCACCTTATAAATTTGTTATGCTATATATATTTGCATATTGAGGTGATCAAACGAAGGGCAAATTTCAATAACAAATAGTTTAATTTAAAATCGGATTGCTGAATACATAAGAGCAGGTTCATTGTGATATACGAGGTTTGGTATAGTGTGAATAAATAAAGTTTCCATTTTGATTAATTTATAAAATAAAATATCTAATAATCTATAATTGCACTTTGTTCATTCCGATATTTTGGATATATTGCATTATTATATCTAATTCAATGTTTACTCATCTCAATAAAGTATACTGTAACATCCGCCAACATATGCATAGTAATCAAAGTAAAAAGTATTGGCGACAGTTTTTAATTCCAAGGCTTGCCTAGGCATTCATTATTTCTTATTGAGCAGAGCTAGGAATACATTTAATGGGCACTTTAGAAACTGAAAATTATTGTGCCGATCCATTCGACATCATCATTATAGATAAACAGGGAACTGGAGAAAATAGCCTCAGCACGGAGCTCAAATGTAATTTGTAGTTATTTGTAAGAAACTTATATATCTTAACTCTGGGTAATTAGAAAGCTCCTTTTGATTAAGTTTCCAAATGAATTGTTGGGATTTCATTTCTGTCTTTTTGATATCACGCAGACATTGCTACAAAGTGAGAAAAAATCACGCCTTCCCATTAGTGTGCTGGCATCGCATGGTATAATACACACCATTCCACACACTATTACCTCCGGCTTTTTACTGATAAACAATTTGTATTCTAAATATAACTGTCGCTGACTGCCAATCACACTAGATTGAAGAAGAGCCTTTCTTTCTTCGAATTTAATTCATCAGTGTTAAAGTCAATTATGTATATAATATTGTACTATGAGAGGGGTGAATTATAAATATTTAAATCATACCCAATACTGTGCGAGTGAGCAGTAATAAAATTTTCCAAATGAGATATTTGATTACTTTGCGTAGCATCGATTATTGCAAGTAGAGCTTGATCAAGAGTGTCTCATAATCACTTCTCCGTATTACGTGGTATGTGTAGATAGATGAAGATACGCGGCTTCTTTTCGAACTTGGTAGTCGTATAACGATACTGCTATGACGTCATAATACAATGATCGATTGGTTCATGCATTATCGCACAGTCGATAATATCGATCATTACATAAGAATTAGCGTCACAAAACAAAACTTGACATTACAGTGAAAGTCATTTCTAAACAATTTACAATTTAATAATGAATCCTGCAGTAGAAAAATATTGAATTAATTATTCATGTCGTGTGAGAGTGTACATAACTTCCATCTCGCCATGTGTAACACTTACAATATGTATTTGTTTGCTGTCAGGTTATTGCTAACTATTACGGAACCCGCAAGGTATACGAACCCGTCGCTGGAGTTAAAATCGACTGGCCCGGATCTATGCCTCCTGACGACGTACCAGTGTGTGGATTTGAAGGAGAACTGTGCGTGGAGAAAGGTAAACACTGTACATGACAACTCCAATCATATTACAAGTATGTATTGTGTGATATAGAACAAAATAACCGTTGTTGTCGTTCAACTTTTTGTAATTCGCAATCACATGGTTATTATGTACCTAGCATTGTGCAGTCACTAGCAACGATTGCCTCAATACGTAACACAAATACCCTTACATTATGTAAGGAACAGGAATATGATGTTTTATATCGCCCTAGACGCAGTATGTGTTCGTATTCATCGAATCAACGCATCATAAATCGATCTAGTAGGTTTGTTATATAATGTGATGATACAGACAGCAAAAACACGATTAAAATAATATTCATAATATATTGCCTGTTACATACCAATGACTTAATGGTTTGACTTGATCGCGTATTTGGATAACTTTAATATTGTATGAGTATTTGATAAATGTCTTTAAAATTGCAATTGGTATTATTGAAGAATGGTTGTGTCCACTATTTGAACTAACACCTATTACTGCTTTAACGATTATGTACAATTTCACACGACTTCTGAAAAAAGTTACCCACCAATACACAACATTTGAAAGATATAAAACATATGAACATTTAATACTGCAATATGTGTGGCTTCGAATACTTGATAAAGACGTTGTATACAAACGATTGTACGCTATTAATATGGCATCTTCTACTCATTTAGTACTTCAGTGACAATTTACCAAATTTATTCTCGCTACTCACTAAGTCAATAAATAATCAATGTACCTAGATGCCAGCATGAAAACCTTCAAGTTGAAAGATTGTCTTAACTAATGTTCACCGCATACTGATTGACTCAAAACACCTGACGGATTCAGATTGGTTCATTCTTTACGACTGTGATTGGCGAGTGTATGTTGCACACTGCTGCGA
The DNA here is from genome assembly GCF_978046115.1 of Saccoglossus kowalevskii. Taxonomy (NCBI): domain Eukaryota; kingdom Metazoa; phylum Hemichordata; class Enteropneusta; family Harrimaniidae; genus Saccoglossus; species Saccoglossus kowalevskii. Next base: position 30,444,853 of record NC_140661.1, on the reverse strand, counting down.
TTGGACACATCCACATCTCTACAATTTATTCCTTGCAACGTTCACACTATGTGTTTATTTCGGACCACTCTCTTACACTTCCATTTTCTAAAATGCCACTTCAGTGCGGCGGCCTCATAAACAGGAAACAGTCATAGTGCCAAGCAGACAGCTACGGCCCTCAATGCCCGGACGTGTTTAGATGAGATTAAATGGGTCGGGCGTGTCCAGTTGGGCAGTGCGCTGAGGCTTTAGCTATCTTCCGATACTGCAAATTATTAGCGCTGACGTACAGTAGGATCAAGGATAAAATAGACATCATAGCAATTATGTATGTTATATAAATATATCCAACCGTGTTAGTCATCACAGCTTATAGAGAGTTATGTTACGTGTTTCAGGCTGGCAAGGTTTGTATAAATACCACCATTAAACAAAACATAATCCTATATACATGTACGTCTTCTCAACCATCTTAAGATTTTTATGTCAAAGTGTTTTATTTGAATTTCTTTTACTAAGTATGTTGCTTTCATTCAAATTTAATAATCATTGCTTTCAACCATTTTTGCAGAGCCGCTGTCATTGGCTGCCATCATCGCTATTGTATTTGGTAGCCTCATAGCTCTTTTAGCCATGATAGCGTTTCTATTATACAGGTTAGTGTGATTCTATACGTCAAGGAATTTACGTATAAATTTAAATATCTTTTTTTTGAACGCATATGTTTTCTCGTACGCTTTTATACATTCTTGTACAACTTATATTGTTGCTGCGTTTAGGCAGGTGTCACAATCGTTGCTGTTCATAATAATTATCTGATGGGGGTCTGACGCGATGACTCAAACATTGAAATTGAATTATCATGAGTACACGCTAATTCGTATAATATGAAAAAAAAATAACAATCCGATTGACTGATCTTTGGTCATCTAAATTGTGTCGAATTATCTGTGAAAGTGGAACAAAAAACACATTGTGTGAAGGGTAATTATTTGAAAAGGATTCATATGAATAAATTTCATTGCACCACAATAGATTTCCGCTGCTACGCACTGATTAATGTACTGACAAACACACAATCCGGCGACTATTTTATGTGTCTTGGGATGGCGCTATTACAACAAAAACAATTTGCGAAATCGTAATAGTCGATTTTTTATCGTAGAAAATACAAGTTGGAAGCAGCCTTGGCAGACATGGCGTGGAAGATACGATGGGAAGAGATCACCTTTAGCAGGAATGATAGGAGGAGAGGAATTGGGGGAAGCCATACTAGTCTAATTTCTAGGGTAATCCAGTTCATTTCCTCATCTACTTGTCTGCAAACTTCAAATCACGGACGCTATGATGACATTATTGGATCAGTTAGACATGCAAGGAGTATTTGTAAATTGAAATCACTGCGTCAAACAAAAAACACATTAGCACGTCTATACACAATAGTTTAAATCAACTCAATAATGTGTATTGTGACTTGAAGCAGCCACTCAACCATGCGTTATTTGGCTTGTCAAACACATACAGGGTTGTCAGACTAATTAGCTATTTGTCAATGTATATCCAAGCAGCTGCAGCAACAAGTATTAAGTCCGTGATATTCGAACATCAAGCAAATTATTTTTGTTCAACCGAGTTCAAAATCAAATGCCATTCTTCCCCTATTGTTGTGATATGTTCTAAATAGTTTTTCAGTGATATCGGTTCTATTATTGTTGTAAATATTTGATAATTTACATTCAATTGAGTAAGTTTTCAACTGAATAATATTTTCAATTATGCACATACATTCAGCAACTTAATTAAATGCACCACACGTATAAAGGTGAATGTTTGTCCCTAGTTCCCATAAACCTATATACTGTACTGCTGATATCTCATCCGCTCATATCAGGCGTATCTTTTGTTTGAAAAAAAATATCGCTTGTTTCCCGATTTATATAAATGCTAACTCGTACAAAAACTGAGGTTTTCCTCTATCAATTTTCCTGTGTCCCATCTGACATTCTGTGAATTGAGAGATTAATATCATACACTCGCGATTACATACACTCTATGACGTCATTAGTTTACACCTGCCCATATTTCATGTCGGATTCAAGCATGTTGTTCATTATTTATTTCTTTTCTACAGAGATCCAGCACACACTCACAACAATCCGTATGGGATATGAACCAGCAAGTTTTTACCATAACGGGAATGTATAAGGTAACACCAACACATACGCTACATCTGTAATAAATCAGTTGGTTTATTGTCACACAAATTCGATTATTCATATAAAACAAAATTGAAAATGTACATGTGTCATCATGTCCATATTAAACACTGTTGCCTATATACCGACCAAGAAATGTAGGTAGATTGCATTAAGTTTGATGATTGTGTTCCCAAACCTTGTGTATGCAAACTGATAGGAATGTTTTATTGCTGAATTTAGCACGCGCAGTTTTTGTTATGATTCACTGCAATAGCCTGAGTGCGTGAGCCTCAAGTCAACTAGAAGAATCTATCTACAGATAGCGGACGACTGAATCATTATATTAAGCTTGATAATATCCGTGTTTGAAAGCCATGGCAACGTAAAATGATACGATAGTGCGCAAATGAATGCAATTCCAAGATAGTTCCGATAAAAAGTATTCAGGCGTTTTTTTTTCGCTGCTGCATCCTATAATGCAACACGTTAAATGAATTGTATTACGTTTTCTATTGTAACAGCATGCTTATATTTAATATAGATACATTGATGTTAGCAGCAACGTTTATTATGTTTCCGGTGATGTTCTCTTTCACATGTATGATGGATATAGAGATCGAACATAATGACACAATGGGTGATTTATTCCACGTCCTCCTGTTTCACAATTTACAAGAATAGTTCAATTATGCTAATTATTTGTTTATATCCGTTTATTAACGCCTCTCTGTAAACAACAATGACAACTCGCTCAATCATCGGTGTCTAGAAGGGGATCGCGTGTTTCGTGAACCACATTTTAGGATATAGTATTGCATGGAGTTAGCATCAATGTGTCGCAAATTAAGTGTCTCTTAATTCACCCATGAATCTGATTTGACACATTTATACATTCCATCGATGCTAATTATGTTGGAATACAGTAACTACAATAAGTACAAGTAATAATTTTCTTTGACAGAGTAATGTTGTGGCGATCAAGAAAGTCAACAAAAGAAGAGTTGAAATAAGTCGACAGATACTGTTGGAATTCAAACACGTAAGTATAGACTGCACAGTACACACGCCTTCCAGTACATACGATGTGTCCCGATAGATAGATATAAATGATATATTATCCCAACATAATCTACCGAACTACACTATCTTCTGAAATGCCATATTATCCCAACACAATCTACCGAACCACACTATCTTCTAAAATGCCATATTATCCCAACACAATCTACCGAACCACACTATCTTCTAAAATGCCATATTATCCCAACATAATCTACCAAACCACACTGTCTTCTAAAATGCCATATTATCCCAATATAATCTACCGAACCACACTGTCATCTAAAATGCCATATTATCCCAACATAATCTACCGAACCATACTATCTTCTAAAATACCATAGTATCCCAACATAATCTACCGAACCACACTATCTTCTAAAATGCCATATTATCCCAACATACTCTACCGAACCACACTATCTTCTAAAATACCATAGTATCTCAACATAATCTACCGAACCACACTGTCATCTAAAATGCCATATATCCCAACACAATCTACCAAACCATACTATCTTCTAAAATGCCATATTATCCCAACACAATCTACCAAACCATACTATCTTCTAAAATGCCATATTATCCCAACATAATCTACCGAACCACACTATCTTCTAAAATGCCATAATATCCCAACATAATCTACCGAACCACACTATCTTCTAAAATGCCATATTATCCCAACATAATCTACCAAACCACGCTATCTACTAAAATGCCATATTATCCCAACATAATATATCGAACCACACTATCTTCTAAAATGCCATATTATCCTAACATAATCTACCGAACCACACTATCATCTAAAATGCTATATTATCCCAACATAATCTACCGAACCACACTGTCATCTAAAATGCTATATTATCCCAACATAATCTACCGAACCACACTATCATCTAAAATGCCATATTATCCTAACATAATCTACCGAACCACACTGTCATCTAAAATGCTATATTATCCCAACATAATCTACCGAACCACACTATCATCTAAAACGCCATATTATCCCAACATAATCTACCGAATCACACTGTCATCTAAAATGCCATATTATCCTAACATAATCTACCGAGCCACACTATCTTCTAAAATGCCATATTATCCCAACATAGTTCTATTCATTAATATGGAACTATTCGCTCTTACAGTGCAACGAAAATCATGTAAATCAAGTAATACAAACCTATTTCCGCTTCACTTGCAAAACTTTCGACAATAAACTCCTACAATACCGACAATTTTGGTTAATTTACTAACACACGAATTCGTTGTATATAACACTAACACTAATTGCTAATTGTTATTCCACAATATTTTGAATATGATTTGCAGCCATATTAAATGTAACAAAGGTTCATACTTAGATATGTCTTAGGCAAGTAAATGTATATTGCCTGTGTGATTAAAGCTGATAAGATAAACTAAACCGCACAAAAGTGCAAGCAATTCATTTAAAATTTGAGTCATAATAATCGCGTTACGTGACCCAAATCTTGAATTAGGGAATACATTTGCGGGAAGGCGGATGTGCATTTATTAAGGAGGGTTGTGATCTGTATTGCATTTGAACTCGTCATACAAACTACTCTGTTCCCAGTCATGATTGAACGATATGCCGAGTGCTAGCAATGTGTATATGCATGCCCACGGCTTCGTCCCATTTCCTGACAACATCAATCATTGCTTTGCAGAATCACTTTTGCTCATCTTAACTCGCGTTTCTACATTGCCATAAAGATATCAGATAGCTTAAAATTAGTCTGTGAATTGACATTCAAATTGTCGCGTCTCTGTTAAGGCTCCTAATAACTTGTTGACCAGAGTATATGTTGTATTGTAGATGAGAGACGTGCAACATGACCATGTTACACGTTTCATTGGCGCTTGCACTGACCCACCGAATATATGCGTTGTGACAGAATACTGCCCAAAAGGAAGCCTACAAGTAAGTATTTAACCTTATCTTTTCAGCAATCAGGTATTTAGCTATCACGAGAAGTGATTAGTTCAGTGTATATATTAAGGTGTATCATGATGTTTGTACACAATTTGTCAGATATTTGAATTGTTTGTTTCATAGGAAGTGATGCATTTCCACTGACTACAATGCGGCGTATGACACAATTTTTATCTTTAAACGCTTACAGACTATTTGATGTTGTATTTGACACAAAAGATCAAAACTAAACACAAAGGAACATTTATTGTCCTAAACTAGGACACTAGATTGTGTTATAATCTAAATACCCATTGAATGAGTTGTAAGCCGGAATTTTAAGAAGAAAAATCAAACGTATAATGAATATTTTTATTTGCTTTTGTTACGAAAAGGATATTTTAGAAAATGACTCTATCAAACTTGACTGGATGTTCCGTTACTCCCTTGTATATGACCTCGTCAAAGGAATGCATTACATACATAGCAGCGACATTAATTCCCATGGTAACCTAAAGTCGTCCAACTGTGTTGTGGATAGCAGGTTTGTGTTGAAAGTTACTGATTTTGGAATGAATCGGTTTCGACTAGACGACGAAGATAAAGATATAGAATTTGAATCACATCAATACTACCAAAGTAAGTCGACACGGGGAATGTGTTAATGCATAATAAAAAGAAACTCCGTCTACTCCGATAAATCTGCTTTTTTTCTCTGCTGGCCATTTGTACGAATGAATTATGGACTTTTCAATGACTAGTAACCCCAAGGAATAAACTCGCTAAAAATTTACGCCAAGTAAAAATCTGACAAAATTCACAAGGGAAAGGTCGCACATGCTACGTGCATACTCATAATAAAACTAAAGACATGTTGCATGATGGGATTTGACAACACGTATCTGGATGTAATGTTTGTAGGTTTTATCTGCTTTTGATTTTGGAAAATAGTTAAATGGAAATAGAGATAATAAGGCGAATTGCCTTGGCTGGAGAACGATTGCCTGATCAGAGTGTCACAGCGTATTGAGAGAAGTGTTCCGCAGTTTACTAGCATTCAGTTGAACAGCAATGCACGTCCCATACCGCTATGCATATTTGGTGCCTACTAAACAATGATTTGTGGCTGTTTTTCTTCGCATTGTTATCTAATACATGAAGGGTTGTTTCTTAATAAGGACGACTAGATTAACTGTTTGTTCTTAATAGTCTGAAAGTGGAAAAGACGGAAAAAATCTGTGTTTTTGTTTATATTTTTGTGGACGTTTGAGCTGGTTAGAACTGGATATACATTGATGGCTTCATCAATTTAAACAAGAATGTTAATATTTCAAAACTGTTGTTAATAGAAAATATGTTTCAATCAATCGTTATTTCCAATATAAATATATTAGTGGTATGAATTCTACATCGTCAAGTTAGAACATACGCGCGCTGTTATGAATGGGTTAGACAGCAGTATTAATAAATTTACATGTAAATGACGGGAAAATATACATGTAACAATGTATTAGCAGCTGTATATTTGTTAGTCAACTAGTAATTCAGTTCGACTACAATCTGCATTGCAGGAAAACTGTGGACTTGTCCTGAACTACTGCGCATGACAGAACCACCACTTGGCGGTACACAGAAAGGAGATGTTTACAGTTTTGGAATAATATTACAGGAAGTCGTTCACAGATGTGGACCATTTTACGTATCGCATATGGACCTCTCACCCAAAGGTACGCACGACTGCAGAGTGGCGTTATATTTAATTGCCATATAATATTTTGTAGCAGCGAAGACAGTTTCGTAATATAATTTAGTCCAGCATCAAATACGCTTAGTTCCCTGCATGTACAAATGTATTAATGTATACACAAACAGGTCATTAAGGTCCATTCTACGAATAATACGCTCAACAAAATCACTGTGCATATGGTATGCTCGGGTGAGACGAACACACCATTATGTTTCGTTGTACGTAGTGTATGTTTGGCCGAGACGCACGGGTCTGGTACACATTTACGATACATGCATTAATTAAATGCCTTTCACGTGTTAGGTCATCAACCTTTGTTTAACTAAACAGTTATTTTGCATTTCACACTGTGGAGTATACATGATGTTAATTCAATGCATACTTAAATACAAATGAAACAGCGAAGTACAAGCATACCCTGTGGAGAAAGCAAGCCATATGTTAAATTGTTTGAGGTTTATCGAACTCAATATTGTATTGTTTTATTTATAATCACGAAGTAAACTCACAACAGCATGACACAGTACGTGTCTGCATGTTTTTTAGCAGACTGTGAATTCGGATGCAGATTTTATATGATGTATTGTCGACCATGTGTCGTATCAAGTGTTATAGATCCTGTTACAAATTGTCTATACGCATTACAGTTTACGTATCAATCCATACTACTAGACTTTACATACATTCTCAGTATCACATGATATATTGAGGACAGTAGTCAGTTTACGTATCTATCCATACTACTAGACTTTGCATACGTACTCAGTATCACATGGTATATTGAGGGCAGGAGTCAATTTACGTATCTATCCATACTACTAGACTTTGCATACGTACTCAGTATCACATGATATATTGAGGGCAGTAGTCAGTTTACGTATCTATCCATACTACTATACTTTGCATACGTACTCAGTATCACATGGTATATTGAGGGCAGGAGTCAATTTACGTATCTATCCATACTACTTGACTTTGCATACGTACTCAGTGTCACATGGTATATTGAGGGCAGGAGTCAATTTACGTATCTATCCATACTACTAGACTTTGCATACGTACTCAGTATCACATGGTATATTGAGGGCAGTAGTCAGTTTACGTATCTATCCATACTACTAGACTTTGCATACGTACTCAGTGTCACATGGTATATTGAGGGCAGTAGTCAGTTTACGTATCTATCCATACTACTAGACTTTGCATACGTACTCAGTATCACATGGTATATTGAGGGCAGTAGTCAGTTTACGTATCTATCCATACTACTAGACTTTGCATACGTACTCAGTGTCACATGGTATATTGAGGGCAGGAGTCAATTTACGTATCTATCCATACTACTAGACTTTGCATACGTACTCAGTATCACATGGTATATTGAGGGCAGGAGTCAATTTACGTATCTATCCATACTACTAGACTTTGCATACGTACTCAGTATCACATGGTATATTGAGGGCAGTAGTCAGTTTACGTATCTATCCATACTACTGGACTTTACATACGTACTCAGTATCACATGGTATATTGAGGGCAGTAGTCAGTTTACGCATCTATCCATACTACTGGACTTTACATACATACTCAGTATCACATGGTATATTGAGGGCAGTAGTCAGTTTACGCATCTATCCATACTACTAGATTTTGCATACATACTCAGTATCACATGGTATATTGAGGACAGTAGTCAGTTTACGTATCTATCCATACTACTAGACTTTACATACGTACTCAGTATCACATGGTATATTGAGGGCAGTAGTCAGTTTACGTATCTAACCATAGTACTGGACTATACATACGTACTCATTATCGCATGGTATATTGTTTTCATTAGCCATTTGAAACGTTTTTGTTTTGTTTCCGTCGCTGGGTCATGACGGTGATATAATGCTATAGAATTGCAATTGAATAATCAACAATGCATTTATTCATAGTGATAAAGAATATATTGGACGTGTTGTAGCCACATTTACGTGCATACGTTTTTAATGATAATTAGTATGCTATTGAATTCTCATATTAAAACTAGTACGAATACTATTTTGAGAAAAGAATAGTTTGAACAAATTACTATAATTAAAACATATTGTTTTCCAAAACCCTCTTGCTTAGAATTTAGTCGTCTCTCTTCTCGCTTGTTATCGGTGTGAGAATGAAGATATATTAACGCACACCCTTTCGTAGCGACCCGTTCAAGTTGAATTCTGGGAAACTCTATAGTGCGTTTCATGCACTGTATCATTCTCCGACACTTAGATGTGAACAGAAGTAGCAATGCCTCCGTACCAGAACGAATATTACAGCACATAATTACCCCTTTCACCCCACAGAGTATGCAGAGGTCTAATGTTGGGGATGGTGTATATTTCTTTATTTTCAGAAATAGTACAAAAGGTCAGAGCTAGCAATAAACCGTATTTTAGACCAAGCGTAGATAAATCCACCTGTCCGGAAGAGCTGTATCCCGTAATGGAGAAATGCTGGTCACAGGACCAAGCTGAAAGACCAGATTTCAACTCACTGAGGACCACAATGAGAAAAATAAACAAGTAGGTCAATAAACGTTTTCTACAAGGAGAGCCTATTGAATCCCGAATCACACAAATCTGCGATGTATAAAATAAAGATAACAATGATGTCGACTATTCGGAGGAGTGTAGATATATTTGGAAGTGTTGTTGTTTGGATATATATCAAATATTTCGATAACAATATTTGTTAATACCAGTTGCGAACAACTATCGTCAACGTCAGGATTTGCGCTTCTATCGTCAATCTTTTTATCTCATCCAGTTATCGCGTTTTGGAGTTTCCAACAGGTTCAGGCTTGACCATTTATCAGTCAAGTACATCAAAACAAACCGTGGTCAGAGAAGTTCTTTGAATTGTTTGCACACAGTATGAATTTGAACTCGAGTTAACATGTCTCAGGTATATGGTGTATCATGTTTTGCTCTGCAGTCGAAGCGCAACTGGGAATATACTTGATAACTTGCTTCAACGTATGGAACAATATGCAAATAATCTCGAAAGTCTAGTTGAAGAAAGAACCGAGGCATTCTACGAAGAAAAGCGAAGAGCCGAAGAGTTATTATATCAAGTCTTGCCAAAGTAAGCTTCCTGCATACAATGCAAGAAAACCCCTGATATAGCTTGATTATATTTACGTGTTAAATACTTAGCTACTGGGCCATATGAAAAATGTAATGCATTATCATAATTTTACACACATTCTTTTATTTAACTCCAGACCCGTAGCTGAAAAGTTGAAGAGGGGAGAAGCTGTACAAGCTGAAGCCTTCGACAGTGTTACTATATTTTTCAGTGATATCGTGGGATTCACAGCTCTTTCTGCCTCCAGTACTCCCATGGAGGTACAAGTCATGTCTGATTTATATATTTGATTCAAGTCATACATTTTACAAGTTCTGGAAACTTTTTTTTTTTGAGAATGTTTATGGGGAGAGAAATTATGAAAATTGTTTATGTATTATATCGTCCGTTGCTTTATTTATTTCATATCCGTGTCTATATTACATCACATTTTTTTTATTTTTCAGGTTATCGCTCTACTAAATGATCTATACACATGTTTTGATGCAATTATTGACAACTTTCATGTTTACAAGGTAACACTTTGCAAAATCTAACGAGATATTCCGCACATATCCCCAAAGTTTGTGCTAATAGTTTTTTTATAATTGTTCATAAAATACCAACATTATATATGTACACTTGTGAACACAGTTTGTATCGCTCTGCACTAAAGTAAGGGGCAAATGTTCAAAATTTTTGGATTACACAAAAACCACTGGTGTATTAAATACTCCAATAAAAACGTTAAATAAAATCATCAAAACCCGTTCGTTTGGTGTTTTCAGATTTGTTCCCGATAATCAGCATTTAGCAATGAGCAATGAGCAGGGGACAGAGTCGCTGATTCAGATTTGCATTATGAGATCTATTGAAGTTCAGCCAATGAGAGCACCGCTTACAATTTCACGATGCAACATCTGTACATTTACATGTGTGACTCTGCTTGAATACAGGTTGAGACAATTGGTGACGCTTATATGGTTGTATCGGGTCTTCCTATTCGTAATGGTGATTACCATGCTAGAGAGATAGGGCGTATGGCGCTCGCCCTTTTAGAAGCAGTCAAGACATTCAAAATTAGACATAAACCAGAAGAGAAGTTGAAACTACGCATTGGAATACACTCAGGTAGGTAATATTGCGACGCCAAGTTCGTTCGCTATCACATTACATTTGATGGTCATATACGTATTTTATTAATTATTATACGACGGCTAAAACGCACAAATAGTTATAAAATTATATGTTAAACACTGATATCCATCTTATTAATTTGTTTTGACAGGTATGGTTTGTGCGGGTGTTGTTGGTCTCAAAATGCCTCGCTATTGTCTCTTTGGGGACACAGTGAACACTGCTTCTAGAATGGAGTCAAACGGCCTACGTGAGTAATTTATTTGTTTTAATCTGACTAATGTAATACCACAGTACTAAATTATACTAAACGCGTTTTGCATTAATTTTGACACTTTTCATAATTAAATCCGCTTTTTAATGTTATAAGCATGGGCCACCATATATATGATACAATTTGTAATATTACTTTAGTTGTGAAGTGGGATTAATATCGATGCAATTGTGCGGGGTGGGAGAAGGGCGCTCATATGCGTTCAGGTAGTCAATGTATGCGGCCTCAAACCTTGTTCCTCAACTGATAACCAAATACTATACGTTATTTATACTATACCTTGTCATACAATCTAATTATATCTAGTACTCAAGGATACATCTGATCAAGTTTTTATATGGCTTAAAAACTTGCACCCCTCATATATACATATATTCTTAACCCATCAGTTACCCCCCCCCCCCACGGGCAACAGACAGAGCCAATAGACGAACAGTAATTTTGCAATATTTGTATCTGAGTTTTTGGCATTTTCACTCGATCGTAGAAATTTATAATGAAATAGATTATCTTTCATTTAAATATTTTACGCTATATTGGTGGTGTTTTATGTACGCAATATTGACCAGATGTGTTATAAGTGAGTAAATTGGACATCTTTGTATATATTATACCCCCAAACAACTATCACGAAGTTGTAAGTCTTTTTGTTTGCTCTCTTGTTGAGGAAATTTCAGACTACACGATATAGTTACAGTACAATCGGTAGATACAGTGCAATGTGTTTACATAAGTTGGTTTGCTTACGGCTACGCCTGGAGATACATGTTGCTGGTATACAAATACTAAGCAAGACGACCGAATGACGACGACGACGACCTAGAATGACATCGCTTTTCTTCTTTGAAGGTGAAGGGCCATGGACCACGTGATTATCGTAATCACTTAGATTAGCCAAGTAGTCCTGCGCATATGCAAATACAGTTGTAATTGACATATTGTGGGTATAGTCGTTGTATTGAGCGTCTGCCAATAGAAAACTCACAATCAATATCGAATTAATAAAACATCAAGACAATTGAGTGTTAAGTAACGCTTGATAACAAAATAAAGGAGAAAGACAGGAACTTTTACGGTGGCCTGATATATGGTTTGGTATCATTTGAGTGTATTAAAGGCTGGTAACACAACCGACTTCAGAACGACAATCTTGCTGGACTTTCCATTTTATAAATAGGTTAATGTATAATAATTAATAATTAATTAAGTTACATTTCTAATCCAATTATTTTGATATAAAAAGAGATTTGCCCTACACGAATTTTAAAACGTTCGCCATTTAAATTGCGGAGTGTTATAGCCAATTTGATTAAAATCATCGTTAAGTAATCATGTTGCAACGAGACAATATTCGTTTATGTAATATAATATTATTTGTATGTATATTATGCGTAAACTATATAAATTGAGAAATAATTTCTATTCAAAATGCATTGAAAATTCTGCATTATTGTAATTTACCAACCCGGTACCCTGATTACAATATAATAATGATTTTATTTTAGTTTGACTATGACTTATTGCAACGTTTTTATGAAAGAGAGCTATATTTCGAAGTATCTGTCCATTTTCTTGTTTATTCACAGTTCTGCCACATTGAATATAAGTAATACGTCACTAAACACCGCTAGCTCGTTGGATAAACGTGCCATGACGCAGATACATGCGGCTGGTGAAAACTGCGCACATAAAAGACTCGACCTACATCAGTGCTTCAGCAACTCAAAACATGTGGAATCTTTAAACTAAGTCATTTTGATTCATTGCGACGATTTTACACCAAATACAAAGACTAATTTACACTTGTAACATAATCACGCGTATTACGTCCTGTACAATTGACCTTGAAACATCCCATTTATCAGCCGGTTTGTATATAGACTTCTCAAGATGGTTTGCTATGTTCGTCTCATTTCAGCTCTGAAAATCCACCTTAGCAGGGAAACACACAAGATATTGAAATCGTTCGGGTCATTTTATCTTACGTGCCGAGGCGAAATCGAGATGAAGGTAAGTATTGAAAGTGCCTTTGTCATTTGCAATTTGTGTGTAATTAATTTTTAATCAATAGTGTTTGGAGTTTTTATATATAATATGTTGAGAACAAATACGAATCAACTACTTCCTGACGTACTTTATTAGTAGTGCACATTGTACGATGTTCGATTGATATCCTGATTGAGTCATCAAGAAAGCATTACTGTATGAAGTTATCCGTGTACACGTTTTATACCAGTTACATACAGTTGCACTACTAACAACAATACAGATTATTGTAATGAGTATCACTTCGGAGATACAACACTTTTGTCAGCTTCCAATTGCATGTAAGCGTATATTTCAAGGTAATTGTGTATGGGGCCTTCTCAGAATTATCCCGACTCCCAGAGAGTTAATATTGCTTGATGGCATTCCATGGTGTATCTTTATCTGATAATATGTCACAGTGTAAGGTCTGTTTATTGCTACTGAGAGGGGTACCCACAAAACTCACACTGAACAGCAGGTTCTTTCACTCCTATAAAGAGGTAGACAAAATAATAGTATCCAAATCGATGATGAATCAAAATCAGAATCAATACCGAATCCGAGTCCCAAACACAACCAGAATTAGAATCACAATTCCACTTCTGGCACCAGAATGTAACAGTATAAGGCCTGCTTATTGCTCATGAGAGGGCACCACAGAACTCACTGGACAGGGGGTTCTTTTACTGCTGGAATGGGGTAGACAATAGTACTGGAAATTTAATACACATACATCAAAATATCAAGTTAAAGCTGCTGGCTCTAATACCTCTCAAAATGAGTGTAAGGAACAAAACACATACACATACAATGAATTAGGGAAGTGTGCATTGGGGATAACTCACAGTTCCAGGATGTATAATGAATAACAGTCAATGGCTTCTTCAACACAACGAAGAAGAAACACAGGTGTCTTGCTTGCAGAGGAACGTTGTTATTCTGGAGGACACCGCTGAAAGCAGGAGATCGCAGAGCAGTTCCTTCAATTCTCACAGAATGAGGATTGAAACTTGTATCACTTGTCTCACAATATCTCAGCAGGAACACACAGGGTACTCAATAGGAATGATGGAGACAATTGTCCTCAGTCTGTCCAATTTATAGGCATGACCTAGATTCAGGGACACCACCTGGGTTACCACATGATCCAATCAGAATGTGGTTTTGCCAGCAGCTGTCTCACGTAGGCAAGTCAGTAGATCATAAACATATATTTTGTTATGTAAATCACACGCAAACCTGGTAGAATTCAATTATCCTCTCAAAGTTGTAAAATTCCTTCGTTATGGAAATCACAAGCACACCTGGTAGATTCAAATTGTCCTTCCACGACAATGCACACAGATTTTTCCCATGATTCCATTCACACTTCTATTTGAAGGATTTGAGGTAATATGACAAAAACATAATAAAGGATGCTGACATAATAAATATATATACTAAGGGAACCTTCAAATGGGGAGATTGACTCAAGTTGACAACATAAGTATTGACATTGACACAACCATCAAATACCCGGAAGAGTAATTAGGAATCAATGAAGCAGATAGCATAGAACACACACAATCTAATAAGAACCGCCTTTTCCTGCAATGAACGATAGAAGTGAGAGGCAGGATCCAGCTAGAAATGTTCACAACCACCATCGGCCTGGACACATACCTTTCAAGCGTTTGTAAACAGCTTGGAATGACCAATGAAATCCAACTAATTGATGGAATTACAAAATATGAAATACAAGATTTTTTTAAAAAAATGCCAAACGCCTTGCCCGGGAAGAAAGGGAAATGCATGGCAAGTATCCTTAGCGTATTGTATCGGGATACCCTGAATTATCAAAAAGACAGATAACATTGAAAGACACAACAGGGCTGCTACATACTTGCACTGGAAGATTTTCAGACATTACAAGAAAAGACAGCAGAAAACTGGTATGAACACCAACCAGATAGAGTAAATGGGAATAAGAAATCCCGTAGGATATCCAATATAAACAGACGAAGAAATGAAAGAAAGTGCCAACAAACCAAACATAGTTACCAGGGACAAGAAAAAGAAGCCTTTAATCATTAGTGACAGTAATATTAAATATAAACACCTCTGTAAAACTGACTGACAAAATGTGGGGAATGTAAACTAGAACAGTGCCAGTAGTCATCGTGACATCAACAACATTCCTGGGGATATTCTTGGAACAGCCCACATAATAAACTTATCAGTTTGTTAATACTAATTATTATTATTATTATTATTATTATTATTATTATTATTATTACGCGGTATTATCTTCTGTTCTTCACATTTACAATAGGGCAAAGGAAAGCAACTCACGTACTGGCTTGAGGGCGAGGATACCCCGAAACCGAAGAGTAACGGATATACCTGCTCAAACGGATTTGTTTCGTCAGCCTCCGTGAAAAGTGGAAGAAACTTATGTATGAACTCCGACACACCATAGCTAAAATTATTGTTTTTGGGTCTTCTAAGACTTATGTGGAAGATATTAACGACTATACTTTCCTACAGTGACTATTTACAAGTGTTTATTCAACGAATTTAATAAACATAAATAATTGTTTTGGAATTAGACAGCGAACACATATCTACGTTTTGAGGATGCGAGAATTATTATTTGTAATTAAATAAGGAATGAGTATAAACATATTCTGGATTCTTTGTAATATGTGTCAATTTCTCAATATTATGGAAGCTAAAGCTTATGAATTATATGTGTACGTTTGTCTACATTATTCATACACATGAATCAGCATATACAAGACGCGGAGAATACCTGTGATCGAATCTTGTCGTTTGGCAATACCATGTCGACCATTATTTCATTACTTGGTAAAATACGTGTAAATACGTCTGAAATTAGACCATATAAAGGGTGATAGAGTAATCCACTTGTATGGTGCTAAGGACACACAGAAAAGCGTCATCTTTGCATAATATATATCTACTTGCAACATATTGAACAATGACACACGATAAAAGAAGACTAATCATTTATAATTGTAAAATATCATGTTGTATTTTATGTAGTACGTGCAAATGCTTTTAGGTTCCAAAATGAAAATGTAATGTATGTAAAACAATGTAATATAATTTAAAATAAATTACTTCTCTCAGTAACACAGACAATATTTTCAATACTGTGCAATTTCATTGGTAAATAAAACATATTAGTTCAAAAAATGTTAATTCCTAATTTTTAATTTCTAAGTTTTACTAATGGAAGAAAGAACATTATATTAATAAATCTTAGACAATGAAATATGAACGGTACAAACTTACTAAATATACAACAAACACAATTCTCATGACAAAATGTACAAAGCTTTATCAATAAGCATTTGATTAATTGCGTACGTTGTTTCAGTTAAGGTTTAGCGCTCTGCATTTTACAGACTAATTTGAAAGAAATTCAAAATACAATTGCTCTAAATACTTCACTACCAATGAAGAGATCATAAAATGATGTCAAATTGTCTCACATTTGGTTGCGAAAAAAAGTAGGATCACTATACATGTCTCTGTAACAATAAATGTTACAAAACCCAAACGCCAGTGCTCAGAGAAGTCGGCAACATGTCTGAAGTTAGAAGGCGCCCTCTCTGTTGGAGATGTAGAACTTGGGAATATCTATGTTTGCAATCGGGACACTTATAATATTTCACTAGTATATACTAGATTACAAATAATAAAGTCAAATCATGGTATATTGAGGACAGTAGTCAGTTTACGTATCTATCCATACTACTAGACTTTGCATACGTACTCAGTATCACATGGTATATTGAGGGCAGGAGTCAATTTACGTATCTATCCATACTACTAGACTTTGCATACGTACTCAGTATCACATGATATATTGAGGGCAGTAGTCAGTTTACGTATCTATCCATACTACTATACTTTGCATACGTACTCAGTATCACATGGTATATTGAGGGCAGGAGTCAATTTACGTATCTATCCATACTACTTGACTTTGCATACGTACTCAGTGTCACATGGTATATTGAGGGCAGGAGTCAATTTACGTATCTATCCATACTACTAGACTTTGCATACGTACTCAGTATCACATGGTATATTGAGGGCAGTAGTCAGTTTACGTATCTATCCATACTACTATACTTTGCATACGTACTCAGTGTCACATGGTATATTGAGGGCAGTAGTCAGTTTACGTATCTATCCATACTACTAGACTTTGCATACGTACTCAGTATCACATGGTATATTGAGGGCAGTAGTCAGTTTACGTATCTATCCATACTACTAGACTTTGCATACGTACTCAGTGTCACATGGTATATTGAGGGCAGGAGTCAATTTACGTATCTATCCATACTACTAGACTTTGCATACGTACTCAGTATCACATGGTATATTGAGGGCAGGAGTCAATTTACGTATCTATCCATACTACTAGACTTTGCATACGTACTCAGTATCACATGGTATATTGAGGGCAGTAGTCAGTTTACGTATCTATCCATACTACTGGACTTTACATACGTACTCAGTATCACATGGTATATTGAGGGCAGTAGTCAGTTTACGCATCTATCCATACTACTGGACTTTACATACATACTCAGTATCACATGGTATATTGAGGGCAGTAGTCAGTTTACGCATCTATCCATACTACTAGATTTTGCATACATACTCAGTATCACATGGTATATTGAGGACAGTAGTCAGTTTACGTATCTATCCATACTACTAGACTTTACATACGTACTCAGTATCACATGGTATATTGAGGGCAGTAGTCAGTTTACGTATCTAACCATAGTACTGGACTATACATACGTACTCATTATCGCATGGTATATTGTTTTCATTAGCCATTTGAAACGTTTTTGTTTTGTTTCCGTCGCTGGGTCATGACGGTGATATAATGCTATAGAATTGCAATTGAATAATCAACAATGCATTTATTCATAGTGATAAAGAATATATTGGACGTGTTGTAGCCACATTTACGTGCATACGTTTTTAATGATAATTAGTATGCTATTGAATTCTCATATTAAAACTAGTACGAATACTATTTTGAGAAAAGAATAGTTTGAACAAATTACTATAATTAAAACATATTGTTTTCCCAAACCCTCTTGCTTAGAATTTAGTCGTCTCTCTTCTCGCTTGTTATCGGTGTGAGAATGAAGATATATTAACGCACACCCTTTCGTAGCGACCCGTTCAAGTTGAATTCTGGGAAACTCTATAGTGCGTTTCATGCACTGTATCATTCTCCGACACTTAGATGTGAACAGAAGTAGCAATGCCTCCGTACCAGAACGAATATTACAGCACATAATTACCCCTTTCACCCCACAGAGTATGCAGAGGTCTAATGTTGGGGATGGTGTATATTTCTTTATTTTCAGAAATAGTACAAAAGGTCAGAGCTAGCAATAAACCGTATTTTAGACCAAGCGTAGATAAATCCACCTGTCCGGAAGAGCTGTATCCCGTAATGGAGAAATGCTGGTCACAGGACCAAGCTGAAAGACCAGATTTCAACTCACTGAGGACCACAATGAGAAAAATAAACAAGTAGGTCAATAAACGTTTTCTACAAGGAGAGCCTATTGAATCCCGAATCACACAAATCTGCGATGTATAAAATAAAGATAACAATGATGTCGACTATTCGGAGGAGTGTAGATATATTTGGAAGTGTTGTTGTTTGGATATATATCAAATATTTCGATAACAATATTTGTTAATACCAGTTGCGAACAACTATCGTCAACGTCAGGATTTGCGCTTCTATCGTCAATCTTTTTATCTCATCCAGTTATCGCGTTTTGGAGTTTCCAACAGGTTCAGGCTTGACCATTTATCAGTCAAGTACATCAAAACAAACCGTGGTCAGAGAAGTTCTTTGAATTGTTTGCACACAGTATGAATTTGAACTCGAGTTAACATGTCTCAGGTATATGGTGTATCATGTTTTGCTCTGCAGTCGAAGCGCAACTGGGAATATACTTGATAACTTGCTTCAACGTATGGAACAATATGCAAATAATCTCGAAAGTCTAGTTGAAGAAAGAACCGAGGCATTCTACGAAGAAAAGCGAAGAGCCGAAGAGTTATTATATCAAGTCTTGCCAAAGTAAGCTTCCTGCATACAATGCAAGAAAACCCCTGATATAGCTTGATTATATTTACGTGTTAAATACTTAGCTACTGGGCCATATGAAAAATGTAATGCATTATCATAATTTTACACACATTCTTTTATTTAACTCCAGACCCGTAGCTGAAAAGTTGAAGAGGGGAGAAGCTGTACAAGCTGAAGCCTTCGACAGTGTTACTATATTTTTCAGTGATATCGTGGGATTCACAGCTCTTTCTGCCTCCAGTACTCCCATGGAGGTACAAGTCATGTCTGTTTTATATATTTGATTCAAGTCATACATTTTACAAGTTCTGGAAACTTTTTTTTTTTTGAGAATGTTTATGGGGAGAGAAATTATGAAAATTGTTTATGTATTATATCGTCCGTTGCTTTATTTATTTCATATCCGTGTCTATATTACATCACATTTTTTTTATTTTTCAGGTTATCGCTCTACTAAATGATCTATACACATGTTTTGATGCAATTATTGACAACTTTCATGTTTACAAGGTAACACTTTGCAAAATCTAACGAGATATTCCGCACATATCCCCAAAGTTTGTGCTAATAGTTTTTTTATAATTGTTCATAAAATACCAACATTATATATGTACACTTGTGAACACAGTTTGTATCGCTCTGCACTAAAGTAAGGGGCAAATGTTCAAAATTTTTGGATTACACAAAAACCACTGGTGTATTAAATACTCCAATAAAAACGTTAAATAAAATCATCAAAACCCGTTCGTTTGGTGTTTTCAGATTTGTTCCCGATAATCAGCATTTAGCAATGAGCAATGAGCAGGGGACAGAGTCGCTGATTCAGATTTGCATTATGAGATCTATTGAAATTCAGCCAATGAGAGCACCGCTTACAATTTCACGATGCAACATCTGTACATTTACATGTGTGACTCTGCTTGAATACAGGTTGAGACAATTGGTGACGCTTATATGGTTGTATCGGGTCTTCCTATTCGTAATGGTGATTACCATGCTAGAGAGATAGGGCGTATGGCGCTCGCCCTTTTAGAAGCAGTCAAGACATTCAAAATTAGACATAAACCAGAAGAGAAGTTGAAACTACGCATTGGAATACACTCAGGTAGGTAATATTGCGACGCCAAGTTCGTTCGCTATCACATTACATTTGATGGTCATATACGTATTTTATTAATTATTATACGACGGCTAAAACGCACAAATAGTTATAAAATTATATGTTAAACACTGATATCCATCTTATTAATTTGTTTTGACAGGTATGGTTTGTGCGGGTGTTGTTGGTCTCAAAATGCCTCGCTATTGTCTCTTTGGGGACACAGTGAACACTGCTTCTAGAATGGAGTCAAACGGCCTACGTGAGTAATTTATTTGTTTTAATCTGACTAATGTAATACCACAGTACTAAATTATACTAAACGCGTTTTGCATTAATTTTGACACTTTTCATAATTAAATCCGCTTTTTAATGTTATAAGCATGGGCCACCATATATATGATACAATTTGTAATATTACTTTAGTTGTGAAGTGGGATTAATATCGATGCAATTGTGCGGGGTGGGAGAAGGGCGCTCATATGCGTTCAGGTAGTCAATGTATGCGGCCTCAAACCTTGTTCCTCAACTGATAACCAAATACTATACGTTATTTATACTATACCTTGTCATACAATCTAATTATATCTAGTACTCAAGGATACATCTGATCAAGTTTTTATATGGCTTAAAAACTTGCACCCCTCATATATACATATATTCTTAACCCATCAGTTACCCCCCCCCCCCACGGGCAACATACAGAGCCAATAGACGAACAGTAATTTTGCAATATTTGTATCTGAGTTTTTGGCATTTTCACTCGATCGTAGAAATTTATAATGAAATAGATTATCTTTCATTTAAATATTTTACGCTATATTGGTGGTGTTTTATGTACGCAATATTGACCAGATGTGTTATAAGTGAGTAAATTGGACATCTTTGTATATATTATACCCCCAAACAACTATCACGAAGTTGTAAGTCTTTTTGTTTGCTCTCTTGTTGAGGAAATTTCAGACTACACGATATAGTTACAGTACAATCGGTAGATACAGTGCAATGTGTTTACATAAGTTGGTTTGCTTACGGCTACGCCTGGAGATACATGTTGCTGGTATACAAATACTAAGCAAGACGACCGAATGACGACGACGACGACCTAGAATGACATCGCTTTTCTTCTTTGAAGGTGAAGGGCCATGGACCACGTGATTATCGTAATCACTTAGATTAGCCAAGTAGTCCTGCGCATATGCAAATACAGTTGTAATTGACATATTGTGGGTATAGTCGTTGTATTGAGCGTCTGCCAATAGAAAACTCACAATCAATATCGAATTAATAAAACATCAAGACAATTGAGTGTTAAGTAACGCTTGATAACAAAATAAAGGAGAAAGACAGGAACTTTTACGGTGGCCTGATATATGGTTTGGTATCATTTGAGTGTATTAAAGGCTGGTAACACAACCGACTTCAGAACGACAATCTTGCTGGACTTTCCATTTTATAAATAGGTTAATGTATAATAATTAATAATTAATTAAGTTACATTTCTAATCCAATTATTTTGATATAAAAAGAGATTTGCCCTACACGAATTTTAAAACGTTCGCCATTTAAATTGCGGAGTGTTATAGCCAATTTGATTAAAATCATCGTTAAGTAATCATGTTGCAACGAGACAATATTCGTTTATGTAATATAATATTATTTGTATGTATATTATGCGTAAACTATATAAATTGAGAAATAATTTCTATTCAAAATGCATTGAAAATTCTGCATTATTGTAATTTACCAACCCGGTACCCTGATTACAATATAATAATGATTTTATTTTAGTTTGACTATGACTTATTGCAACGTTTTTATGAAAGAGAGCTATATTTCGAAGTATCTGTCCATTTTCTTGTTTATTCACAGTTCTGCCACATTGAATATAAGTAATACGTCACTAAACACCGCTAGCTCGTTGGATAAACGTGCCATGACGCAGATACATGCGGCTGGTGAAAACTGCGCACATAAAAGACTCGACCTACATCAGTGCTTCAGCAACTCAAAACATGTGGAATCTTTAAACTAAGTCATTTTGATTCATTGCGACGATTTTACACCAAATACAAAGACTAATTTACACTTGTAACATAATCACGCGTATTACGTCCTGTACAATTGACCTTGAAACATCCCATTTATCAGCCGGTTTGTATATAGACTTCTCAAGATGGTTTGCTATGTTCGTCTCATTTCAGCTCTGAAAATCCACCTTAGCAGGGAAACACACAAGATATTGAAATCGTTCGGGTCATTTTATCTTACGTGCCGAGGCGAAATCGAGATGAAGGTAAGTATTGAAAGTGCCTTTGTCATTTGCAATTTGTGTGTAATTAATTTTTAATCAATAGTGTTTGGAGTTTTTATATATAATATGTTGAGAACAAATACGAATCAACTACTTCCTGACGTACTTTATTAGTAGTGCACATTGTACGATGTTCGATTGATATCCTGATTGAGTCATCAAGAAAGCATTACTGTATGAAGTTATCCGTGTACACGTTTTATACCAGTTACATACAGTTGCACTACTAACAACAATACAGATTATTGTAATGAGTATCACTTCGGAGATACAACACTTTTGTCAGCTTCCAATTGCATGTAAGCGTATATTTCAAGGTAATTGTGTATGGGGCCTTCTCAGAATTATCCCGACTCCCAGAGAGTTAATATTGCTTGATGGCATTCCATGGTGTATCTTTATCTGATAATATGTCACAGTGTAAGGTCTGTTTATTGCTACTGAGAGGGGTACCCACAAAACTCACACTGAACAGCAGGTTCTTTCACTCCTATAAAGAGGTAGACAAAATAATAGTATCCAAATCGATGATGAATCAAAATCAGAATCAATACCGAATCCGAGTCCCAAACACAACCAGAATTAGAATCACAATTCCACTTCTGGCACCAGAATGTAACAGTATAAGGCCTGCTTATTGCTAATGAGAGGGCACCACAGAACTCACTGGACAGGGGGTTCTTTTACTGCTGGAATGGGGTAGACAATAGTACTGGAAATTTAATACACATACATCAAAATATCAAGTTAAAGCTGCTGGCTCTAATACCTCTCAAAATGAGTGTAAGGAACAAAACACATACACATACAATGAATTAGGGAAGTGTGCATTGGGGATAACTCACAGTTCCAGGATGTATAATGAATAACAGTCAATGGCTTCTTCAACACAACGAAGAAGAAACACAGGTGTCTTGCTTGCAGAGGAACGTTGTTATTCTGGAGGACACCGCTGAAAGCAGGAGATCGCAGAGCAGTTCCTTCAATTCTCACAGAATGAGGATTGAAACTTGTATCACTTGTCTCACAATATCTCAGCAGGAACACACAGGGTACTCAATAGGAATGATGGAGACAATTGTCCTCAGTCTGTCCAATTTATAGGCATGACCTAGATTCAGGGACACCACCTGGGTTACCACATGATCCAATCAGAATGTGGTTTTGCCAGCAGCTGTCTCACGTAGGCAAGTCAGTAGATCATAAACATATATTTTGTTATGTAAATCACACGCAAACCTGGTAGAATTCAATTATCCTCTCAAAGTTGTAAAATTCCTTCGTTATGGAAATCACAAGCACACCTGGTAGATTCAAATTGTCCTTCCACGACAATGCACACAGATTTTTCCCATGATTCCATTCACACTTCTATTTGAAGGATTTGAGGTAATATGACAAAAACATAATAAAGGATGCTGACATAATAAATATATATACTAAGGGAACCTTCAAATGGGGAGATTGACTCAAGTTGACAACATAAGTATTGACATTGACACAGCCATCAAATACCCGGAAGAGTAATTAGGAATCAATGAAGCAGATAGCATAGAACACACACAATCTAATAAGAACCGCCTTTTCCTGCAATGAACGATAGAAGTGAGAGGCAGGATCCAGCTAGAAATGTTCACAACCACCATCGGCCTGGACACATACCTTTCAAGCGTTTGTAAACAGCTTGGAATGACCAATGAAATCCAACTAATTGATGGAATTACAAAATATGAAATACAAGATTTTTTTAAAAAAATGCCAAACGCCTTGCCCGGGAAGAAAGGGAAATGCATGGCAAGTATCCTTAGCGTATTGTATCGGGATACCCTGAATTATCAAAAAGACAGATAACATTGAAAGACACAACAGGGCTGCTACATACTTGCACTGGAAGATTTTCAGACATTACAAGAAAAGACAGCAGAAAACTGGTATGAACACCAACCAGATAGAGTAAATGGGAATAAGAAATCCCGTAGGATATCCAATATAAACAGACGAAGAAATGAAAGAAAGTGCCAACAAACCAAACATAGTTACCAGGGACAAGAAAAAGAAGCCTTTAATCATTAGTGACAGTAATATTAAATATAAACACCTCTGTAAAACTGACTGACAAAATGTGGGGAATGTAAACTAGAACAGTGCCAGTAGTCATCGTGACATCAACAACATTCCTGGGGATATTCTTGGAACAGCCCACATAATAAACTTATCAGTTTGTTAATACTAATTATTATTATTATTATTATTATTATTATTATTATTATTATTATTATTATTATTATTATTATTATTATTATTATTATTATTACGCGGTATTATCTTCTGTTCTTCACATTTACAATAGGGCAAAGGAAAGCAACTCACGTACTGGCTTGAGGGCGAGGATACCCCGAAACCGAAGAGTAACGGATATACCTGCTCAAACGGATTTGTTTCGTCAGCCTCCGTGAAAAGTGGAAGAAACTTATGTATGAACTCCGACACACCATAGCTAAAATTATTGTTTTTGGGTCTTCTAAGACTTATGTGGAAGATATTAACGACTATACTTTCCTACAGTGACTATTTACAAGTGTTTATTCAACGAATTTAATAAACATAAATAATTGTTTTGGAATTAGACAGCGAACACATATCTACGTTTTGAGGATGCGAGAATTATTATTTGTAATTAAATAAGGAATGAGTATAAACATATTCTGGATTCTTTGTAATATGTGTCAATTTCTCAATATTATGGAAGCTAAAGCTTATGAATTATATGTGTACGTTTGTCTACATTATTCATACACATGAATCAGCATATACAAGACGCGGAGAATACCTGTGATCGAATCTTGTCGTTTGGCAATACCATGTCGACCATTATTTCATTACTTGGTAAAATACGTGTAAATACGTCTGAAATTAGACCATATAAAGGGTGATAGAGTAATCCACTTGTATGGTGCTAAGGACACACAGAAAAGCGTCATCTTTGCATAATATATATCTACTTGCAACATATTGAACAATGACACACGATAAAAGAAGACTAATCATTTATAATTGTAAAATATCATGTTGTATTTTATGTAGTACGTGCAAATGCTTTTAGGTTCCAAAATGAAAATGTAATGTATGTAAAACAATGTAATATAATTTAAAATAAATTACTTCTCTCAGTAACACAGACAATATTTTCAATACTGTGCAATTTCATTGGTAAATAAAACATATTAGTTCAAAAAATGTTAATTCCTAATTTTTAATTTCTAAGTTTTACTAATGGAAGAAAGAACATTATATTAATAAATCTTAGACAATGAAATATGAACGGTACAAACTTACTAAATATACAACAAACACAATTCTCATGACAAAATGTACAAAGCTTTATCAATAAGCATTTGATTAATTGCGTACGTTGTTTCAGTTAAGGTTTAGCGCTCTGCATTTTACAGACTAATTTGAAAGAAATTCAAAATACAATTGCTCTAAATACTTCACTACCAATGAAGAGATCATAAAATGATGTCAAATTGTCTCACATTTGGTTGCGAAAAAAAGTAGGATCACTATACATGTCTCTGTAACAATAAATGTTACAAAACCCAAACGCCAGTGCTCAGAGAAGTCGGCAACATGTCTGAAGTTAGAAGGCGCCCTCTCTGTTGGAGATGTAGAACTTGGGAATATCTATGTTTGCAATCGGGACACTTATAATATTTCACTAGTATATACTAGATTACAAATAATAAAGTCAAATCATATCTAGTTCTTATATTTTTTACTTTCTGTACTCGACCAACCGAGGATTTTAGATCATGAGAACGACACAAAAATACACATCGATAGACTGTGTTTGTTCATAATGATATGCATGCATCACAGTGTATATGGCTAGCAACTACTAAAAAATCAAGAAATAATGCAGTTATCTGGGATTTTGTCGATAATGGTAATCTATTAAAGTATAAAACCTGGTTGTTCTAACCACCAAACGCTACTCAGTCGTAATCGGTGCAGAAACTTGCGCTACACTTTGTGTCTGTTGTGAACACTGTAATGGTTCATGTAAAAAGTGAAGTCAAAACATCGTCGTTATTACGACATTCAACTTTATTCTTTTAATATAATATCAATATTAACATAGATATTGGAAGATTCTGCCTATTAAACAATACGACATTTCCGATTTTAGTATCTTAAACTGCAGACGTTTTTGGAACAAACTATCCTTAAAATTATATATTCAACCTATCAATTTTAACACACTTTAAATTTTCAAAAAAGAATTCACAAAGAATAACATAAGCAATGGATACATTCACATGTCGGTGACATGAATTTCCCACTATAGTGGAATGAAAAAGCTCATTGTTCGATAGGAAAAAAAAATGTGGAATAATAGAAACTTAATCTTAAAATGGGGTTCTTGCTAAAAACATTAAAATCTCGATTACAACACTGTGACCATATAACCCACAAATTCACTACGCTTCGCGGATTACCTTTGCGAGTGGTAACCCACTAACCCAGCTAGGTGATACACTGAGCGTTTCCAGACCGGAGATAGAGGGATTGTGGTAGCCTACGTGTTTAGGATAAGTACATACCGTATAGAATAAACGACCGGAATTCTAGTGTGGATGTTATTGTTTTTATGGTGAAAGTGACAACACTCAAGGGAAAATATGTGATATTGATGACAGTAAAGAATAAAGTGTATATAAGCGAATGTTCATTTTAAATGTTGATACGATTAGAAAGCTATCCCACTGTTTTATTTATAATTTAATTTTCATAGTATAATTGTACCTATTGTTCCAATTATCTAGATTTAATTATTTCAATCACAGGAAGTGAGTTATATCAATTCTTTTAACATCATGGTTAATCAAAAAAGGACATTATCTTGTTGAAAATGGGAATGGCCTGGTCGCCTACGTAATCCGTTCCTGCTTTGCAGAATGGAATTATAAGTGAATCTGATTTGGTGGGCCCGCTCGTCTCAAAAACAGTAAATATATTTGCAAATATGTTATTACCTTATCGACAACCGTGTTGTCGGTAATTATTACATTATCGGGTTCAATAACCTCTATTATGTGTTTAATAGAATTTGTGATGATGATTATTTAGTTAATGTTCGTAGTAAATATGGCGGGATGTTACAATTTATCAAGTGGAATGTCAATGATAATTTGTGTTACAGTCTGGTGCATCTTTTAATGTTTTAAACAGAAATGATTCCGAAATTATAAGTTATAATGTAATAATTGAGGGAATCATCACAAATGTATTTACATACGGAAAACAGAAAGTAGATGTGCTCGGTAATGTTAGCGTAAATTTTGTTTTGGGTGGGCGATTCGAAAATCTGAAATTAATGGTTGTCAATGCTGAAAATTGGGTTTAGCTAAATTGTAAGTTTCAGTCCCAGAGATGTAATTTTTTTGGATTCGACTTTGACAAGAACGGCATGCATTGTAACAATAATCGTATAACAAGTATTCGTGAGCTAAAACGACCAACAAATGTTACTGATGTCATTGTCATTGTTGGGAATGTGGAGTTTCCCATCCATGATGGTGCGCCAATTTAGTACGTTGCCCGAATCAATTAGATGACAATTAAATTCTATTCGTTTGTTCGGTACTTTTAGGTATTTGACTGACTGATGATGCAAGTCCTCAGTGCGGTTTTGCAACAAGTAGCTGTGCGAGTAGAGCACTTACGAAACCAGTTACAGTCATATTGAACGAGAAGCTTTGGCAATTGTTTGAAAATACGAAACATAACCGGTTAAATATTGATTGATCACACGAATTCACTATTGAAATTTAACATAAAAAAAGAATTGCATAAAATAAAGTCGAATATAAAAATTGACAAAAAAGTTCGATTTAAACTAATAATCTTTCTGAATCCACGCGATTACATATGATCGCGTTACGCCCTTCTTCTAACCATTGTAGTAGAAAAAGAACGGATGAACACGTTTCTGTTTTATTCATAAACATGCGTCGCCTTGTGCTGTAACGATTCAGAAATTCAATCAGCGACTCAAAATTACAAAACCTTGATGTTTGTTATTCAATGTTAGCAGACCCATTGATGGCGTAAAGTGCCACATAATTGTAATTGGGAATTCGTGGAAATATTCAAACTAATTATGAATGAATTGTGCTTTATGAACAGTGTGCGAACTGAAAGGATCACAAATTGTCAATTCCATTCAAAGTCAAATAGTTTTTATATCTGTCGAGGGTCTCCTTGGTGCTTTTAAAACCAAGGCATTGATGAGAATAAATGTATGATTTCCTGCAATGGAAGCTTTCAATTGGCTTACTGCACGATATCAGATTCTTGTGGCTGTCACTTTAACACTGATTTGATAACCGAAGAACCATCATTGAAACTATCACAGTTACATACGGTTTGGTGCGAAGTTGCAACTTGTATGGTTCCAGTTGTAATTAATGCACATTCAAGATTCCGGAAATAGAAATAACACATGCAACTAGCCTTAGTGACGTGAAAAACAGTACACAGCATATTCACTTCATACAGATATCCGACTAATTTGAGAAGAAAACTATTTGAATATAAATATATATCTGAACCGTCCAAAATGAAAGAAAAACCAATATTTAAAAAAATAAGAGGTAGTCTCTAAACCATGTACTCTCACTCAAGCAAGAGAAGAGACATGTTGGTGAACTAGCCTTGCACTGTGAGTGTTTTATTGTTTGTAGTCTGTAAAATACCAGATTTTTCACAAATAAAACAAATTATTTTTTTGGACACCATTTCATATTAATATTTTACAATCCATACCATTGTATTTGAATCTGTTTCAAAACATTTGAAAAAAAGTATTTTGGAAGCATAACAACACATCGACAAGATTTGGTAAATTAATAAAGCTTATTCAGAATACCATTTATTCTCGACATCATATTCAATGGCTAGTTCTCAAGATCTACAACAGTAATAAATAAATAAACAGAAATCATTTTGATGCCATGTTTTTAGAAGGCACCGCCATATCAAATTTCGATTTGATCCATACTATTTCGAGCTGCAGGGTTTCTAAACAATGACTCAACAACCAATAAACACATCTTCCACCCACCACGAAAATTGTAGCCATAATTGAACAACAACGAAAGCAACAAATATCAGGCTGCGTCCGGATGCGTCGGAATTAACACAAACAACAGATTCAACTAAGTTATGCAACCATCTTTATTCATCAAATCAAGTTGTATTACAATATGCAAATGAGATGTGACCCAGAGGTCAAGATACGTTTAGTCAATACACTACAATCCCTCTTTTTCTCGGAATACTATATCACCCATTTAAATGAAAGTGTCCTAATGTCTCTTTATAGAATTGCATGTTACCTCATACAACTACAGTTTAAAAACTCAAAATCTGGCATTGTTTCCAAATAACTACTAACTATATTATAACAATAAACTTAAACTATTCTAGTAGGTCAGGATGGACTACCACAACCTACGTACAGCTTGGAGGATTATTCTGCCTCATTTTCCATGCTGTTACCCTATCTATGTATCTCATTTAACATTTCAAAAGTTCAATAACACAAATA